>NW_024080707.1:3470749-3932125 GCF_003009895.1 Hyaena hyaena | reverse complement strand
TGTGTCTCCCTCTCTCTCTGACCCTCCCCTGCTCACGCTGTCTCTCTCTCTCTCTCTCTCCTAGAAATAAATAAAAAACATTTAAAAAATTTAAAAAAAAATAAAAATGCTAAAATAAGGTTGTAAAAATTGGGATCACACTTATTTACAGTATGTGGGTTTTAGTAACACTTTTGTTACCATATGATAAAAGCAATCTGTTTTTGTCATGCAGAAAATAATGAGATTGTCTTACTAAATGTATTGATATTATTAAAAATATCAATTGACAACACATTATAGGTGGTTTAGTAATGAAACACAAGTTTAAAGTTGCATCATGAATATGACCTTCTTTCTATTCTTTAAGTATATCTCCAGGACACCAAATATATAACTTTATTTGGAGATAACATAAAAAATCTACACTGGAGAGCTTTGAACGTGAGGCCCAGGCCTTTTGTCAGTCGTCCTGACCTATCCCTAGATTGTTTGCTTTCCCCTTTAATGCTGATCTGCACAGAACCCTCAATACCTGATGCTGCTCTAAGTTGTGTCTTCAAGCATGGTGTTTTCCTGAATTATGTATTCCTGTTGCTTGAATTTATATCATTCTTATGTTTTGTTTCTGTACCTAATAGTTAAAGAAGAGACATACAAATACCAGATGCTCTCTCCCCCCACATCAAAATCCCCACAAAGGCTCTAGACTGTCAGTGACTCTTCTCAGACCTATGGTGAGGGACAGGCTATTAGGGATCTCTGTATCTAAAGTCTGTTGAAATAAAAGGGCAGTCTTTTGAGCCAAGTACTGCCCAAAAGACTTTCCTCTTACTCAAAAATCTTTTCCTCTTTGGTTGTTTCCCGCCTCTCACTGTAATTGTGTCCCTGGCAGAGGAACCACCTGCCCCGGTTCTCTGGGGGCGGAACATAGCCAACTGACCTGAGTTTTCTGTTTAACTGCCTCATGCCTATCCCACATGGGATATTACTTAGGTGAGGAGAGGGAGAATGATAGAGGTTATATAATTTGTCCAAGGTCTTACCACAAACAAATGGCAGAATGATGACATCAAAATCCGTGCTTTAATTCCCATTACACTAGATACACCAGGTGGTCTGACTTTTGTAAAGCATTTGTAATGGATTGTTGAATCAGCTATAATCTCCTAACTCCACTATCCTGTGGCCCACATTTCTCTCTTTTTTTCCTTCAAGGAATTCATGAAATGCATTGCTAAATGTCTTGAATTCTTTACAAAATGTGTGATAACTTCATCAAAAAAAATTAGTTCAAAGAACAAGTATTTCTTGACTACCAACTGTGTGTCAAACTCTGTGTCTACCATGATTTGGTCCTAATGAATTGGTGTGAGATTTTAGTGATCAATTCTTCCTCTTTTAGTAATTCACAAAGTATTCGTTTAACATGCTATTCCATAATCTAGCCCAGAATGAGGGAATTAAACTACAGTTTGCAGAATCTACCTTTTTAACTTTTTTAGAAAATAAAGTTAGTTATGTATCTCCAGGAAAACTCATTCTCCCTGATACCTTAGAGATAACCAAAGTGGTTTGGCTTCCTCGCTTTTAATTTCCTTCCATTGTTCCAATAAATCTAATCACAGAGTACAATTTTATTCATAGTTTGTTTGACTTTTATTTTTAATGGCAATGCTTCTTCTTTTAGCTATTGCTGAGACAAATATACTGCCTGCCTTCTCCCAGGATCTGCCCAAATGAGAAAAATCTCTCTGACCCCAAGGAAGCCTTACTTTTGGATCTGAGATTTTTTTTGTGTTTTAGTTTATAAAATCATCCTCCTATATACATTTGAGCAGAAGGTACTTTGGTAGCCTTGCTGCCTTTAGCATTTTTCTGGTTAGGGCTACCTACAGGTGTTGTGTGGGAATGTCCTAATTTTCTTTTGCAGAATAACAAACCACCCCAAGACATAGTGAAATAGAATAACAATGTCCCATTGTGTTTCATAGTTATATGGTACCTGGTTGCAATGAGAGTCTACTACTACAAGGCCAGGGCAGGCTTCATAGCATGTGACCTGTGCAGTCACACAGGGCCCCATGTCTAGAAGGACCTCACACTTGGTTCGATGCTCTGCTGTTGCTGTCTTGAATCTCTTAATATTTTTTTGAACAGGAAGCTCAGGATTTTCATTTTGCATTGAGTCCTACAAATTATGGAGCTGGCCCTGGCTGCGGCTGTGGTTATCTGTAGAGTTGACTAGATGAGATGTTCAAAATGCCTGACTCCCAAGGCTCACAGCTGTTGAATGGGAGCTCCACTGGGGCTGTCACCTGGAGTCCCCACACAGGACTTCTCTGTATGGCCTGGGCTTCTCAGAGAGAGTATTTCAAGGGTAAGTGGTTCAACAGACCCATGCCAAAGCTGACATGCTTCTTATGACACAGCCTGGGAAGACCCAGTATGTCTTGTCACTTTCAACACATTTGATTGGTCAAGCAAATCATTAAGACCAGCCCAGACTCAAGGGTAAGTGCATTGAACTCCACCTGAAGTTGGGGTGTTGCAAGATCACATTTCAGAAGAGCACGTGGGAGGAGACATTGTTGTGTTCATCTTTAAAAAAATACATTCTGCCACAGGGCTATTCTGTTCGAGGCACACTGTTTTCTATGCTTGGGTGCTCTGTCTCTCAGCCTTCCTTGCAAGCTCTGCCCTGTTGGTAGGCATTTGTTACCAAGTGCAGATAGACAAACAGCTTCAGGGTATTCGCCCTGTCTTTCGGTGTCTTTCTAAAATGATTAAAATGGGTCGTGCTCAGAATTCCTTCTAACCAAGCATGTGCCTATAAGAACCATGCCATTAAGGAGGATTTGATCTTAAGGTGGGTAAGGGGCTGCTGAGAGGAACTACTTTTTGATCTTTTGCCTTACTTCAGTTGAGCAAAAATACTGAGATTTCCTAAATTACATTGCTAAATCTTGAAGCTTTCAGCTCCAAGAATGACAAAAAGAAGGTTTGGTATTTGATAATTCTAGGATAAATCCCAATTCTTCCCCTTACTAGGTAGGTAAGCCTCTGAGAGCTTCAGTGTCTTTATTTATGAATTCTAATAATTCTCCCATAGAGGTTATTGTGATGATTAGGTAAAATAATGTATTAGGTGCTCAAACAGGTACTGTTATCAAGTCTATCACTTGTCCTTGATTCAAGTTACTCCCTTTAGGTTTCCTTTGCCCTAGAAACTCGTGGTTGAGTTATTAGAACCACTCAAATCCTCTGGGATTACTTACTGGTGTAGACATAATGAAAACAACCTAAGAGTGGCATGGTCCTAGAAGCTGTAGTGTGAGGTGTCAGTTTCCACCTGTCAGTGCTGAGGGCTAGCAAAACCAGGAGTTGTGGTAATTAACATTTGCTGAGCAGGGCACTTAAATGTTTTAGGACTTTTAATTTAATCCTCACTACAACCCTCTCAGGTGGATCTTGTATTATTCCTAACATTAAAAATAAAGACATAGTAGTTGGGGGAGAATAAGCCATTTGTGCAAAATCACCAAGATGGTAAGTAGTGGGCCAGGATCCAAACCAAGGTCTTTCTGGCACCAGGGCCTGTGCTTCACTGTTGGGCTATATGGCTTCCCAAACAGATTAAAGTATTCATATACCTAAACCCTTTGCATGTAACCTGAGAGCCCAGGCTCTTATTTAGTGATTTGAGAACTTCAGCTTAATATTTTACTATCAGGTCCAGTTGTAGGACCTTATTAGGAAAAAGTTCCCAAGGCCGTCCAATTTCTAGGCTGTGGTATAAATTCCCCTGGAGGATAATTTTGTGGTGGGCCAATCCCTCGTGCTTGTGGCTGGGTAGCTTTCAGTGAGGCCTCTGACATTTGGCATTTTTCCTGGCAGGCAGCCAAGGGGAGTAAGTATTTCTCTGTTTTCTTCTACTTTCATTCTTAACCATTTCCTCTCAAAATAAACAAAAAAGAACTCAGGGAGCTTACTCGTAGAAATGTATCTTAAAAAGCAGTGAGGGAAATTTGTAGCTGCAGAGGAAAGGAAGAAAAAAGGTGATTGAGGGAAAGAAGGAAACATAGCCATTAAAAGATGAACAGAATTCAGAATCCCCTTGAGCTAGAAAATTTCTGTCTAATTTTAATTTTTTTAATTAAAAACATTTTTTTAATGTTTATTTATTTTTTGAGAGACAGAGCACTAGCAGGGAAGGAGCAGAGGGAGAGAGAGAGAGGGGGACTCACAGATTCCAAAGCAGGCTCCAGGCTCCGAGCTGTCAGCACGACATGGGGCTCAAACTCACGAACTGCAAGATCATGACCTGAGCCAAAGTGGTACACTTAACCAACTGAGCCACTCAGATGCCCCAAGTTCTGTCTAGTTTTAAAAGCCACTTAGGTGCACCTGGGTGGCTCAGTCGGTTAAGCGTCCGACTTCGGCTCAGGTCATAATCTCATGGTTCGTGGGTTCGAGCCCCGCACCAGGCTCTGTGCTGACAGCCAGCTCAGAGCCTGGAGCCTGTTTCAGATTCTGTGTCTCCCTCTCTCTCAGACCCTCTCCTGCCCACACTGTCTCTCTCTCTCTCTCTCAGAAATAAATAAAACATTTAAAAAATAATAAAAATAAAAGCCGCTTCAAGTCCTCAAAAAAGAGGTATCTCTAAGTATAATATATGGTCAGGCATTTCTTGATGAGCTATGGAGAATCCCTAAGGTGATTATTTATTTGTGTTTTGTCCCCAACATTTCCCTTTAGCAAACGTTTACAATGGCCTTCTCTTTCCTAACATTTAATTCCCAAACTTGATGGAAAGTAGCAAAGAATTGACTTAAGTTTGGATCCTTTCTCTTCCTGTTTCATGCATTTTGAAAAGGTGCTGGCAGCTATTCACAAACCACTGACATGACCACTTGGCGTTACTGACCCTCTGTAAGGCGAAACACTCCCCCCCCCCCTTTTTCTTTCTTCAAGCGCTTACTTGCATGCTCTGCTTTAAGTGTTTTACATATTTTAACTCACTGAGTCCCCAGAATCCTAAGAGATCCTAACAATGATATCTGTTTAATAGATAAACTGAAGGTAAAGAGCTTAAGATCTGAGCCACACACACGAGGCTATGAAGTGGGGTGATGGTTTGATAGGAGGGCCTTTAATGCCACAGCAGTCTATCATGAGAATCAACTTTACAGAGTCTTAGGCACAAGGCTCTGCCAACAACTGGCATGATGGGCTCTAACTCACTGTTGCTTATGCTGCCTGTCATGTACCTGAAGCTCTCACAGTTATTTCAACCATTCGCAATGAAATCTATGAGAAATTAAGAACCTCTTTATATAGGCTCCTTAATCCCTCCTTAAATAGGCTCAGGACTCTTGGGCTTTTGTTCCTGTAGAAACTGGAAAGGGCGCCTGGGTGGCTTAGTTGGTTAAGTGTCCGACTTTCACTTAGGTCATGATCTCGCGGTTCGTGGGTTCGAGCCCTGCGTTGGGCTCTGTGCTGACTGCCAGCTCAGAGCCTGGAGCCTGTTTCAGTCTGTGACTCCCTCTCTCTCTGACCCTCCCCTGCTCAGGCTGTCTCTCTCTCTCTCTCCTAGAAATAAATAAAAAAAAAATTAAAAAAAAAAAAGAAACTGGAAAGGATTCTATTTATTCAGTCCCTCACTGGACAGACACACATAAGCAACATGGCATAGTGTCAGAGTGCAGATATTCAAACCAGACTTGAACGTAGGGGTCAGAGGCATCAACCCCCATGTAGTCAAAAATCTGCATATAATTTTTGACTCCCCCAAAACTTAACTACTAATAGCCTACTGTTGACAGGAAGCCTTACCAATAACATAAACAGTCCATTAACACATATTTTGCATACATCTTTTATACTGTATTCTTACAATAAGGTAAGCTAGAGAAAAGAAAAATGCTATTAAAATTATATAGAAGAGAAAATATATTTATAGTACTATACTGCAATAAATGGGGGGAAAAAGCCCACATGCAAGTGGACCTGCACATTTCAAACCTGTGTTGTTCAAGGATCAACTGTACTCTGTTTGAATGGTGGTTTTGCCATTGACTTGCTCAAGGTCACACTGCTTGTTATTGAAACTTTCTGTGTCTCACGTTCCTTATGTAAAATGGGTTAATGATAACATTGACCTCACATAGTTATTATGAGTTTTAAATGAGTTAATCCACATTAAATATTTTGACTGTGCCAGCACATGGTAAATGCTCAAGCATGAAGTATCATTGAACAGATATTTAGGAAATAGAAGTATGCTAGGCACTAGAAATAGAAGTCTGTAATCGAGTGGGGGGAAAGGGGCACATTCCTTCAATAGAGAGATTTACATGCTAAGCACCAGCAATGGGGGCTAAACAAAACAATCCCACTGCAAATATTTACAAACTACTGGAAGAGGTAAATGGACAATGATAATCCAGTGTGGTAAGTAGTGCAACTGCTGGTAGAAAAGGGTAATATTAGAGCACAAAGTAGGGCAGGGGAACATGATGTTTAAGGATCACAAGGCTTCTTACAGGAAGTGAACTCAGAGTAGACCTGGAGGATAAGAAGGAATTTGCCACAAGAATTCTTGGAAACAGTATGTGAATTGTAAGGTATCTAAAGGATATGGAGTTTGTGCCTGTGCATGGGGTAGAGTGAGGGAGTCCTATAGGATTTGAGGGTTAGGATGCATGGCGTGGGAGGCTGGAAAGAAGGTAGTACCAGATTATTAAAGGCTTTCGGTGCTTTGCTGAGGGTTTTGGGCTTTATCTTGTATGCAATAGCGGAAGAGTTGTCAAGTCTAGGAATGATATCATCTGTAATCCAGACCAGGATGAAACATGAAACCAGGTATCCCATTACAGTGATACTCCTAGATGGTCTGCACTGGAGTGCTGGCCATGAGGATGGAGAAGAGATGTTTGGGAGATAGAGGAAGAACTGCTGGAATCTAATGACTGATTAGAGGAGAACGGAAGAATGAGGACAATTCTACGTTGCCCTCAAAAATGGCAATAATCCTTCTAGGTATTATGGGTACTTGGAAAAATTTGAGAAGTACTGGTAGCGTAATGGAAAGAACATGAGTTTTTGGAGCTGAATGGAACTGAATTCAAATCCAGTTTTATCATTTGTTAGTCTCATATTTAGTATGGATAATAATCCTACCTCAAAGTTGATTATATGATAATATAATGCATTCAAAGCACCTAGTGCAGTGCCCTGTAGACCTTTTTACAAAGTTGGCACTAAAGGAAGGAAGAAACTCCCAGTGGTGGCCGGTGGCAGTAAGAGCTCTTAACCCTCACAACCTGTATCTCTGCCTAACCTGTGATCTCTGCATAAGCAAAATTTGCTCCAAAGTATCTACACATAATCTCCACTTGTGAACATTAACCATGGAGGATGGAGGCTTCATCCCCTTCCCCCTTATCATTTGTTTGCTTTGGGAGCAACAGAAACCTAAGAGACTGCAGCCAGCAATCAAGAGTAGTATCACTGAAGATTAGCCAAAGCTATTGAGATAATAGCTACCATTTATTTAGTGCTTATTATGGTTGAGCATTGTGCTTATAATTAATTATCTCTTCTGATTTTTCAGTTGTGGGGATAACACCTGGACATGTTCTGTCTCAGCTCTACGATAATTCCTGATAAATAATATGATATCTCTGAAGAAAGCTTCTGCCAACAATCTTTGGTGTTGTTTCCTCTAATCCACTTCACAGAAGCCAACAACAGCTGGAGTATGGGAAGGTGGGGGTGATTTTCTCTTAGTGAAAAATGAAATGAAGTCTGAGTTCCCACTGGATCAAGTATGAATGCCTCCCAATGACCAAGGTATTGGGTTAGAATTTCAAGAATGTGTTGATCTGGCCTCTTTAGAATGAGAAATGCTAATTTTGATTACAGAATATTTTTCTTATTTAAACTTTATTACCATGTTAGCTGAGGATTCTTCTTTAAAAAAGAATCTAGAGGGTGGGGCATCTGGGTGGCTTAATCAGTTGAGCATCTGACTTTAGCTCAGGTCATGCTTTCATGGTTTGTGAGTTCGAGCCCCACATCAGGCTCGCTACTGTCAGCCTGTCAGCGCAGAGCCTGCTTCAGATCCTCTGTCCCTCTTTCTCTGCCCCCAGCCTACTTGCGCCCTCTCAAAAATAAAGGAACATTAAAAAAAAAAAAAAAAAAAAGAGACTCTGGAAGTATACACAGACTTAATTATCCTTGTATTCACTTCAGGATCTGTCTTCCAGTTTGCCATCCCAATCTTGTGCTCTTTTGCCTCAAGAAATATTTGGTTCTGCTCTTGTTTTTTGTCTTGAAAATTACAAGCTCTTTCCTAACTTTTGGTCTCTTGCTTTCGGTTTCTTCTGTTTTGTTTTGTTTTCCTCCCAAATCATTGCAATGCTGGTGTCTTCTCATGATTCAGACCTCAGCTCAGAAGGCTTTCTGACCATGTAATCCAAAAAAGTTGTCCCTCCCTCACATTATACTCTCACAGTACTTATCACTTTGTAAATAATCTTAGTGATGTATCTGTTTCCTTGTTTTCTTTTTGCTTCTTTCCACCAGTGTGTAAACTCCATGAAAATGAAAGCTGTGCCTATTTTGTTCACCACAGAATCCTCAGGGCTCAGAATAGTGCTTGACACACAGGTGGGTGTTTAATAAATAATTGTTGAATTAATTATTGAATTGTTGAATTATCAGATGAATAGGTAGCATTAAGTGTGAACTATATTTTCAACTTTCAAAGAGGTTTTTACAGATGCATTTGGAACTTCATTGGATGTATTTAAACCTAAAAACTTGCTATTTATTATAAAGTCCAAAATAAAATGTTTTAAAAATATAAGACGGGGTGCCTGAGTTACTCTGTTGGTTAAACATCTGACATTGGCTCAGGTCATGATCTTGTGATCAGTGGGTTTGAGTCCTGCATCTGGCTCTGTGCTGACAGCTCGGAGCCTGGAGCCTACTTTGGATTCTGTGTCTCCCTCTCTCCCTGCCCCTCCTCCACTCATTCTCTGTCTCTCTCTGTCTCTGTCTCTCTCTCTCTCTCTGCCCCTTTCAAAAATAAATAAACATTTAAAAACTTTAAAAATAAGATGGTATTGGTTTCTTTTTGGGGAGATAAAAATCTTCTAAAATTAGGTAACAGTGATGGTTGTACAACTCTGTGGGTATACCAAAAAACTTTGAATAGTACCCTTTAGACAGGCGAATTACATATGGCCTATGAATTACATCTCAATAAATCTTTTTTTTTTTTTAAGAGTACAATGCAGGGGAGTAAAAGGAAGGGATGTTTAAAATGAAGAGGATCAAACTTCAAAGTGAGTTTGAGGTGGAAAAATAGTGTAATATTTCTATTTTTAGCTTAGATATTCTAACTTTAGCAAGAACACAGACTTGCAATTTTATGCTTAGCATTGCATCCTCAGACACAGAAGATTTGCCCTTTTCTTTATAAGTACCACCTTTACTGTTTCTGTTTTAAAAATGTATAATGTATTTAGAGTACACTAAAAATTAGTCTTCTGTTTACATTTATGTGGTTAGTGTCCCCAGAGTGTTATAATAATAGTTTAACTTTGCTAAAAGATGATAGCAAGATAAAGATGAAAGACTTTGTTCCCTCTAACATGTCTCTCACAAGTATAATAGTTGCGCGCCCAGGCTATGCGATCAGATTACCTGGACTGTTTCAGGCAATGTGAACTTGGGAGAGACTCTTAACCTCAGTTTCCCTATCTGTAAAAGGGAGGTAGAGGTAGAAAACTATTTACTCCATAATGTTGTTCTGAGAATTAAAGGAAATAATACACGTAGGGAATTTAGCACAAGATGTTAAGAGCATGGTAAATGCTCAAATTGTAGTAGTTGTTAGCAAATATTATTTTAATTTAGCAACAGTTAGCTATAGGGGATTGAGATTATTAAGATACAGGTAAAAACAAGTTGTAGTGTGGTTGAGAACTGAGTATTAGAATCCTAAAAGTGAGGACTAGAAGGATGTAAAAAATTCTTATTCTCAGTTTCATTAACATTAGGTAACTATATTCAACATGTAATCAAGATATTTGGATAGTTTAAAGCATTTACTGCTAGAAAACTCCTTAGAGAGCTTGCTAAAGATAAAGCTGTGAAGTTGTATGAATATTTTTCAGAGAACAATATGTGATTCAAGCACTGCTATAGAGACCTGATATTTTAGGCTACATTTCTAATTAGTGGTATCTTATCATGTCGTCACTTTACAACTCATGCCTGTAATTTGAGCAACAAATCTTCCAAGAAGTCTCTTTTCCTCCTCTTTTGAGGTTTATTCAGCCAATAATTTTTCTATGGAGAGTAGCAAGAGCTTCTATTTTTTAGGACTATTTTAACTTCTTAGGAGAAGGGAAACATTAGTGAAAATAACCACTTATAAAATAATAACTGATTGTGGTAAAAGAATTGCCATTTTGAGCTTTATTTGTATGCTTTAAAAGTGGGCCTTAAAATTTTCCCATATTAACCAAAATTCCAGGAGAGAAGAAAGGGAGAGTAGGAACCTAAAAGTACTTATAAGTTTCTCCCCTTTTCCCTGATGGTTTATTCTTATTTGTATGTTATATTAATAGGTAAAATTCTGAAGAGCATTAAGTGAACCTCAGAAACTCCTAGCCACACAATTCCCCTATGTGAAGCTTATCTATAAATATTCTTCATGTAATAATACTTGGTGGTCAGAAAGAGCTGTTTGAGGAAACTGGGGATATGTACATAGGATAAAAATTACTAAGGATAGGCCTGCCACACTTCCCTAACTGTGGTAAGAGTGGGTAAGTTAGTCTCTTTGTACTTCATTTTCCTCACCTTAAAAAGGGAATACGTGAACTTACAGAGTTGATGTGAAGACTAAAGGAAATAAAACACGTAAAGTGCACCAAGCACACAGTAAAATGCCAAGTTTTAACTCTTATTGTTGTGGCAGTGGCCTGAAAGAGGTAAAAAGGAGTTGCAGCAGATGCCTCAAAGACGCAAATATTAACAGCCCTTGGTAAAGAGGAAGGGTGTGTTAAAAGCATGGAGATCTTCCAAATTGCACTTGAGCTATTTTCAAAGAGGCACAAAGAGTACAGTCAAAAACTCCTTTTCTTTTGTCTTGGTAGGAGCCACAAGAGTCAGAGCTTGTGGAAGCGGGTGGGGTGTGTGTGGCAGGGACTGAGGCAACAGAGAAATAAGTGACTTTGAGGAGTGGGGCTGGATTTAGAAACAAGAAAACCACCAGGCTTGCTGCCACATGCCTGAAATAGGACTCTTTTATTTTCCCTGTTAAGAAATTGATTTAAAATCTGCTCAGAAATTGATAAGATTACATTCAGCCATGTTTACATACCCTACCTGACATGCAACAATATTTAAATCATATTAAAGATTGGAAATTAATTAATAATGGATTGACTTCTATCAGAAGGCAGAGTTTGGATTTAAAAGTCAACAGTCTCATAGTGAAGTTAGAAGACTAGTTACCTCCTGGCATTAGCACTTAAAGAAGTGTGAACTTGGTAACTCATTTCACCTCTGACATGGTTTCGTCAGCTGTGAAAAGAGAAAACTACCTACCTAACAAGCTGTTGTTGAGATTAAGGTTATTCATAACACCTTGAACATAAGAGGTACATTTTCTATTTTGTGTAAATGGGAAAAGGTTGAAAAATTATGGTGATGTATTTAAATACTTAAAGAGTGTTACCAAATATGCTTGAATATGCACTGACGTCTATTACCTTAACGGACCTCACTATTCTCAACTAATATCGATGCTTTTAATAACAGCAATTAATTCGCCGACACATTTTCCTCCCCTCGCTGCATTTCTCGGCACCCCACACACTCAGATGCTTTACAGTATTATTTTTCAAACACATTTTACCGACCTTACCTTGCTGGACGCTAATGGACAATAGGATTGAGTTCAGAAAGTGTTCCTACAAACAGTGCCTTTTCGACGTTTGTCCCGTATCTAGCTAGTGCCGCACTCTTAGGAGTTAACAGCAATTAAAGTAGCGATCGCCAAGTCAGGAAAGGCGCGCAACGCTACTGTGTGATAGTTCAACTCGCCTTTTTCATTCTGCTAACCGAGTTCACGTCCCCGCGAGAGAAAGCGTATTCCTCCTTCATTTAAACAGAAGAGCCTCGACTCATTATTGGCGGTGCAAGAAGGCGACTCCAATACCTGGGCAGCTAAGGACTTGGAGCAGATCGGGACATGCCTTCTCGAGGCAGCACCCCCCGCACCCTCCAGCCCTGGAAGTTGGTGTCTCTAATCGTAAAATCTGGAGTCACCTTGACCCTCCCCGGGGAGGTGGGGAAAGTCAGCCCTGGGCCGGAGGCGGGTAAGTAAAACCAAAGTCAGAGAAGGGAACTTTCGCGAGCAAAATACGCCGTCACGTTTTCCTGTTTTCAGTTTAGCCTGAGACCCAGAGAGTTTAAGGGTGGCAAGAGCAGGTGGCAGGACTCCGCCCACCACAGCGCCTCCCCGCCCTCAGCTCGCACGCTCCTCTCCCTCCGTGAGGTCCCGCCTCTTAGGCGCGCGCTAAGAGTTGCCGCGCCGTGCATTCTGGGATTTGTAGTCTTGGAGCCAGGAACCACCTCAGGATAAGCGACTCTGGCCTACATACCCCATGGTGCCGTGCGGCTCTGGCCGGTCCCGGATGTGTGCCTGGCGCCGGAAGAGAAGACGGCCCCCCTCTCTCGGCCCGGCCATCTTGTGGGAAGAGCTGAAGCAGGCGCTCTTGGCTCGGCGCGGCCCGCTGCAATCCGTGGAGGAACGCGCCGCCGAGCCACCATCATGCCTGGGCACTTACAGGAAGGCTTCGGCTGCGTGGTCACCAACCGATTCGACCAATTATTTGACGACGAATCGGACCCCTTTGAGGTGTTGAAGGCAGCAGAGAACAAGAAAAAAGAAGCCGGCGGGGGCGGCGTTGGGGGCCCCGGGGCCAAGAGCGCAGCTCAGGCCGCAGCCCAGACCAACTCCAACGCGGCAGGCAAACAGCTGCGTAAAGAGTCCCAGAAAGACCGCAAGAACCCGCTGCCCCCCAACGTCAGCGTGGTTGACAAGAAAGAGGAGACGCAGCCGCCCGTGGCGCTTAAGAAAGAAGGTAAAGCTGTGGTAGAAGGTGGGGGAGACCCGGGATGGAGGGAAGGAGCGAGGGCACTTACGGCTACCACCTGCTTCTGGAGTTCTGAGGGTCCGCGGGAGACTTCGCCGCCGATTTTCTCACGTTTCCCCCACACGACAAAAGCCAGGTCTCGCTAAGGTGCTGGGAGCGTGGTAGCCCCAAGTTCAAACCACCTGCAAGGATCCTGGAGCCACCCCCTTCCCGCTTCAGTTTCTGAGCGGAGGAACGTGCTCTGGAGATAAGCTGCTGCTCGAGCGTGTTCGCGATCCTGGGAGGCTGTTGACTTCCCGCCGGATTCCTTGGCGGGCGAGCGCATGGACCGAGGTTCGGGGAAGCTAGCCACTTGCTGAAGCTTTTGTAGTTACGGGGAAGCGTGGGGTCCACAGCTGCTTCTGCTCAGAGCTCTCCCGAGGCTGCTTTGAGGTGCGGTTGGTTTTTCTCCTGCCATCTTGTCCCACGATGGCGCGGGGTACCCCACTGAAAAGCTGGGGTGTCGGAGTTTGCACCTGAGCTAGGTCTGTGTTCTGTGCTATCATACTGTGGAGCAAGCTACTGTTCCAGGTGCCACATGTGCGTTATTGTACACCCCCTCCCCCCCGCACTCCCATCCCTTCGACTGTTAAAAACTATTAACATGCTGGAGTGAAGGAAGCTTTTGGGAAGAAAAATTTTGTTACACTGAAATAAGCGGGAATTCTGAACGAAGACCTTTATTGCAGGAAATCCTGAGGCTCGTCCTCTTCCCCGTCTCCCCCCCCCCCCCGAATATTTCATATGGTGGCCCCGCCTGGGCCTCGTGGTGAAATGAGTGCAGAGGCTGTCACAACGTTAGCCACGCAGAGCCCTTTTGAGTGTGTAGTTTTTTTCTCCACATGTGCGTGAAGCATGGTCAGGATTCATTGGCCGGTCACAGTTGTCTTGAGGTTGATTTTTGCTTTCTTATGACTTTGTCATGGTTTGTCTTGTGTGGTGGATGAAAAAGCAGAAACAGTTGAGGATAAGAAAAAAGCATACATGATCAGTGGCAGGTAGGTGTAGTACTTAAACTCTGAATTATAGTTGCTTTTTTATGTCGAAAGTTGAAATTATCTTTCACTGCCACGTGCTCGTAAAAGCAGTTTCTCATTTTGGATGAATTCCATAGCATTCGGCTAATTTTAAAAATCGCAATTATGTTAGGTTTTGCTTTGTGATTTTTTTTTTTATACAGAAGTTTTGTGATGCTTGGAATGAAGAACCTATGTGGTGAATAAAACAATTCTTGTATTAAAATTACAGGTTGGGGTGAAGCACAATTTGCAGTGTTGGAAAGCATGTGTGTATGTCGATTAGACCAAGTATTTAATCATCTAAGTTTTAAAGCAACCTGTAGCACAATGGAATAAGGATTTAATTTCTGTGTTAAGGAACACAGGCCTGCGTAGTTATTTTTGCTCAAGTTCATCCCCTTGATCGCTAATCCAAAAAAAGTGTGTGAAAAAATTGAGTCTACTGTATAAATCTAAAGTATATCAGGTAGATATGTTCACCCATTTTGAATGTTCAAAGCATGAAGACTGGTTTAAACCACCTCAGTTGTGATCATAAAGCCCATCTTTGAGGTAAGCTCTTTAGGTGGAACCTAGTATTTTAGATTACAAAGGTACGGAATTATTTCATAAATTTATATCCAGGACTGAGTTCACCATTCCATACTTTCTTTAGGAAAACTTAGCTATCAACGTTTTATTTCAGATCAGCAATACATTGCACTCATTAACCTTAAGTTGCAGAAAACATATGCTTATAAATAATAGGAAGAATGTTGAATGAAAAATACTTCAGATTCTGCTACCTGTCAGTTGATGTTCTGGGCATTGGAAAAGGACAGACCTGTAAACAGTCTCCCTACCTCTTGTAGTGGGAAGAATTGCTACCTGGTTATGTATGTGTTCCTTGCCTTTTGATAATAGGTCCTGGCAAATGCTAGAAGTATCTTAGATATGTATTTAGTACTTTATGAGTTTCATAGCTGGTCCATTTGAACAGTTTGAGAACTGACACAGAGCATCACTACGAGTGTAGACTAAGGATTTTTTTTTTTTTTAGTTTAGTATTTTTTTATTATTGAAAGCCTGGAATCTACTGAAAATCAAGTGAGTTTGCGAGTGCCGATAAGAGGTTAAGAGAAGCTTGAATTCTTAAATATCTGTCATTGGGTGAATTTATTTAGCAAATTTTTTAGGTTCTGTAAGCATAATGAATATTGGGTGGGGAAGGAAGCCATTGTTCATTTGGGTGTGTTTGGCTTGGATATCATTATTATATAAGGATTGGTTCCATAGCTCCACCCCAGTACACTATACCTGTGACAGCATATGTTTAAAATGCCTTAAGATCTAACATTTGTGGTTTGCCCTGAGAGTTTATGTGGAATGGACCTTACATTTTAAGAGTTTGATATTTACCACTTGATGTTAGTTACAAGCAACTGAATGATTGAGTGCATTCTTGTGGTAGTCACTTTCTTAGAAAGAATCAGAGTGAATCAACTTAAGATCTTGTTACAAAACCAATTCCTCAGCTGTTTTTGACTCCTGACTCCGTCAGAAATTATGGTTTAGGAGTTGAGGCATACCTGAAATTTTACAGTCCTGAATTTAATCTACTTAGGGCCACTGATAATGCATATTGGTTGCATTTGTGGGCCACTGACACAGGAAAAAACTAATAATGGGAAAATCAGTAAATGTTTAGCCATCACGTACTGATGGTTTTTATTTCTGTTTTAAAGGGGTCGGGGTGTGTGTGTTTGTGTGTGGTTTTTAAAGATTCTTTGGAAACAAAGATACTTGTGAGGGCAAATGAAGAAAGCTCTCCATTTATTATAATAAAATGATGGGACTATTTCCTAGTGGTTGCATAGCAGTGGTTGTGTGTGTGTGTCCCTGTGAATGGATATGGGTGGATACATACGGGAACACATATAAAAATTAATAGAGGAAAATAATACTTTTTTCTGGTTAATTAGCTGTTTGAAACAATGGAGATACCATACTCCATGCCATGTTTTCCTGTCCGTTTTGTAATATAGAAATTAGTTCTATTTCCTCCACATTATGTAAAATAAAGTAGGTGGCCTTCAGTGTTTTTTCTGAGGGTCTTTATCTGGTGAGTATGTTGATTTGCTTCAGTATTAACTAATGAATGGCTACTGGTGTTAGTCTTTGGTATCTTTAAAGCCAAAATGTATCATATGCCTAAAATTTCTTAAAAGTGGGAATTTAAATTAAGGGATTGTGGCATCTTGAAGAGTGAGGAATGATGGCTATCCAGATGACTTAAGTCAGTTACAGAGAATGGGGAGGGGAAAGGGCATGATTTGGCAAACTAAATAGAAGTTTGATACAAGTTTATTGTCTTTAAATAGAATTTCTCTGAAGTACTTTTATGCTTTGTCCATTTTTTGCCATTTTCAGCAATAAGTGCTAGTTAGTGGATTGAAAGTAGTCTGCCTAATTTTTTGTGTTGTACAAATAATGTGCTTATGCAGGTTTTTTATCATTTTAGGAATAAGACGTGTTGGAAGAAGACCTGATCAACAGCTGCAGGGTGAAGGGAAAATAATTGATAGGAGACCAGAAAGGCGACCACCTCGTGAACGAAGATTTGAAAAGCCACTTGAAGAAAAGGGTGAAGGAGGAGAATTTTCCGTTGATAGGCAAGATTTTTTAATTTCTTCATATTTTGTCAATTTATAGATTCATATCTTAACACGAAGCAATGAATTAGACATACTTTGTCAGGTAGCAGTGTGGCTGGTTACATTTATCAGTTTTTCAGAGAAATGTCTGAGTGTATGCATTGTTTTATCATGAGCATTTTGGTGAGTTTTTAAGTGTTCAGTCTTGGATTTCTTGTAATGAAATACTTCGATTGAATCAATGGATGATTTCTTTTCCTGAGTGTCCTCAGATGTTAGCAGAAAAGTCCTGTTGGGCATTTGTTTACAGCAAAATAGATTACTCGTGTATGTTCGATGTATTTAATTTTGAAGTGGACTGGTGAGGTGTAGTGGTTTTACTGGAGTATAATGTGAAATGAATAAACCATGAAAAAGTATAGGCACTGGCAGTAAAATTTTAGAGAAAGCAAAAATTTCTGGTTGCAGGGAGCTTCCTAGTTCTGATTTCTTTTATGTGTTTAGAAGTAGACTATTTTGAATTTTCTGGAACGTGTTTAACCACTGGATTATTAGCCACTAAATATGTTTTTGCATTTGAGTCTTTGGATGAATTTTCCTTGCTTTTTTTTCTGGAAACCTTGGATATATATAATATTTTTTATTTGTTGTAGACCGATTATTGATCGGCCTATCCGAGGCCGTGGTGGTCTTGGAAGAGGTCGAGGAGGCCGTGGACGTGGAATGGGCCGAGGAGATGGATTTGATTCTCGTGGCAAACGTGAATTTGATAGGCATAGTGGAAGTGATAGATCGTAAGTCTTATATAGGTTTTTATTATATTTTTACATGTGTATTTGCTTCCTTAATTAGACAAAATTTGAATTTCTAGAATTAAAGAGTATTATGTTAACTCAGTTTTGTTAGTTCTTTTTCACATTACAGTGGCCTGAAGCACGAAGACAAACGTGGAGGTAGCGGCTCTCATAATTGGGGAACTGTCAAAGATGAATTAACGTTGGTATTCCAGTTTTTTAAAATAATGTTTAAATAAGATTGATTCTATATTAGAGTTTTATCTATAACTTCATTAAGTTTTACTTGTCCCTAGGACAAGAACAAATGCTTTCATCCGAGAGCTACTTCCTTATAATGTCTTGTTGGATATGTTTGAGTACAGTATGTCAAATGACCAATCTTTGTATATTTCAATATATATGATGTTAATTTTCCTTTTCATATGGCCGTATAGCTTTTCCTGAAACCCTGTGTTTCAGTTATTTGGGTATTCTGATTTTCTGTATGTCGTTTTAGTTCCTTTTCTAGCTCTTAACATGTGTGGTCATTAGAGAAGTATAATAGGCTGGTAAAACTCTTTTTTTGAGCAAGCTACTCTGTCCTACTTTTCAAACAAATTACTTGAACTATAACTTGGATCAGTATGCATTTTTAAGTTATGTTCTGTTAGAGATCTACCGGGAAGTTTGTTTAGTAAGAAAAGATTGTTAGGGAATGTGAAGACTTTTAAGACATTTTTGTATAAAGAGCTCTTCAGCTACATGTAAATGGACCTAGATGCTTTTCTTTTTCTTTTTTCCTTAGAGAGTCCCCAAAATACATTCAGAAACAAATATCTTATAATTGCAGTGACTTGGATCAATCAAATGTGACTGAGGAAACACCTGAAGGTGAAGAACATCCAGTTGCAGACACTGAAAATAAGTAAGTGGTTTTTATGTATAATGGTAATGCTCCAGCATTGCAGTCAGTTTGGGTTTTTACCAAGAAAATAGCCTACAAGTTTAATGCTACTATTTGGTGGCTTTTAACAGGAGACTTTATTGTACCCCAATCCCTGAAATAGTATCTATTCAGAGGACTGCTTTACAATTTATATATTGAACTATAAATGGTTTGGAAAATAGAAATGGCTATTTCTATTTGAAGTTACCATTGTTGTCTTTTAAAAGGTAAGGAAAATGCATATTTTAATAATACCTGTTCACCTTAAGAACAAAAATTAACTGTTTAACCTGAGAATGGAGAATAGGAAAAAGGAATCTTGCATTTTATTTAATTATACTTTGTTTGGTAGAGAAATTGTAATGAAAAATCCTGCTGATGATAGCTGTCCAGAGACATTGAATAGTTGGGAACTGGAAGCTAAAATTGGGAGTTTCTAAAAATTAGACTGAATGGTTGATGTAAGACAATTGTAGTAATTAGAACACAATAGGTCATAGTACTTTGAAGTCTGTATAAATTTTATTCCAAAGTAGCTTAAAACTAGAAAATATAACCATTTTAAAATAGTTTCTCCATCTCTGAAGTTTTGTTTTTTGTTTTTTTTCCATCAGAGAATTTGGAACATAGTGTTACTGTCTTGTTTTTAAACATGAGGAGAGCAGGGACCAGAATGTATTATTAATTCACTGGCTTTCTTAATTCTTTTCATTTTCTTAGTTTTTTAGGTTATGAGACTTGGTTTTGAAGTTTTCATTGAAGGGTGGAAGAATTGTAAAGGTTCAAGTTTTGCTGGTAGAAATAATTTACTGCCTTCCCCTAGTTTCCACCAACGCAAGCAGAAGTTATATGCCAGTCATTTATTATATGTAGTATTGTGGTTTAAAGTCTGGAATTCCCAATTATTTAGGATTTGTGTAATTCTTTCATAAATCTTTTATAAATTTTTTGTTATTGTTTATATAGAATGTTAGCCACATGAGTGGGGTGAGGGAGAGCAAAAATCCCAAGCAGGCTCTTAGCAGAGCCTGACATGGGACCGTGAGATCATGACCTGAGCCAAAATCAGGAGTTAGATGCTTAACCAACTGAGCCACCCAAGCTCCCTGGGATTGTGTAATCTTAATCAGAGCATATTTAAATCAGTCACAGAGGAGATGCTTTCCTCCTTTTTCTCCAAAAGTTGCTCCTACAGTGAACCATTATTGATCATAGTATCATATTCCATGGGTTGGTTTGAAGAAGGAATAATAATTGATTTACTATTAGAGTAGATAAACATACTTGGTATTAAGTGACCTCTTGAACTTGGGGTAATAGAAGTTTCACTTATAGGAAACTATGAAATCATAATTTTGAGTGTCAAACAATAAAATTATGATGGGCCACTGAAATGAACCTTAATGTACCTTAAGTACTTCACAATGCCCAGCACAGGTGTTCCTTTAATAAAGAACCTATGTTTAAATCACCTCAGGAATGGGGCACCTGGGTGGCTTAGTCGGTTAAGCGTCCGACTTTTGCTTAGGTCATGATCTCACGGTTCGTGGGTTCGAGCCCCGCGTCGGGCTCTGTGCTGACTGCCAGCTCGAAGCCTGGAGCCTGTTTCAGTCTGTGACTCCCTCTCTCTCTGACCCTCCCCTGCTCGCACTGTCTCTCTCTCTCTCTCCTAGAAATAAATAAAATATTTAAAAATAAATAAATAAATAAATCACCTAAGGAATGATTTGTAAAGATTATAACTGATTATCAGAAGAAATTGACATATTGATAGTGTATTACAAACAAATCTTTCACTCAGGATCCAAGAGTACAGTTGAGAGTATTTGAGCTAAAGATCAAGGTTATGACATTAGAGCAGAGGAGAATCTGAATATAGTATTCTATCTTATTTGTGGAAGTATAAATTTAGGAAGCACAGCTTTGATTAAGAGTCACAGGTTGACTTTGGTTAACTCCCTTACATTTAGTTCCCAGAGCTTCAGTTTTATTTCATTTGATCCTTAGAACAACCCTTGAATATAGATGTCATGATCTCATGACGTGGTAAAGGTATGCTCAGTTCTATTCTTGGCTGTGTCATGAGTTGGGAATAACTAGGATCTTTTTTTTGATCTTTGTTTTCTCATTTGCAGAGTGACAGGGTTGAATTTGATATTGATAGCCAAGGTATCATTTATTAAATGTAAACTTGGTATAGGAAGCTTTAAGATAGGATATGTCAAACAGTGACGAGTAGCAAGGAACGGAGATAGATATTTGAGCTCTAAGGCCAACTGAATCACCTGCTATCTTTGGAAGGAAGCAAGGCTCCCAGAATAGCAAACAGCTTGTTTGGTGACAATTGCAAGTTGAGATTACACTAAAATAATGGATTGCTAGGCCCATGCTTTGGCTTTTGTTTTTGAAAAAAGGGAAAAGGATAGTATATAATAGTTATATCCTGAGAATTTTATTTGCAAATAACTAATTTAATATTAAGTATTGAAATTGGTGTGTTTTGTGGAAGTTTCCAGTATTAGTAAAGCTGCAGTCTCCTGTCCATGTACAGGCTGATTTGAAAGTTGGGAGTATACAGTATTTTGGATTTATAGGTGCTTGGCTTTTAAAATTGTTTTGCTATAAGTGTTAGTTGATAAAAGGAAGGATAGAGGAGCAATTTTTTTATTTTCTAGAATGAGTCGTGGGTTGTTCACCGTCATCCTAGATGATGGCCTCTATTTTTGTTAAAAGTTCTGTATTGTGGGAAATTAGGAAAATTAAAAATGTGTTTTAGGAGAAGCTAAGCCAAATGTTTTAATCACACATAAGGGTACAGTTTTAAAGAAGTATGTTTTTAAGAAATCTGTATTTTAGGTACAGACAATTCAAAATTGTAGATAGTTGATCATTTCATAGTTTTTGAAGTAAGTGTATATTCGTCAGTTATCCATTCTTTCACTAATTCAACAAGCACTGAGTTCTTAGCATCCACCAGGTTACATGTTAACCATTGGGTTATAAAGGGTCTTCTTGTCTTTGAGTAATCTCTTAAAGATTACCAACTAGTCAAGATTAGTTTCTTCCTTATAATGATAAGTTAGGATTTTATCAGCTATAAAAGAATTACCAGCTATAAAACAAATATGTTTCCACAGGGAGAATGAAGTTGAAGAAGTAAAGGAAGAGGGTCCAAAAGAAATGACTTTGGATGAGTGGAAAGCTATTCAAAATAAGGACCGGGCAAAAGTAGAATTTAATATCCGAAAACCAAATGAAGGTGCTGATGGGCAGTGGAAGAAGGGATTTGTTCTTCATAAGTCAAAGAGTGAAGAGGTAAAATTAAGTTTTGTGGTGTTTGAAAATGTTCAGATGTGTGTTGAATTTTATTTATACTTTTTAAAAATAGGACCTGAGTAATCTGTTTATAAAACCTTTACCTAGGATCGTTTGGGGTAGATAAACTTTCAAAAAGGAAAATAAACTTCATTATACATTCATGAAAAGTAGTCCTTTAATCAATCCACAATGTATTTAATGAGGTGGTTTTGTTTATCCTAAAAAGCAGTTAGTTGTGGATCATAAAATTAGTGTTTTAGAAATAAGGTAGGTCTTTTCAAAGTTGTGCTTCTATTTAAAAAGTCTTGCCTAACTGGGAATCAGTTGAAAGATTTGCATTTTCATGTGGTTTAATCTAAAATAAGTCAGTGGCTTCATTATCATTTAGTTTTTCAAACTTTGCTTATGCCATTTGTAATGAACAAGACTTTTCAATAAATGATGTTATCCTTTACTGAGGATAGGAACCAGCAAATAAGTTCACTAACAAAAATATTTGAGAAAGACATGTTGGTGGTTTATAATTTGGTAACAGTCATTGGGGCAGGGTTTTAGAGGAATGGCCCATGGCCACATTATTTAGGGCTTGTGCAAGTATGAGATTTTAATCATAAAGTTAAGTTGAAATGTTACTAAGACAACCTGCAATAAAAAGATTCAGTAAGATACTGCATCTTAATTTTCTAAACAAATACCTGTGAAACAATTTGGAAACATTTTGAGATGTTTAGAGATGATATTTTAAACATTGGCTCCATAAAAATAAAAGGGGGACGTTGTCTTAAGTGCCAAGTCCTATAGGACAAAAAAAGTTTTGCTTTATATTGAATGCCTTTGGTTATTTTTTTGTAGTTTTTGCAGATAAAGTTTTGTATTAGGGTCAAGCAACTAGGATTTCTGATTAAAGAAACCATAAAAGTTCATCTTGGGGAGATTGTTAATTTGTACTAATTATTAAGCTACTTAGGTTAAAATGGGAAAGATTTATTTAGGCACCTTGACAAAATGATTTGTAAATTTTTTGGGGTCCTGACAGAACTTGTCTCCAGAACAAGACACATACACAAAATACGGATATATTTTACATGGTTCGTTAATTACCCTGAAGCCTCTTCACACATTTTATAAACCTTGGGTTAGGTATGGTAGGTTTTTTATTTGTTTTTTTTTATGTTTTTTATTTATTTCTGAGAGAGAGAGACAGCATGAACAGGGGAGGATCAGAGAGAGAGGGAGGGATACATAGAATCTGAAACCGGCTCCAGGCTCTGATCTAGCTGTTTGCGGGGCTCGAAAACCCGCAAACTGAGATCATGACCTGAGCCGAAGTCAGACGCTTAACTGACTGAGCCACTCAGGAGCCCCATTATGGTAGTTTTAAGTACTATTTTACATTGAGCTTTTCAGAAATGATTATACAAAGTGATGTAAATGATCAGAAATTTTTGAAAATTGTGAAATTTGTTATGAATAACTTTGAAACCAGGATATTTTTGTTATCAGACCCCCTTTTATGTGTTTGGATCCTTTTAGTTCATGTTGCTTTTGTGATGTGGTTATATGTGGATATATGGTACTGCAGTTTTAATATAGGTAGGTCTTCAAGATTGTTGTAGTGCATTTTAATTGCTCTTTCTCTTTTACATATCCTAATCCTCAGGAATAAGTAGTAGTTAGGAAAAAGAAGAAACTTCAGAAATGGAAAACTGAATTAGGTTGTTAATTGACAGTGAAGTCAGAACTCTTTATTTCTTGATTATCCTTCATTGTTCTAGGAAAAAACTGCAGATTTTTCCTACTAGCTGCTTTCAAGGGATATGCCCTGAACATCCAAATTTTTCTCTATTAACAAATTGATAATTGTTGTCTTTGCAATAGTGAACATTTAAAAACGAAACAATTAGTATAATAATTGACTTTAACTTTCCAGTTGTTTTGTGGATTTACATTTAAACATTAATTTAAAATTGATATTCTAAAAAAGAATCTTCTCACTTTAGGTTGGCCTAGCACTGAGGAATGACAGTTTGGATATTAGACCATTACAGAGGTGAAAGCATGGATATAACTACAAAGTTTAATTGTACTGTAAAGGGTAGTCATTAATAGTTGTAGTGTTAACAATGTTTAGAAAGAGCAAAATGTTCATTGTCCCTTCAGAAAAGGATTGTATCTGTATTTAGAAAAACTAAAACATACTTTAAAGTAGTGTAAGAAAAGTTTCCAAGTAGAAGATAAAAACTCATTTCAGCATCCAACTTCGGCACAGGTCATGATCCCACTATCCCATGGCTTGTGAGTTGAAGCCCCACATCAGGCTATGTGTGGACAGCTCAGAGCCTGGAGCCTGCTTCAGATTCTGTGTCTCCCTCTCTGCCTGCCTCTCTCTCTCTCTCTCAAAAATAAATGTTTAAAAAAATTAAAACCCATTCTTCCCAAACATAGAAGAAGAAATTAAGAATTAAACAGTGTAAAATTCTCTGGCGTTTCTTTTGTTTTGCAGAGTGAGTGGTATACCTTATACATAAATACAAAAGAGAATCTGGATTTCATAAACATGTTGACTTTAAGGTTACCTGTCTGTATTTAAAGCTTGGATTTAGTTGTGCTTAGCTTTCAAGTTTCCCTGATACAAAGTTGTGTTTCATTTCAATCTGTAGTCCAATTTATAGGGAAGAACATACAATAGTTGTACGTGAACAGAAAAGCATTCTGAGAAGTTTATACATGATTTCTTTTCCCAGGTTATATTTGGATTAGTACAGAACCAGTTTTCTTAAAAAGGGAATCCGTATTAATCATCAGTAGAAACCTTACCTCTATCCAAAAATCTTCATCTGTAGGACATATATCATTTGTTGATATATTTGTTCGTATATTTGTTCACACAAATTGCAGATTGGATTTATGGTCTTTAAGAGAAAGTTCATTATTTAGAAATTTGTGGTGCTCTTTCCTATTAATCACCCCATGGCTCACTCTTCAATTTTTAGGCTCATGCTGAAGATTCGGTTATGGACCATCATTTCCGGAAGCCAGCAAATGATATAACGTCTCAGCTGGAGATCAATTTTGGAGACCTTGGCCGCCCAGGACGTGGTGGCAGGGGAGGACGAGGTGGCCGTGGGCGTGGTGGACGTCCAAACCGTGGCAGCAGAACTGACAAGGTAATTTTTAAGACTAAGTAATTTGAGGACCTCTTTGGTAAATCAGTGCTGTACATCCATTTTGGGGATATGAATAGAAAAAGAAAAAAGCAGTAGACCTACCTTCAAGAAACTATATTTTAGGCTATATTTTTGTTTAAAGCACTTAAAAGTGACTGAGTTCTGCTGTTAGTATAATTATCACTTTATTCAGTACTTACTAGGTGCAGGTCATGGTGATGTGCTAGGCGTTTTATGTACTATAACATTTAATTCTTATTACCACATTGACATTCCCATTTTACATACGAAGTTTAGATACAGGGAACCAAGTTAACTCTTGGCCTTTGCTATAAGTAAGGTCTACTTGAAATGCCAGCCTCTTCCTTTGCTTTGACTCTTTGCTGCTTTTTTTAGGTCTCAGTTAAATGTTATATTAATAACATTTGTGTCCATAATTGTGTGACACTAAGGTGATTATTGACACATTTTTTGTTCGGGCTCTTTTGACACATTTCTGTTGTTATCTGTACTTTGACTGTAAATAGCAGTTGGGTCCCTTTCCAACACTGATGAATGTGCTGCTTAAATCATTTTAATAGTTCTTAGCCTGGCTTTGAAATTGATGTCATTTGTATTGAGCGAGGGAGGAAAAAATTACTAAGCAAAGAATTCCACATACATATCTCATGTAAATCTACTTGTGTGATTTATTAGAAAACTAAACCCATGATGTTATTAAGCAATTTTTGTAGGTCTTGATAAAAACTGAGGACAAGGCTCATTGCAAATATTTATAGTTTTATTTTGTTTCATAACTTTGACTTTTAAGTAAAGCTTTGACACATTTTACCTAGCATTTCATTTAACTTCATGAGGTTTTAGAGTGATGTGTTTGAATATAGACACTGGCAGTCCCAAGATTTGAGAATTGTTAATTTTGGTTTCTTTCTTTTTCAGTCAAGTGCTTCTGCTCCTGATGTAGATGACCCTGAGGCATTCCCAGCTCTGGCTTAACTGGATGCCATAAGACAACCCTGGTTCCTTTGTGGACCCTCCCATCTGAGGTTTTGCATGCTTAAGGATCCCAAACGACTTAAGAATTTAAAAAAAAAAAAAAAAAAAAGACTGTCATTCATACCATTCACACCTAAAGACTGAATTTTATCTGTTTTGAAAATGAACTTCTCTCGCTACACAGAAGTAACAATATGGTAGTCAGTTTTGTATTTAGAAATGTATTGGTAGCAGGGATGTTTTCATAATTTTCAGAGATTATGCATTCTTCATGAATACTTTTGTATTGCTGCTTGCAAATATGCATTTCCAAACTTGAAATATAGGTGTGAACAGTGTGTACCAGTTTAAAGCTTTCACTTCATTTGTGTTTTTTAATTAAGGATTTAGATGTTCTCCCAATTACAAACTGGTTTTAAATATTGGACATAATATCAGTTTTAATACCTGCTTTGCATTTTCACACATGGTCAGCTGGGTCATGTAAACTTTGATTTGTCAGATTTTATGCTGTGTGGAATACTAATACTACTTTATGTATTTTAACTTAGTTTTAATATTTTCATTTCTGGGGAAAATCTTTTTTCACTCATGATAGTTGTTATATATGCTAAATCTTTATATACAGAAATATCAGTACTTGAACAAATTCAAAGCACATTGGTTTATTAACCCTTGCTCCTGCATGGTTCATTAGGTTCAAATTTATAATTGATTCACAATTCCAACTATATTTACTTTTAAAATGTGTGACTTTCCCATTTTAAAAACCAAACTAGACTCCTTGGTGAAAGTTTAAGCTACTTGCTGATACACATCCTATCAAGTGAAGTAGTTTTATGGGTGTTGGGTTTTTTCCCTCTCCGAAGGGTGGATGGGACAAGTTGATTTGGCTACTGCATTTTTAAACTGTTCTGTAAAATAGTTGTCTGGCCATTCAGTATGATTTGTGTGTGTGGAAGGTCCCAAATCAAAATTGTTCTTCCATAATCAACAACCCTTTAAACCCTTCCTTTTTTCTTAAGAAACCAAAGGGCACTGGTTTGTATGGTAAGATGGGGGGGTATGTTAATTTTTGGAATTTGGAGAGCAGACAGCTTTACTTTATAAGGTTGGAACAGCAGCACCGTCCATGAAATATAAACCAAAAATCTGTTTCTGAATTTCCTATATTGCTATTAATTTTGGTCTTAAGTTGATAGATGACCGTTCCACAGAAAATGACAAGTAAGTATCTTTTACCTCTTCCTCAGAAAATTAGGTTAATGGGTTCCTTGAATGGGAGCATCACCACCTAACTAAAACATACAAGGAGAGAATTCTCAAACAGATCAGAATATTCTAGGATTTTTTTTGTCTTATGTTACATTTATTGGTAAATATGAAAGGAACTTAATGTACAGTTTTAAAGATCTTTTGTCACTCAGTATTTTCTACCTGTGTATGGTAATATCCAATTTTAATACTGAAGATCTTAAATCCTAAGATGTCTGCTATTTAGCTGATTAATTCTCCCATATACTTCTAAAAGAGAAATTGTACAGTACAAGAGTTATTCATTTGGATTAGATTTATAATCTAGTTACCTGCTAGTTTGACATTTTAGGAAGGAGGTAATTGGTTTTTAATGATGGATAAACTTTTGTGCTGGTGTTTTAGATCTTATGATGCTGAGCATGTTCTGCACTGGTGCTAATGTCAAATATAATTTTATATTTACAAACATACCTGCTACCCAGAGGCAAGTATTAATTTAGTCCATATGGACTATTGACCCCTCTTGAGATTGCAACATACACCCTCCTAAATCATTGTGGCTAGACTTTCAAGTTTCTTGTTTCTGGACGTGTAATGTTTAGAAACTTTTTAATTTTTAGCAACATATAGAAAACACCTCCTATTAAAAACACTTCACAAGTTCTGCTTAGTGTCAGCCATTGCTGGCAGTCTGTCACTATAGAATACAGCAATATCTGGTATGTTGCAAACTTTCAAGATAGCCTGAACTTCAAAAAGTTGGTCCATTAGTTGTATCTGATGGATGTAAATTTGCCTCCTAGTTCACTTTGTGTCAAGAGCTAAAACTGTGAACCTAACTTTCTCTTACTGGTGGGTAATAACTGAAAATAAAGATTTTATTTTCATGCTCACTTCTTAAAAGTCATGAAAACAATCAAATAGGAGCCCATTTATCGTTACGTGTTTTCTGACCTGTGTGTGCATCCCCAAGATAATCATACTTTATTTTTCCCCCTTAGATTCAGATTTTGTTTTGTGGGGTTTTTGTTAAACCAGGCTGTTGGATCACATTTAGAAGGGGTACCTATTTCAATTAGAAAGTTGAATTCTTAACTTGTATAATGAATTTCAAGGACTGACAGGACAATTGGCATTTCTTTTAGCAAATCACATTTTGAGTGTGAAAGTTAATCATACTGAATACCACCTTTTTTTTAAACAAATGATACAATACTAAAGAAAATCCTGTAATCAATACAAATCTTTAAATAATAGTATGCCTGGTTGAATGTTGTAGTGAACTTTTATTTTGGTACTTCTACATGGGAATAATGCCAGAGTTGACATTTATTATTAAGACATTTTCAGCTTGCATTCACATAATTCAGATATAGTTTCTTTCTTAGTTTGTTAGTCTTTTGAGACCTGTGCAGAATAAGAAAAGATTTAAAATGTGCAGTAGGTACTACACGTCTGCTTTACTGTTTTATTTTAAATGTGGAAGCAGGACACATCTCTAGGGTTGTAAATATATTTGAGGCTTATTTCTTGGTATAAGTTTGAAGGGAGAATATTAAGTACTCAATCTAATTATTTTTTTTTTTTAATTGCTAGAGATCATTGTACTGAAATAGGAAAACTGTATTGTGCCATTAGGGAGGTGTATACAAATCTAAATATTGTGTATTGGATGTTTAAAACACATCTTTAAGAGCACTAGCATTATGTGGAAGGAACCAAAAATACTAAAAGGTTTAAAAAAACCACTGAAGCGTGAAGCTGCTGGAACCTGAATGATTTTGACTTTAAGGTAAGATTATATCAGGTATATTAATGGATAGCTGTTCCAACTTTGAAGGAACTAGTACAGCAAATTCTAGGGCTTTCAGGTACATGTAAATTCTACTTTCTAAGGAAAGTAATGCTTAAAAGATTATAATCCATACTTTTGTAATTCTGAAATTAACCTGTGTTTAACAAGTCTAAACATCAATCACATCTCCACATTAGCTGGAGAATGCCTAAAATGTGATTACTAGTATGCTTTACAGAGTAATAACAACTTGTAAAATGAGCTCTTAACAAAGTTTCAGACCTAGAAATTAGTGAAATAATTCATTAACATGATTTACAAAATTGTCAAAGTTTATCATTAAGATGATGTTTATTAAGTGTCAGCTTTTAGAAATTTGGGTCCAGTTTCTTTTTGCTCAGCCTAGGTTTACCTTGGATGTGTCCTCAACTTAAATCCAACATGATTTTTAAGTTAGGTAAATAGGGAGGTCGTAGGAGGAGTGACTGAAGTGAGCCATTTTCAGGTTAAGAGGAATTCACTAAACCAAAGAATATAGAGCAAGAAAAATTGTAACTAAAGGATGAGAAGTTTAATTTCATAAAATGATTAGGATATAAAGATACATTATTAAGGCTATCAAGATCGTGGCTTCGGGGAGATAACTAACACTGGGAATGACTGTTTAAATAAGTGCTAGATCTAAGATAGGAGTCCACAGACTTCGCCCCGTGGCCTGCTTTTGTATAGTTGATGAGCAAATAATGACTTCTACATTTCTGAAGGGTTAAAAACTAATCGTATACAAAGATGTAGATCACAAAGCTTAAAATATCTGTCCCTTCCTGGAAAAATCTTTGCTGACTTATGATCTAAGCTATGACTCCCAGTCTAAGAGTTAGTTCTAGGTACAAATTAAATCCTCCTACCCCATGGGAAGTTGTGAAGTTAGAAGTATTTTAAAGCAAGTTACCTCTTCTTCAGTCAGAATAAGGGCAAGATGCCTGGTAGCCTGTTTAAGTAAAGATGGTCTTGTTTTGTTTATAAAAAACATATAGCTTGTAACTTAAATATATTCTCCTGAAAGTTTAGGAAAGTATAAATTTGCTATAAGATTACACTTAATGCCATGATTATAGTTTAATGTTTCATGTTTTGGCAGTTTTTGTCAATGCTAAGCTCTTTCTGATCTATTTGTTTTTCAATGAGGTGAGAGTTGTGAACATTTTGTATAGGTGAGAGAAAACAAGTCTTTTCGTTAACTTCATAGGTTGAGCTGGGGCATCAATTACTGGATTCTTGAGGACAGCATTTCTCAGCTTACTCAGGAAAATAATCATTTGGGCAGAATTTAGATTTTTTTGCCATTGATTACCTTATAAATAACTAGCAGTCCATCCTTCACTCCTAAATGGAAGGAGAGAAAAGATGAAAAATGACCCATACAAGTTAGAAAATAGTTATGTAACCTAGTTACGTTTTTGTTTGAGATGTTAGGTAATTAAAGTTTTTATTTTTTTTTAAATGTTTTTTTTTTATTTTTGAGAGAGAGAGTGAGCAGGAGAGGGACAAAGAGGGAGACACAACCCAAGACCGGCTCCGGGCTCTGAGCTATCTATCAGTACAGAGCCCGATGCGGCGCTTGAACCCAAAAACTGCGAGATCATGATCTGAGCTGAAGCCAGATAAGCGCTTAATCGACTAAGCCATCCAGGCGCCCCATTAAAGTGTTTTTAAAATCAGTAACTTTGTCCCTTTTGCCACCTGTTTGGCAGGGTTTGGCAGTTTCTAGTGTGCTTATACAAGCTAAGCTTTGTGCTAGGAAGACCTGTAAAAGATAACTGGTTATTCCTGATAATTCTAACTAATAACAGCTTTTTAAAAACCTATTTGGTGAACATACCAGGTTTTGAGAGAGAAGCTCTGAACTGATCTCTGGTTTTATTAAACAGCTGTATTAAGTGTTACTGGTATGGAAATGTGAAGAGAAAAGGGCTGGTTAATATTCAGGATTTTGATACTCGGTGAGCTGAGTAAGGAAAATGGACAGTATTGATTACACTCTTACCCTCAGTTACAGTTGTAGCTGATCATTAAAGATTTTAGGACTTAAATTAGTTTGAAGAAATAGCACTGGTTCCCATCTGCCTAGCGTGAAGAGTTGTATGAAGTGGTCCAGCTGAATGTGGTACTTGTTTGCCTGGTTTTGTTACATTGGACTAAATTTTTTTTATTAGCTGATGAATAGTGTCAGAAACTTTGTTTTGGGAACTTGTTGAATTCCTTGTCTCACAACTTGGATGTAATCCATTGCAAAATGTTGCTTTGTTTGGCAGCCACACTCAAAGTGCTCAGACTGCCAGAGGTGGTTGTGGAAATTGATGACTAAACACAGTAAAGAAGATGCTGGTTGTCACTACCACCCCCTCCAACCCCCAGTTTCATGGTTGAAAATGTAGGCTTTCATGATTGGTTTCTGTTTAGAGATGGATAGTTGGTCTCTTTCCCTGGAAATTCTGAATTTCCAGTGAAGTTTCCACACTTTTTCCCCCCCAGTAAAGGAAGAACTTTTCCAAAAACTACAGATAATTTTGTTTCAACTTGATTCATGCACATGGTTACCAAGGTTTCATTTAACTGTTAAAGTCTAAAAGCTTCTGAGGGATGCATGAGAAGAGTGGAAAAAGCTACTTTTAAGATGTAAGTTTTACTGGTCACTGGGAAGGAAGTCAGCATCCCTCGCAGGCATATTTTGTTAATAATGGTATCCCTGGGGGGGCACTTGGGTGGCTGAGTCAGTTGAGCGTCCCAACTTCGGCTCAGGTCATGATCTCACGATTCGTGGGTTCAAGCCTGGCATTGGGCTCTGTGCTGACAGCTGGCTCTGAGCCTGGAGCCTGTTTCAGATTCTGTGTCTCCCTCTCTCTGACCCTCTCTTGCTCTCACTGTCTCTCTCTCTCAAATAAATTTAAAATAAAAAAAAAAAGGCATCCCTGGAAGATTGAATGGCATTTAGTCACTGTATTAACAAAATTCAGTAAACTAACGTTTTTAATAAAAGAGTGATGTCCCCAACCCCCAACACACACACTTCTTGAGTCTTGGTAGAAGCTCTGGAAGTCCCGTTGCTTGAAGAAGAGAAGAGCTTTAGATGCTGCATAATGCTAAGTGCACTAGTCCGAGAAGAAATTCTCTTCAAGAGAAAATGAGCAAAATTTATTAAGAGAAAATAGCCAGTACAAATTGTTGATTAAATAATTGCAATGTAACAAGCATCCCCGTTATAGGAGAGCATAGATGATCATCAGTCTTGCTCCTTAGACTTATTAGACTTTAAAAATAACTACAGATTTTTTTGAGGAAAGAAATCTGAATTGATTTGAAGATTGCATCTATAGCTGGAGAAATGGCTTACTGACTTAATTATCCTTGCAAGTTATTTTAGTGTATTGCAAGCAGGTCAAAGTGGGTGTTTTCTAAAAACTGTCTTTGCAGCTGCTCTCAATCTACCCTGCCATAGACCAGGAGGGCTAAACTAACAGGGATGTATAGGAATGCAAAGGGATCTAGTCAAAGTTGTAATACAAGTATGAGAAGAAGAAAGTTAGGAAAGGTATTTTTCTATAATGTGGAAAGAGGGACAAATGATCTTTTGCTCTCTATGTGATGGAATAAAGTAAGATTTCTGTTCTAAATGAAATCTTATGACCCCTTATTTTCACCTTGAGAGGTTTTTTGGTTGAGGAGGATTGGGGATGGGGGTCTCCAGGCTCCTTGGTTTAGATGGCACAAGAAATGTCCCCACAGTTTAACATAGGCATATTGTCCACTAATGTGTTAGAAGATGTATCCTACTATGGGGTGTTCAGGCCTTTTCAATGACAATTCAGGGCTTGAAGAACAGTTTATTCTCTGAGAAACTACCTAATAGTTACTGTAGTATATCCTTGGGATCCTAGTAACTTTTAGTAGTAAGATATCTAAAATTGACAACATAATCTAACATTCTTTTACCTAGGTAAGGTCGGGGTTTCTTACGGAAGAATTTGAACTTGTGGAAATTAAAAAGAGGCATGAATTAACTTAAAGATAACCTATGACAGCACATAAATAGGTTTGTGTGTCTCATAGAGATGTGACTGAAATCTCAGCAAAATCAACTTAAGAGTGGTTTTGCTACTGTAAATAAATGACCACTAGCAAAATGTGGAGTCAGTTACTACAGAACGGAAAGAAGGACATTAATGTCTCAAAAATTCACATAAGAAAAAAAAATGCAGTCAAATTCAGCTCTAAGAGCCTTTTACTTGGGAAAAATCAATAGGTAAGTTAGATGCAGTAATTGCTATTTTAATTAAAGACAAAACAACATTGCTCTGGTTATTTTTCTATTGAAAAGGCACAATGTTTTTATTTATAGCTTTAAATGCTCCATTTATCAATTTTCCTAAAATAATGGACTTGACTGGGAGTGCTATTTCTGTTTCCTACCTGTGTCTTCTATTATAGGACTTAGATTAGCTGGATAGATAACTTAGCAAGTTCAGGAGTGCAGATTTTTTCTGGTCATTTAAGATTTATCAAGGTTTTATGTACATTTCTCAAGAACAATAATCTAGAACTTTAGTAGAAGTATGCAAATAACCAGTTTTTGTTACCTAGTAAAAATAGCACCAAAGATTTGTATAGTTAACTATAGTCAACCCTAGTTGACATCAATTTGTAGAGCAGACTTTTGCATAGGAAAGAATGATAAGGTATTCTCTGAAACAAGACTCCAGTATCAGATACTAGTTATATGACTTAGAAGTCATAATTTGTATGTTTCTCCCCCTCTATAGTTGGTGTAATACCTTAACCGGTCAGGGTGAGCACTGCATTAACTACACCCTTCACAACTGCATGTACTAAGGACTATGATGTAATTGGTCATTATTCCTGTTAGAATCGGGGAAGTGGGAAAAATTGGTTTATGATAGAAACTTTGTATTTCCAAGATACACTGCTTTTTAAGTTATTACCTTAAAGTTTCCAACCCCCACCCTCACCAAGTATGTCATCTACTTTGCCTTTTTTACTTTTCTGCTGTGCCCTCTGACAGGAGTACTAATGGTCAGTGAAAGTGCCAAACACTGGAGGATGAAAGCGGCATGGGCTTAAAGTGCTCAATAGGGTCTGTCTCTAGATCCACTGTTTCAAGTCTTCAGGAAGGAATTGGTAATAACTTAATATTTTATTGACTTAATCCAATCACAAGAGTAATGAGTATTTGGTGAGAATGCAAAAATGTAATTTAAAAAACTATGGCTAGAGATAGTCACTAGAGTATTTTGGTGTATATTCTAGGGTTTTTTGTTTTGCATTGATTTACAAAAGTGAGGTGATTTTATTCAGCCTTTTGTAATTGACCATTTCCATGTCAAATATTGTTACACTTGGAAAAAGCCTGTATAATATGCCATTCATGAGTTCTAAGATCCATTCCAATTTGTGTGTACAGGGGGGACATCCATCATAGAAACTGATGGCATATTACAGTTTAGCACTTTTTCCTACTCAGAGCATAAAGTAATGATTTGTTCTAAAACTAGTGGAATCTTAAGATTCCATGAAATTGAGTTTTATTGTATAGTTTGATTTAACCAGGTACCTACTGAAGGGCATTTAGGCCCCCTCTCCATTTTAATCTATGGTGTGATCAATCCTTTATCCAATTTGGTATTTATACTGTTTCTTTAGTCTACATTGCTAGATGTTGAGTTAGCTTATTCAAATTTTATTGGATATTGTCAAACTGCCTCCAGAAAGCCAACTAAACATTGCTGGTTGTGTGCACCAGTTTCTCTGATTATACTGGTTAATAATTATTCCTTTAATTTTGCTAATTTGGTAAGTGAAAAACGGTATCTTTCATTCCTTTGACTATAGGTGATTGTTTCATGTTTACTGGGCAGTTACATGTATTGTGAGTTGGCTCTACTCTGTCCGTTGTTTTTTTTAAGTGTTGGCTTTTTTCATATTGATCTGTAAGAGCACCTAATTAAGTTAGTTCTCTTGGGCATATATTGCAAATATTTTTATCTAAATTGGTATGTGTGTTTTGCAAAGTTTTAATTTGTTGGAGATTTATTCTAGTATAGGCTGTGATGTAAAGATCTGACTTCTTTCCATTGACAGGCAATTGATTGAATTGCTTTATCTTTTATTAGTGGAAGGAAGAGACCTTTCTGATCTCTTACTCTAGAGAAATGATAGAGAAGTGATTTACTTGAGAGTTCACCTATCAGCCTTTCATAGGGTGGATAATATGAATGTCCAGGAGTCTTGCAGGTTAGGAAGAGAAAAACGGGGCTCCTTTGGGGGGCTTGAGCTGAGATATTGGAACAGATCACAACTGTATCAGATGAAAGAAAAAGACAGCCTAATGGAGAAAAACCAAGAATTGAACATAGGGGATTGACAAGAATAGAATGTGCCTAGCTGGCATGTTTTTCACTGGCCTCAGGGCATTGGTGAGTTGCAGCTGTGGGCTATTAATGGAAGCTAAGAAATCAGGACAGAATGGAAGGGGAAAGTCAGTAAAGGGAAAGAACTAGATAACACTAATTTGACTTTCTTATTGCCTAAAAAGAAGACAGAGACCCAAAGAAATAGAATCTCTAGCTTCTGGGAAAGAAGGTCCTTTCAAGGGACAATTTAAGATAAGAATCTACACAAGAATTAGTGGTGGAGATTCCCATGAATCCATTGAGTGAACTTGGACTTTTAGATTTAGGTCTCAGAAAATTAAGGAATTCGATGTGTTTCCATAGAGCAGATATTTGTGTTGCCTTTGGGATGTATGGAAGGAGTAAGGCTTAATATCATAGCTAATTTTCCTGTGTAATGATAGCTGGGTGTGTGAATATGCATGAATATTAATGAGTTTGACCTAGTCCTGGTTAAATTTAGGAGGCAGCCCAATTTGGTATTATGACTGCATCTGTAGGACGAGGGGATTGTAACCAAAAACTACTTGACAAGGGCAGAACAGGGGTACCCATCCTCTGTCATTTGTGGAAAGAGGATATTTTATCTGGCAAGAGTGAGCAGCCAAAGGCATGCTCAAATGGGTCTTTAAGAACCACTGCTACATGTATTACAGCAATGTTGTCAGTGAACAGTAGGGTAGAATGTTGGGAATGAAGAACAAATACAAACTCAGGTGTCCCAATAAAAGGAAGCTGGCACAGCTAGATTAGCTTCTGGAACAGAAAGAACAAGGTGAAAACTGTCAGGTGTTGGCTCTTAATTTTTATTGATAGTCTACTATGAACCATGTATGGTGTGAGGGAAGCATATCATTCCTGTCTTAACGTTATTTATAGTCCAGTAAATTATTTTCTTTTTAGGAAAATAGATGACCACAGGATCACTCGGGGAATGGAAAGGGTCTAGCTGGGTAATAGGGAGATTGAGTGTTGGGTCCAAGTGAGGAGGGGAAGAATGACTAAGATGTATATCAGGCCAGCAACAGAAAATCAGAGCTAGGTAAAGCAGCTATTTCAAGAAGAGAATTTGGCTCCCATTGCCAAGAGGTGACAAGTTAGTTTGCTTCTGAGGAGGTGGCCTTGTCTGTTATGACCTATTATAAACATTCAAACAAGGGGCACCACCTCCTGGGTATAGAGAAATGCTCAAGCTGTTGAGATTCAGGAAACCATGTGTGGGGGTGCTGCTCAGCCCCTAAATAGAGTAGAATAGGGGTGTAAGGAAGGAACTTAGCTTTTCAAAGGAAGCCTGAGAGAACTATATTAAATCTGGAATGGCACTTAGCATAAAGAAAAACATGAACAAGCAGAGCAAATGTTCATCACTTCAGTTCCTAGAGCTCTGAGGGACATCTGGTAAACCAAAGCTGTCTCAGTGCCAGTGGTTGGGTTGGGATCAGGCTAGGGTGTAGGCCCTGGGCTTGACAGGAATTTAAGAAGGTTCTTGGACTTTTCATCCTGTTAACTTTGGAAAGGGTGATTAACATTTTGAGAAGACTTCCCTTACCAGCTTAGCAGAAGGGCTTACAGTGAAGGGATAGAAGCAGTGTTGGGGTGGGGAAGGTGACAAACCAGTGGCCACAGCTTTAAGTGAGTAAAACATGTATCATGTTCCAAGTTCATGTTGGGAAAAGAATTACCTCCTGGGCTCAGTTCAGCACCAGTTCCTCTTTCTGAGGAAGGAAATGCAGGATGCATGTGAGTGCAATCATAGTGGTTTGGGTCTTAGACCCTGAGATAGCCTAGATCCTGAAGGCAGCAGCTGCTGCAGCATAAAGGAAGCAAGGTGTCAGAAAGCTTTTGGCACACTCCTTTCTAAAACATTAGATTTCAGAGAGGGGAAGCTGTTTGCCTAAGGTCATATAGTGAGTTTACAGTAACTTTCCACCATTAAGCTGTTCTTCATTCACTGAAAGAGGGTAAAGAAAATAAAACAACAGGACAAAAGGTATATTTGTATAGTCTTTCACAAATAAGAACAGTCATGACCATCTTGGAAGCCCTTTTAATACTGATGTTTACCACAATCTTTTATGTCCTCCCCTATAAAACTGGGTTGATCTGTTTTGAAGACTCCCTGTAATACTTTAGTGTATCTGTCATTTTGACTTCTGCCTTCCAAGATAGTAGCCACTAGCCATATGTGACTAATTACAATCAGAATTCAGTTCTCAGTCATACTAGACACATTCCAAAGTGGTCAACAGCAAACGTGGTTCATATCACCTGCACTGAACAGTAAAGATTTAGAGAACATTCCTGTCTTAGGCCTGTTGGATGCTACTGATCTAGGTGTATGACCTGGTATGGAGCAGCAGCTTTATAAAGCTTGGACTGTTAGCCATTGCTAGTAAGAGACTTGATTTCCATTCTATTCTTTCCCTTTACTGGTCAACCTGGTGAAGAAAGGTGTGGGAACCTACATTGGAGTCTTTAGGTACACACGATATACCACTGACCCTTGGATAACACAGGGTTGAACTGTGTGGGTCTACTTAGGTGGATTTTCTTCAATAAATACTATAAATCTATTTTTTCTTAATGATTTTCTTAACATTTTTCTCTAGCTTTATATAATACATATACAAAATAAGTGGTTATGTTACCAATAAGAGTGGTTAATAAGCCAACAATGGCTAACTTTCTGGGGAGTCAGAAATTATGCAGATTTAAGCCTGTGCCCCTAACCTTGACATTGTTCAAGGGTTAACTTGAGAAGGCAAGACAGGCATCTGGGTTACAGCCATTTCTCAGTTCCCAAGATTCACCCTGAGCTTTTTGTTTGCCCTTTATTTGGAAACAGACTTGATAGCAAAACCCCAGAGGGGATGACTGCTGGGGCAGTGGGCTGGGGATGAGGGACACATTGGGGGTTGGGCACAAGGGCTTTCCAAGCTTCCCTACTCACAGCATGAGGGAGCTGCACCCCATCTTTAACCGATCCAGAGTCAGCTTCTTATCACAGAAGGTGAGTGGGTGAAGAGAACTTGAGGGGAAAATGGAAAGAGAGATTTGCTGAGGCTTTAGTTCTTCCAGAGGATCAGTTACAGGAGCTTCGTGTGAAGGAAGATACTCTACATTGGAGGGTAAGTATCCCTCATGGGTGGGAAGGTAGTCCATTGGGAAAACTGTCACGGGGCCGGCTAGGTGTCCTGGCTTTGAGTCCGGGCCCCTGCTCCCCAGCATCTTGTATAGATCCACGAGTTGTCCTGTCTCTACTATGAGAGCTTTGGGAGGTGGTAGGCTTGAGGCACTGTATCGGGTGTCTTCCTCAGAGGTATAGTGACCTTGGACCCCTCGTCCCCTGTCTGGCCAGTTGGGGTGATGAGGATGTCTGAAGACTGGGGTCACTTGAAGGACTTCATTGATAACCAGCGGCTCAGGTTCTTCAGGAGTAGACAAGTCTGTCAGCAGCCTATCCAAGGGGAGCTGCATCTTCTGAGAAAGGGGAGAAACAGGCTAATAATACAGCTCTGTTACAAAGGATACTTCTCCCTTGACAACGGACTTCAGGGTTCTGTACTGCCTAATTGGCTCCAGGTGGGACATTGTGGGCCCTTGACTTTGTGGCAGGAGTGAAGCAGTTAATGTTGGGAACTGACAGGAGCCATGGACTTCTCAACCCCCAGCCAGTGAGTACTTCCTTAGGATTGGGGGGGGGGGGAGAGTTGTGGGGCTTTGAAAGTCACTCTAGAACTGAATCTTGAGAGAGATACTTTCCAGGTAGGAAGGTGATGGGCAAGGAGTACTGGTCTGTTCTGGAACCTGCTAGTTCTTTTGATAGGTAAACATAGGCTTGAGAAATATTATGAAGAGATTTTTAAGAGATGCTAATGACTTTGAGCTTTGGTGCAACTACTCAAAGGTTCAGGGTAATAATATTCTCCTCAGTTCTGCTCTTAAGAAAGACCCTCTGGAGTAACTTGGAAGAAATTTTTATCTTTTTTCCCCCCTACAGCTAATTTGGTCTGTTACACTCTTACCTTAGTAAGCATCACTTCAGTTACCAGTTCTTCAGTGTCCTAGCTCTTTCCTTTCCAAACTTAACTGTGGATTCCTGAGTCCTCCAAGTCCAAGCACTCTGTTAACATTTCTCTTTCTGGGCTTTATTGGGCTCAACCTACACCCTCAAAACTATCTTTCACACTGACTGATCTTTTTAAAGCAGAGTTCCAAAGACTTCAACAGCTCAGACTTAAATATGCAGTGAACCTTCCAGCCTTTAGTTTGGCAGTGGGTTCTGCACCTTCCTCTACCTCCCCATATTTCCATTCAAAACCTTTCAGGACTGTCCTGGTCTTACTAAACACATTTTTTCTCAGTGCTACCACCACGCTTCGGCTTCCATACTAGCCTCCACCCTGCTTTTGTTTGCTGTCCCTTTTCCTGCTTGATGCCTTCCTCTTTCATGGCGCCCCTAGTGAGCCCCTAGTGATTGTTTCCTTCCCTGGACTCCTACACCAGCAAAGAAACCACCAATCGGGTTCTTGGCACATGATGTTTTATACTGTCGTCGTTTTTTTGTTTTTTCTTACATGTTCTTAAGCCATCTTTGAATGGGTATCTTTCAGGCCTTAAGGGAGGAGTAGGATGACAGGGAAAACCCTGAGGACTAGTCTCAAGTCTGATGCTCTATAGCTTGGGGAAACTCCATCAACCTCTCTGACCTTTTGTTCCCCCATCTGTCAAATGCCAAGTTGTGCAAGAGTGGATTTTGGTCTGGATTTGCTTCTGATGTCCCCTTCCTTTCCTTGAGCACGGCAAGCATCCAAAAGTGAATGATGGTGCTGTCTCAGAACAGACTTCTACAAAGGACACTGACAAGCTAGAGGGTAAGTGTGTGTGTGTGTGTGCGCGCGTGTACGTGCGTGTGCATGTTGGGGGTGGGGTGGGGGAGGATGTGCTCTTTTCTGATGGCTACCCAAACTGACCCTGGCACAACAGTCTGGCTTGGAAGATGGCCTTCAGCTCTGGAAAGCACAGCTGCCGAAGCACGGTTACCCAGAGGTGGGAGGGACTATGTGGAATACACACATGGCTAATTATTTTCCATAGGTGGGGCATGTGCTCTGCCTCCTTGAAGGTTCTGACCATGTTGGTGGAGCTTGCTCCTTAGAGCATGTACGAAGCAGGCCCTCTGGGTAACACATCTTAGGGCAGTCCTCGGGTACCTCAAGGACCCTATTTAGCTTCTATAGGTTCAAAATGGAGAACATCCTAGTGGTCCCCTTTATGATTTGGCCTTTTCCTCCATAGCTTGAAGACCTGCTTTTTAGCCACATCTTAAGAAGTAGGGGGATCTAAGGCCTGAGAATTTTGTTGGAGGTGAAAGACAGACTGTTGTGTTTATGGTGTCTGCCTCAGCCTATCACCGGGAGAGCACTTTGGGTCTTTAGAAGCAGTCTGCCCACTTCAGGGGTTGAGTGTCAAGGGTTCCGGAGGCTGCCTCAAGACCATCACTACGGATGCCATGTTTAAGCTAAATTTTATTTGCCAACTTACCGGTTTTTAGTTTAGTTTTGTTTTTTTGCAAAAGATATAAATGCAAACAGTTTTGTAAAATAAGTTCAAAGAGACTTTCTAATAAAAATTAAGTGGCCCTCTTATCTCCAACAACTCACTACCCAAAGGTGACCAACATTATCAGTTTCCTATGTAGGCTTCCCAGAAATACCCTATACACCTGCTGGAGTTGAGAGTGTATATAAAATTTCTCTCCTTTTTATGCAAATGAGAACCCACTTTAGACAGCTGTTGCAAACTTTTTTTTTTTTAACCTTTAGGTGTCTTAGGGATTTTTAGACACATTATAGATCTCAGGGTTTTTTTTTTTTTTTCAGTAGTTGCATAATATCCTGTCATATGGCTGTGCCCACGTTTAACCTGCTCCCCTGGTGGCAGGTTGCATTATGCCCAATTTTTTGCCATTCTATTTATAATGCTACAGTGAACATACTTCTACAACTTGGGGCATACGTATGGCCATTTCCATTCTCTTTTCCCTTGTTACTATCTCTAACCCTTTGTGTATCTTTCTCAGCATTTCTTCTAGGTTTTTATGGGCCCTTCATAGGCCTTGTATGCCTCTGTATCCCCTCATGCTCAAACAGGTAAACAGAGACCATGACGCCAAAGCTACAAGTTTGGGAGCCAGGTGTCCGGGACTGACCCAGAGCTGTTTCCCACCATGCTATTTCAGGCTCTTAGGACGTGGGACGGTGGAATGTCAGCATTGGAAGACAGGGATCTTAAAGCTCAGCTGACTCAGCTCCTGGTACTTGCATGCCCATAGGTCATCGCAAGATTGCCACCAAGTGAGGGCCCAGTGTGTGAATACATCTTCAGTTAGTCTGTTCAGCTCAGAGGTGTTGAATATTAGAAGCACTTCCCTCACCCTATGCTTAAAGATCTTTTAGAGCATACAGTAAGTGGCAGATAGCACATGCTACTTGTATGTGAATCCAGGAGCCACCATTTACTAGCTGACTGGCGTTGGGCAAGTTACTTAGTCCTCTGTGCCTCAGTTTTCTCATCTGAAAAATGAGCATAACAGTAGTACAACCTCATAAAGCTGTTGTGTGGATTAGATTTTAATGCATGAGAAAGGTTTTTAAAGTGCCTGGCATATAAAAGTTATATAATATATTAGATACAACTCATTGTGCTTGGCTTTATTGCACTTTGCAGATACTATTCTTTACAAAATGCAGGTTTGTGGCAATCCTGCTTCAAACAAGTCTAGTGGCATAATTCTTCTAACAGCATTTGCTTACTTTGTGTCTGTCATATTTTGGTAATTCTTGCAACATTTCAAACTTTTTCATTATTTGTTATGGTGATTTATGATGAGTGATTATAATTTGCTGAAAGCTCAGAAGAGGATTAACATTTTTTTACTAATAAAGTATTTTTAAATTAAGGTATATACATTGTTTTTAGACACTGCATTGCACGCTTAATAGACTATAGTATAAATATAACTTTTATGTGTACTGGGAAACCTAAAAATTCATTTACCTTTATTGCGATTATTTGCTTTATTGCAGTTGTTTGAAACCAAATCTGCAATAAATGTGCCTGTATGTATAAACATATGATATATTATTTTTTGAGAGAGTACATGTGTGTAAGTGGGGGAGGGGCAGAGGGAGAGAGAGAGAATCCCAAGTAGACTCCATGCCCAGTGTGGGGATGATGTGGGGCTCGATCTCATAACACAAATCCTGACCTGAGCTGAAATCAGATAGTTAACTGACTGAGCCACCCAGACACCCCTGAATATATTATTCAATAATGTAACTATATACTATATTCTATATACTTATGTATTCTGTATATAACATATAAAATATATAATCATATGTGCACATATATAAAAGTTGTTACTATTATTCTTGCTATTATAACAGAAACAAAATCCCTCAATAGTGAAAGAAGATGTCAAATGTGAGTCTTCCTGGGAATGAAGTGAAGGATCTTTGCCTTGTATGAACCATGTGCTTTACATGGTATCTTACTTAATCCTCACAGACAGTATACATGAGAGAGATTATCAATTCCTGTTTTATAGAGGATGAAACCAGGGCTCAGATCATCAGGCAAGTTGTCCAAGGGCCATCCACATAGTAAGTGGCAAGGTAGGGTTTGCACCCAAACTTTATTTCAAAGGCACTGATGGCAGTGACCTCAGTTCCCACTGAGACAGACATGGCTGAAACCTGCCTTTTCCCTGAGCAGTGGCTGGTACCACTGGCTTCTGGCCTGAGGAAGGGTGTGGATGAGAGAATGCACTGATAACTGAGGAGAAGAATCCTGGAGGAGAATGACTAGAAGGTGTGAGGAGTGTGGGTCTGCTAAGGTCCTGGGCAATGGGAAGAATATTGGCATACTGCCTTGCTCCTCTTATATGCACAGTATTGCTCCATGTTCAGATGCTTGCAACTCCCAGACTCCCCCACACACACCGAAGATGACCATCTAGCCCCCCGTGAGCTGTTTTCACCTCCTGGCTGTGCGGCAATGCCCTTCCCATCCTTTACTCTCCACTCTCCCATCTGCCAGCAGAGCAACCTCTCCTTCTATAAAACCTCGTTGCACAATGGAATGACTAGCTTCCTGCCAACGCCAAAATAGTCTGAGCTCTATCTGTTCAATGCTCAGGACAGGAAATGTCAGAGTAAAGCTTCAGTTCTCTTGAATTTGGAGGAGTCAGGCTAGTTAGTGCTCAGCAAATGGCAAAAATACTTGTTTTATTTCTTTTGAAGAATGGAGGTGAGGAGGGGAACGTATGGCATAGAGGAATGAAAAGCTATGGGTCTTTTGGTCGTAAACTTCAGAAAAGTCTTATGCAGGGGAGTAGCGACTCAGTTGGTAACCTAGCACAAGGGGCTTCAGCTTATCCATAGGAACTAATAAGCACCTAGGTCTCCTGATAACTCTAATGGAAACTTAGATCACTGGAATTCTATCAACTCACCACTAAGGTATTATAACCTTACCTCCACAGTGGGGTATTTCTTGGCCCACGTGCTATTCGCTGGATCTGGAATTTCTTTACTACACCACTGAGGTCTGAGAGCTGAAAGGAGAACAAATACCCTGTAGATAAAGAAAACAATGACATCTGGTTAAGCGTGCACACGGTGGCATGCAAGCATCAGTTCTTAGTGCAGTGATTTCATTGTAGGGTGTGCAAATGAATAAAATAAAAACACTGAAGGAGAAGGATGATGCATCATCTAAGGCTAGACTAGTTTTCTCTGAAGTTTAGATAGAGGATAGAGTCATGATGCAACCATTTGGGGGTTGCTAAATAAATTATGGAACTTTTACTCATCGTAATTTTAGCTGTCACTATCTGGCCATGCATTCATTCAGCAAGCATTGACTCAACCCCTAATGTATAATGAGCCCATTCCATATACTGGGGATGAAATGACAAATAAGACATGCTTCCTACCTGTGGGGAGCTTACTATTTAGAATGTTTATAAAGAGTTTTTTATATGCTAACTTACTTGGATGTAAATTTAAAAAAATTAAGAGAGTTTGTAGTAACAGGTAAAGTATTGTGCCTAAAAGGAAAAGGGGGCGAAAAACACAACAAAGAACAAAACAGGAACATAACCATGTTTTTAAAAAATGCCTAGGAAAAAAATACCATAGGGAAATATTCAAACTGTTAACAGTAGTTGTATTTGATGACCAGAAGAAATACGGCTCTTCTTTTTTTCTTTATCATCTCTGGGTTTTAAAAAATACTTTAAAAAGTGTTTATATTACTTTTATCACATGAAAGGAAAAAAGTCCTAAAAATGTTTCTAATAAATGCACATGACTTAAATGTTTTATTTTTTTAATTCAAAGCAAATTTGAGACATTTTTGAAGAATTGGCTTTAATAAGCTTTGATGTTTAATAAGAATGGAAAGCTCCCTGGATGTTTAGCAAGTGATGTACCCATGTGACTGGTTTCTCTGCAAACAACTGTGAGTAGAGGTACCTGTGACCCAGGACAGATCATGCAGATGAGGACAGTGTCCAAGGGAATCTCAGCCAATAAAGGAGAAGACAACGGGGTCCCTAACGACTGGGTAGCACAGCTGCCAACCAACCTGGATGACTTACTTCAGGACTATTATATGGGAGAGAAATAAACTATTTTTAAAGCCATATATCTGCGGGTGTTTTTTTTTTTTTTTTCTTTTAACAAAAAAAGCTTTTACCCTAACTGATAATATTTCCCTGAAGAGGATGAATGTGATCCTACTTGACTCCATTTGAATTAAACCTTTTCAAAGTCTACCAAAATAGAACTCTGCTTTGAAGTATCTATCACATATGGGAGCTTCAATAAATGTAAAGCCTTTCAGATAAGTTCAATGGCTAGGAGACAGACTTTGAGCTAGTTTTATTTTGACCCCTTCTCTTTACACAACATTTGAAGAAAACTCTGTATTGAATAACATATTAAAAAATTCTTTACAAAATAATACCTATTTAAGGAAACTGTAGAAAATAGTTAAATAGAACTAAAATCCCCTATTATTCTATATTCTGATAAACCACTATCAATGTTTTGGTGCATATCCTTGCAGTAGAGAGTGTTAATTACTACCCAATACTACATCCTCTTTGGAAGAGCACCCTGACTCACTGGGATGACGACAAGCCCAGCTGTAAGATCACAATTTTAAGTCTTTGCCCCACCAAGTTCTGGCCAGTGAAGTGTTACTAAAAGTATCATGTCTGACTTCTTCATGTAAAGCCTCCTGAAAAGGGAAATGTGGGCACCTTCCTCCTCTCTACAGTTGTAGAATGCAGGTGTGATGGCTATAGTTCCTGCAGTCATTGGACCGTGAAGTGAGCTTGAGGAAGCCAAGTCAGGATAATGGTGCAAAAAGATGGAAGGATCCTAGATCCCTGGTGCCTGTAGAGCTACTACACCAGCCCTCAACCTGAATTTACTTTCTTAACCTGGGGGATAAAGTATTAGCTAGTTTTAAAGTCATATTTTGGCTTGTAGCATACAGAACCAAACTCAATGCTAAATGATCTGTCTTGCATATAGGTATGCATGTGTGCATGTACTTTTTAAAGTGAAAGTACATACTGCTTTGCAACCTTTTAAAAATGTAATATTGCAAATACACCATTTTCTATAATTTTATGGATATAATATGCTATACAGCATGAGATCTATTGTGATGTAGTTAACCAATCCCATATCACTGGGCAGTTAGGTTATTTCAAATTATTTTCCTTTAATGAACAATACTGCAGTGAACATATTTGCCACTAAATATCTGCATATACTTAGAATAAATTTCCAGTTAGGAATTGATAGGTCATAGGTCTATTTAAACATTTTTTTAAAAAATTTAACAAAATACTGTTGTCTAAGAAAGTTGAATAAATTTAGTCTGCTACCAGCAATGTATGAGAACGTCCATTTATTTGACCCAAAGTGGCAAAAGCTATTATCATTAAAAGAAAATAAATTACTGAAATTGGAAAATTTAACCAACTCACTTTTGCCGGAAGTAACGCGTTGAGAAAATGCCCACTATGACAACAGCAACGCAAATGCTTGGTGCCACAAACGCACTCCAATTGGCTTTACCTGAAAAGTTAGCAAACCCTGTGACTGAGTTACCTTCAGTGAACATATAAAAATACTCACTTGCATGAACCCTCTGGCACCTACCCATAGCTACTGGGTAGATGGGATCAGGAAAAAGGCCAACTTGGTTTTGTTCCTTCAGCTAGGGAGAATGGGCCCTAAGGGGTCCAGTTCTATGGCTCTAAGGAAGGGGCTCCAGTCCACAAGGGCTCCTTCTTCTAAAAGGGGCAGAAGGAGAGGGAGTATGGCATCAAGCACTGGCTGTGAACTAGGAGCCCTGAATTCTAATCCTGGCTTTGCCACTGACTGATTGTGATCAATGGCCTTCAGATTCCTGATCTGTAAAAGGTGAATGATGACATCTACCTTGCAGGTTGTTGTGAAGATTAGAGATGGTGTCCATAGCACATGGCAATGTATCTGAACATAGGAAGCCTTTGAGAAATGGTATTATTAATTTTACCAAACCACTGGATAATCCTTCTAACTAGCTCTGTGAAATTGTTTGGATTCCTTGCTGTGAAGATGTATTTTGCTATGTGTTGGGATTCTTCATTAAGAATTGAGCATTCACCATGTATCAGACCCTTTTAGGTGCTGGAATACAAAGATGAGGAGGACATGGGCTCTGTTGTCTTAAATCATTAATCTAGTCCAGGAGATAGATGTGTAAACATGTAGGTAACCATGATGCCACGGGATATGCATTTTTAAAAAAGGCATGTAGAAGGCAGTGTAGCAGGGGAACAGCATGAGAAATGGTCCCAAGGGCAACCAGGACGTTGTCCCCAAAGGCATGATGTCATAAGTTCAGATTTGGAGCCAGCAAAGCAGTCAAGTTAGGGAAGCATACTAGACAGAACTATGCAAAGGCATGGAAAGAACAAACAGCATGGAACCTTCAGGCAACCACAGGTAGTTTGGTCATGCTTTCAAGTATGAAAGATGAGTGTGTGTTAAGAGGACGAAGCTAGATGGGTGAACAGGAGCAGATCTTGCAGGGTTTGGTGATGAAATAGTTTGAATTCTAGCTTGAAGGTCCCTGGGGAACCACTGATGGGTTTCAACAGGAGGTGGAATGTCAACATGGAGCAGGCTGTCTTACAGAAAGATTCCTCTGATAGAGTGCAGGACAGGCTCAGGGGGAGGGTGAGCAGGGAGGGTGTAGGAGGCGTGTCACCAAGGCTGAACAGGTGTCAGTGCAGGCAGTTTTTGTTTTCACCCCACACAACACAATCTGACATTTCTTTAGCATATGTCTTCCTTCCTGGGCAGATGGGGCAAGTCTAGAGTACCATAAGTAGAAAGATGCTGAGCCATTAATTGATTAATTGCTCGCAAGTTAACTTTCGTGGAAGCGCTAGGAGATGAGAAGAGGGTTTGTCAACTTTCCCAGTGGAGAAATACCTGGCATAGAACAAAGTCCTAAATGATCAACTTGATACTCCATGTTGCAAAGCAAGAACAGCTTGTTTCATGCTTAGAGCAGATGCAGACGCCTGCTGCCAGAGAGAACAGCACAATTTAGCCAGTGGAGGGAAGCCCATGTTAGGTAGGTCACTCCAATTTAACTCAAGTAATTAAATCTGAGCTTGATTTGTAGTTCTGCCACTTGACACTTGTATGACATTGGGTAATCTTTCTGTACATTCTGGACCTTGTAAAAAGGCATCCTAATCCCTCATTCCTTTATTCATTTTGAACTGAGTGCCTGATACTGTGTGGCCAGGTACAATCGTGTAAAGCAGGCACTTTATGTGGTTGTGGTCAGGATTCAATGAGTAAAAGTTTGTGTTATGAAGGGTGAAATGTGTCCTTTTACCCCAAAAATCCATACACTGAAGTTCTAACCTCCAGAGCGTCAGAAAGTGACTGTATTATAAAACAGGATCATTGCAGATGTAATTAGTTAAGACGAGGTCAAACTGGTGTAGGACAGCCCTACTCTGATATGATTAGTGTCCTCAAAAAAGAGGAAATTTGAGCAAAGAGACACACACAAGGAAAACTCCATGCGAAGATGAAAGCAGAGATCTATAAGCCAAAGAACGCCAAAGATTGCCAGCAGATGAGAGGAGAAGCAGGAAACTGATTCTGTCATAGTCCTCAAAAGAAAACAAGCTTGCTGATACCTTGAACTCAAGACTTCCAGCTTCCAGAACTGTGAGAAAATAAACTTCTGTTGTTTAAGCCACACAGTTTGTGGTACTTTGTTACAAGAACCCCAGCAAACTACAGTATGCAAAGCACTAAACACAATGACTGGTGCATAGTAGCTATCTGATATGCAATAACTGCTTTGTTGTTGCTGAGATTATTCTCATTGGTCACTGAACAGATACTTAGTGAATAAGTACTATGTCCTGGGCACTGAACTAGACCTTGAAGATAAACAGATACCAGTTCCTGCCTATTGGATTCAGTGTTTTGAAGAGGGGTCAAATGTAGTGCATTATGAAGGAATTACGGAGGTGCTGTTGGGAAGGCTTCCTGGAGGAGAAACATTTCAGCTGAATTTTGAAAAATAAGTAGATACTTTCTCCAAGGAGACCATGAAGTGGCAGGGTAGTCCAGTTTAAGGAAACAGCAAGTGCAAAGATGGAGCAGTAAGAGAGTAATTAATGAATTCAAGAAAATCGGATAACCTCCATGCCAAACAAGTGGGACTGTACACCTATGTAGGAATCCAGGGTGGCTGCGCCATCTTTAAAGTTCTTACCTTGCAGACAAAACTCCCTCTTGTTTCCTGGGGGGCTTTCACCAGCAGCTGTCAGAGCTGTTATCCACAGGACATATGTTACTCCAGGCTGCAGGCTGTCTATTGAATGTGAATTCGGGGATACCCTATAGGGAATTTCTGAAGGGAGAATAAAGATACAGAAAGAAAGGCACACGTTATAGGAACTATTTGAATGTGGGCTTTTACTTATTTTGTTGTTGTTGTTAATGCTTTAATTTGAAAGCAAAAAGCACATTGCTGTTTTAAAACTAATTTTTTTAAAACTTCAAGTTAATTAGTACTTAATACTTTACAGTATTAAGACACTGTCATTTATGGACGTCTCACTTCACAACATACCAAAATAATTTTCTGTGGTAGAATCTTTTGAAAGAACTTTTATCATTCTGCTTTGGAAATTATTTGACTGTAGCAACTCCTTTTATTTCTTATGACTATACCGTTTCCAACATTTATTAGATATATTTGAAAACTCTTGGGGAGGAAATTAAATATACCAATTGTTTTCAGTGGAATTTTCAAGAAAGCTAAGTTAGCTAATTAATGAAATAAACATTTAACACTAATTTTGATTTTCTGCTTTTTTGGGGTAGGTTCTGGATACTGGTCTTAATGGATTTAAAATGATGATCTGCTTCAATTTAACATAAAATCTAAAAGTGAGATAAGTGGCATGTAGATTGGATTTATTTGGCAGTTTAACTAGATTATCAGTCCCTTACACTCTCAATACCCCTACAGAGTTTCCGCAGGGAAGATTTTGTTTTTGAGCAACTAGGATGATGTTGTTCTTCCCCTCTGTAGTACATAGGCAATCTCCTTTTCCAGTGACCTGCTGGATGTGAGTTTTGGACTGACTTCTCAAAAGCTAGGGATGAGAGGCGGGAGGACTAGAAGATCAAAGGCAGAATTTTGGCAGGAGTGACCTGCTGGCTCCCTCAGCTGACATGTACCTGTGCTGGTGATCAAAGATGAAACTTGAACCCAGCACTTTTGAGCCTCAACTTCAGTTACCAGCTCGAAACCCCAGGGCAGGTCAGACAATGCTCCTGTTTACTAAATTTATCTCCACAGTCATAAATATTTATTGAGCTTGTGCTCTGGATAAGTCACCGAGTATACAAAGGCACAGAATCTGTCTCAAAGAGTTCACCAGCTAGTGGGGAAACAGAGCCCTTGTATTCCCCTACCCCTGATGACTGTGGGTTACCAGCAAGGAGTCCTGTAATATCATGGCCCCTCAATCCAAAGGGGCCTGAGCACATCACTTAACAGCTGTGACTATCAGAGCAATTTCTATATTTTATATATTTTTTAATTTAATTTTTTAATGTTTATTTATTGAGGGGCAGAGAGAAGGAGACACAGAATCCTAAGCAGGCTCCAGGCTCTGAGCTGTCAGCACAGAGCCCAAAGGAGGGCTTGAACCCACAAATTGTGAGATTATGACCTGGGCCGAAGTCAGGTGTTTCACTGACTGAGCCACCCAGGCACCCCTATATTTAACATCCTGTTGAGAAAAAAGTACCATGTGGAAAATTTCCAAGCCTACTCTAACCTGATGAATTTGTGCAGACTTAAGCTATGTGATTAAACTAAAAAACTCTGTCTTTATTCCTATGGCAGAAGATTAAAAAATTAATTTTGGAGAGACCTTCTGCTCATCTTGCTGCAGCAAAGCATCAGTGAGCATCAGAGTCAAGGGTCCGACCCTATGAAGGCATACTTAACTCAGAGTGAAATGAGACCTCAGAACAGAAGTGAAGAGACTTGAATGGTTTGCTGGGCCAAAGAAGTTTATTTACAAACACACACATACTTGAAGAATAAAAATAGAAACTCTATGGAGGGAGCAGTGAGGAGGCTGATGGCTCCCTCAGTTTGGCTAGCAAAACAGACTGAGTTGAGTAATGGGAGAAGGAAGTCATGCAGGAAATACTGGTTCTGCTGCCTGGTCTGGGCTCTGATCACCAACAGAGATAAGGGGGACATTCAATCCTTGGGGGGCTGAAACTTTAGGCTCGGGGTGGTTAAGTGACAGAGGCACCAGTTTAGGAAGAAGGGACAGTTGCCAGTCATTTGAATGGCTGCAGGTAAGAAGATCAAGTGGTACCAGACAAAATAGCCACACTGTTACTAGAAACTAGTTATTATCTAACAATCTACATTGTTTTAACAAAGAGTAGGCAGTATTCACTCCTGTATGCCTGGCTGTATTGGAGATTCATTGGAGGAGACAACGGTAAGCAAATCGCCCGGGCTTCTGCCTTCACGATGCTTAGAGTCTGTTGACAAAAACAGCCAAGTAGTAACAAAGCACAATGTGTGCGACAGTAGAGAAATGCGCTATTGGTGCACATGGCAGTATCAACACATTTCTGGAGGACTGGCTGTGAACCGGAATCACCTGTGGGAGACACTAAACTGAGGATGCCCCACCCCAGGTGTAGCCCTCCTGTCTGCTCAGGCAGGGCAGAGTGTTCCCACTGCACACTGCGTGTGCCCGTAGCACTGCTGCCCAGTGCACAGCGCCGAGACACACGGGACAGGGGCCCCTCCTCCTTGGCTCTCCATCCTCCTCCTCTGTTCGTGAGCCTCCCCAACCCCCCCGCCCCGTGTCTTTCTCCCTCCTCCTCACTCCTCAACCTACTGCCCTCTACCACTCTCTGGAAACTACACGTGTGGCTTTGCCCATGATTTCTAGTTACCAAATACAATAAGTAGTTGTCAGCCCTTGATGACAGCGGTCACATCACTCTATGTGCTTTTCCATCTCCCTTGGGAGACTGAGCTCCCTGAAGACAGGGGACATGTCTAATTATCAATGAATGCATACTGAATAAAAGGAAAACTTAAACTGGTGTGAAATAGGACTTTGAGTCTGCTTAATGTTTATTTATTGTGAGAGAGAGAGTGCGAGCGCATTAGCGCAAGCGGGGGAGGGGCAGAGAGAGAGAGAATCCGAGAATCAGGCTCCATGCTGTCAATGCACCAATGCACCTCCTCTCCTTTTAATTTATTTTAAAACGCCCTTACATAGACTTCAGATTCATCAGCTTTGTGGTAAAATAAGATATGTAGTTTCTTCAACATGTACAAGAGCAGCTTTAAGAACCAACCGACCGCGTTGATTGTAAATAGGCATCTTGGTTTAAATTCTGCCAAAATGGAAAGTGGGCGTGTCCAAATGGCCTAGGAAGAGGTCAATCAATTCAACTGTGCTGGGGTGCATTTCAGAACTGACTGACCCTGACGGGCCCAGTAGGAAGCGGTTCTGTTCAATGATATGTGCTGTTTATCAGCTGTGAATTAGTTAAGTGACAGGTTGTGTGGCCTTATAATGGAATTCTACAGACCCCTTAAAAAAGAAGGAAGAAAATTCATATGGACTGATGGAAAGATGTCCAGCCTGTATTATTGAGAGGGGTAAAAGCAAGGTGTAGGTCAGAATACAGATGATTGCCCCAAATATATGCTTGTATATGTGTTAAGTTTTTTTAATTTTTTTTTTCCTGGAAGAGCATGTAAAGAACTGCTAACAGCCTAAGTGTGGAGGAAGGGATAATTTCCATTTTTATATCTTTCTGAACTATTTAAATGTTTTTACTATGTGCAAGTTGCACTTATATAATAAAAAGTAACTAGCATTAAAAGTCATAACTTTCAGAAAAGCAATACTGAAGACTTTCTAAGGTCAAGAGAAAGGACCAACTTGTAAAGTTTTCCAGGTAAAAAATCACTCTTGCAGGCAGCTCTCTGGCACACACATCTCAGGTTACATTCTCCTGGACCTAACTGCTCTCATGAAAGAATAAAAATATTGCTTCCTTGTTTCTTATTATTCTCAAGTTAGTTTAAAAATATTGCTTCTTTATGATAAATGCTCCTGAAAGGAAGCCAGTTGCTTATGAAATAAAAAGAAGGTCAAGCCAGGAAAAAACCCCATAACAACTCTGAGTAAGTCAAAGATTAAAACATCATATCTGGCAAGTGACTTGGAGCTGCTACATAAATGAGAGATGAAATCATTTGAGATAATGTTCTAGCCAGGATTTAATAGCTTTGGATTTTTATAGTTATAGAATAATTATTGGTCATAAGAAGTTACTTAAACTGTATTGTATTTTACCCATTTTAAGGAGAAAATAATATGCTACCACAGTATTTACAAATGTGGGGATTCAAAAGTTCTAACTCATCTGTTACAAACCTCAAGGGTCTATGTAATAGTACTGATAGGCTGTTACTGCTTTTTGGTTTTGTTTTTTTGTGTGTGTTTTAATTTTCTTTAATGTTTATTTATTTTTGAGAGACAGAGACAGAGCAGGAGCAGGAGACGAGCAGAGAGAGAGGGAGACACAGAATCTGAAACAGGCTCCAGGCTCTGAGCTGTCAGCACAGAGCCTGATGTGGGGCTTGAACCCACAAACTGTGAGATCATGGCCTGAGCTGAAGTCAGACACTTAACCAACTGCACCCAGGCACTCCAGGTATTACAGCTTTTTGAAAGGCTATCTCCCCATGTGAGTAGCTCCTTGACAGCCTAGTCCATTACCTTCATTTCTTCAATTTGCTTGGCACATAACATATATTCAGTAATGTTGTGTGTGTGTGTGTGTGTGTGTGTGTTTAGATATCTTCTATTTTTTCTTCACTCAATTAATTTCACAAATATTTATTGAGCACCTACTATGTGCTAGTCACAGTACTAGCACCTGTGTGTATGTATGCACAGGCACATACTTGTGTTTTCCCATCTAAATAAGAAAGGCCCCAATGCATTTGTGCCTCACACATACCACAAAGCTGAGGCTGGGAATTGGAGTCCTGTTCCTTCCAGTATATCCTATAATGGAGGATGCAGCCCATTTGCTCCTGGGTTGGAATTTCGTTCCATGAAATTACAATGTTTCCCTTTTCTTCTGAGATGGCATTAATGTGGGGGCCACTCAGTGGTGCTGCGAAGTAGAACACAGGAGGCTTTTGTCACCCTTTAAATCCGAACTATTGAACTAAAGTAAAAATTCGGCAAAAGTTTCCAAGGCTCACCTTTGTGCTTTGAGTTACTCCGGATGGAGCTGCATCCTCTCTGGTCCCCTGACAGTGCATACACACAGATTTCATAACAGCTGTAGGGTTTTATGTTCTCTGCAAGGAAAAGGGAGTTCTTATAGCAGGTTTGCCATCACATGTGAGTCACTAAAGGGAGACATTTAAAAATCTGATATGGATGCATGCAAAGTACTTCTCTTTTCTTAGTTTGAAGATAGGTCAAGTACAGTCTGGACTGAGGGTGAAGGGATGACCTAAGTCACAGAATCTCAGCATCCTATTTGCCATGTTGCTGGCTTCTGGAAGCTACTGCTCCTGCCTCTCAAGTTCACCTCAAGGTGAGACAACAGGCAGACCTGAAGTTTCTTTTCAGGGTCATCGTAATTAAGGATACAAAAGCTATTCCATTTCCAACAAAGATTTAAATATAACCACACAGACTGCTTTTGAAACAAAACTCACAAGAAAAAAATCCCCCACTGATTTCTACAAGCAAATCATTTGCTATTTACAGACAAGCACAGCCAGTGTTTTGCAGGCATGGAACCTGAACACTCTTCTAACTTCACAGACGCTTTTGGGGATCTGACAGGGCTGCGGAATGACACATTCTAACCAGGGCACGCTCAGTGTAATCCAACCCCTTGTTCCTTCCCCTCCTCCCCCACGGCCCCTTCCATGCTCCAATAACATTTCAGTTGCTTCACAGCCTGGAGATGAGGAGGATACCTGGGAAAGTTAATGCCCCTTCCCAGCTTTTAAAATGCCACACTCTGCAACTTTCTGTCAGTCCTGAAGTTTGCTGGTGAGTTGCCTGTTTCTATGAATTTCAGATTTTACTTCCTGTAAAGAAAAGGCCCTTCTCATAGATACTGCCCAGGACATATCTTTAAATTCCCATTGGAAATTTTAAGGGAAAAGAGAACAAATTCCTACTAGGCAACTATAGGATCACATGGTCAGAGTAAGGACTGTCTCCCATATTGCTTAATGCAGATCCCTACACTGACAATTGATTAAACAAAATAAATTGTTTAACATTTTATTTTGGGGGAAGAGGAATTTTGTATCACAGAATAATTTAGTAAATAATGTATGTTTTATATGAAAATCCATGATTCCTTAAACATTCCAGCAAGTACCAACATAAACCTTAGAGAGCAACCAGTACTGTCAGAAGAGCCCACAAGGAGATCCAAACTCATGCCGTGGTGAGTTCCCATTTGTCATATGAACCAAGTGATATGGAGAAAGGACATAGTCAGCTTAGTCCAGTCATCCGAAGATTCTTCACGGTGGCATGCAGACCCAGGAGCCGAAAGGGCAACAAGGAATATGGAATCCTATTTCATTTTGGAGGGGCTAGAGCCTGGCTGCTGTTGCTAGTGCTGGAAGCAGCCAGCCAACCACTGTGCCATGTAGAGCTGTGGGAATTCCAGATGAGCTCATTAGGCAAATAGTATCACTGCATTTTGCCATGCAAAATGTGAGTTCAGGGCAAAGGGTCTGGGACTGCTGCATCAGAAAGAAGCTAGGGGCTTCTTTTTGTGAACAGTCTACCCTTAGGGGAGGAGGGGAGAAGGTGTGGCCCCATAACTTAGTTAACTTTTCCCTTTGCAGGCAGAGGAGAGCCCTAATAAGCTTGATCCCTGGTTCTGACCTTAAAGACTCCTGTTTTATTGGCTAATTCTTACACCAACACACCCTAATCATTAGCTCCAAATTCCTTAGCTTTGCTGTCCAGTGCACAAAGTCCACATTCCTAAGATTTTTATTTCTTTCTATAGTCTGGTCCCAACTTCCAGGCCTATTTCCCACTACTTCCATGCATACATATATACCTGGCATTCTTGGGCAAAGGCTCCGTCTCCATGTTTATAAACTATCGCTTTGGTGGATTTTTTGCAGAAAGCTAATTTCACCTAATAAATGTGGGAGAAGACAAACATTAAATGATCAGTAACGAGGAGTGATCATAAAGGAAGTCTGGTGGGAGCATGCAGAAGAGAGACCCAAATAGCCAGGCATCAGGGAAGGTATTTCTAGACAGCTACAGATAGATATCTACGTATTTGTAAAAGGGGTGGCTCTATATGGTCAGAACCATTTTTACCCACACAAGACAGGACTGATGGTGTATAGCCTAGGCCCCATAAACCTATAATCCAGGAGTTGGATTGTATTATGACTTTCAGAACATATTCCAAAACACCCAACTCTGCCCTAGCCAGATGATGAGTAAGGATCTGAAGGCAATGAGTCACCTTACTGACTGGAGAGTGCCATAATGAATTCATAAGTATGAATTACTTAATTTTTTAAAAATGTTTACTTCCATAATGTAAACATCAACACTAATAGCTAACCAAGTATTTTCAAGCAGGGGAACAACTTTAATTAGTAAAGTTATTTTACCCAGTATACTGTTTTCATTTAAATGAGTATTTATAAAGTGCTTAAAAATAATTTAGTTTCTTAAATATGCAAAACATTCTCTCTTGTCATCTCTTTTATGGTATTTGGGTAGTATTATAGAATTCCTAAAAGGAAGAAACTATAGGGGCCACAGAGCTCAAAGTATCCCACTGAGGTAAATCCTAATATAGTTTATAATATGCATTTACAATTTTGTAGCAGTTTGGAGTTAAGTAAATGCCTTTTCTTTCTATCCACTGTTACATTTGATTTGAAGGGCATAACAGCCCTAATGGGAAGTTGGTTCTACTTCAACAATTCTAGTGACAGGGAATGCACTACCCTGAGGGCCAATCAATTGTCTTATTAGAGACCATCACATGTAAGGAAATTTCTTTCTCAAAATCGAGCTGACATCTGCCTTATAATTTCCTCATAGAGGACTTAGTTTTGTTCTCCAGAGCAACAAAGGACACATACTCTTTCTCATGTATACATCAAAGCCAGCAACAGCCATCAAACCTCCCACCCCCAACTAGAATTCTGTTCTACATGTTAAATGGTTCCCACATTAAATTTGCAGACCTCCAACGACTTGTTCATCTTCCTTTGATGTTCACTGGGTTATCTAGACAGCATTCTCTTTAAGGGCAGTGATTAAAACTGAATGCAACCCACTAGAAGTCTGAGCAGCTACAGTATAAAAGAGGCACACAGTTAATGACTAGCTCACGTGTTGTCACATATTCGGCTCTGCTTATTTTATGTCTTGTCTCCAAATGCAGGGCATGTATATCTTCCTGGACAGGTGTAATGACTGCCATGGTTTAATAAAAATGTTATAGAATTTAGAGCTTGCAAGCCTGTAAGAATCTTAGCTCTGTCACAAATAATAATAACAGTGACAGCTAAATTATCAAGTACTTAAAATGTGTTAGGCACTGTTCAAAATGTTTTCTCTACATTAATTCAGTTAGTCCTCACAATAACCCAATGACATAGGTATTATTATTTTCTCCATTTTGCAGATAAGGAAACTGAGGTAAAGAGAAGTTAAATAATTTGCCCTAGGTCACACAGCCTAGAGACAGAGCCAGGATTTAAACTCACAGAACCTGCACTTATAACTACTATGCTGAACTTATTCCTAAAAGTGACATTGATTAAGTTCTGTCCATCGTTTTAATATATTTTTCAGATGCTTTCTATCACTTAATTGTAACTACTGATGGGTTTGGATTTGAGGAGTAGAAATGCCAATAATTACATCGATAATTCTGGACTTATTATCAAACAAATACTACGCAGCAGAAATGGGAAATGAAAGATCTCCTGGTTTCCTCATCTGTACAATGGCTTATAGAAGTTGCTACATATGATCTGAGAATTGTGTAAACTCCCAAGTGAAAGGTGCCCATGACACTGACTGATTACTACTTAGCTCCCAGCCATGTTTGTTGGGTTCAATGATGCATTTGTCACATACAGCTCTGTGCCAGGCACATGAATTTTCCATAAATACTAGAGATTTTAGTCAATCACTTGGTATTCTATGCCTGCAGTGGTATACTCTGAGGTGCTGTCCTGAAGGACTCTAGGTCATTACTATTCTTCTTATAAAGCTGCCTGTATTGATGAAGGTTCTGGGTTCCCACCTGTGATTTCCTCAAAAAAAGTAAACTTAGGAACTCTCTGAAAGGAAGGTGAACAATTACATACCTGAAATCAGAGCAGACACACTGTAGGGGGGACTCCGCAGCCAGTTTAGAGAGGGCTGTGTGCCACTCCCGGAATGGGGCTCCCTCCATTCCACCACATACTCCTGTACAGCAGGGGCAGCTTTCCCAGGGGGCTCCCAGGTCACCATCATGTTGTCCATACCCTCTGAGTTTGCAGAGACCTGACGAGGAGCCAACAACTCTTAATGGGAAAAGGGGGGGAAGGACAAAAATAAAATCACAGGTGGATAAAGATATAAAGAACTACTTATCCCAACAAAGTTTTCCAAAAAAAAAAGGAAAACAAAACAAAACAATTTCTTTTTAAGAACTTCAGATTTGAGGGTCCCTGGGCGGCTCAGTTGGTTAAGTGTTCGACTCTTGATTTTACTTCAGGTCATAGTTTCACAGTTCATGGGTTAGAGCCCTGTCGGGCGGGCTCTGTACTGACAGTGAGGAGTCTGCTTGGGATTCTCTCCCTCTTTCTCTGCCTCTCCCCCTCCCCCCCCTCCCCAGAATAATAAAATAAACTTCATTTTAAAAAAGGACTTCAGATTTGTTAAAAACAAATCTGGCATCAGTGCAAGGACCCTCTGTAGTTATTATTTGTAGAATTATTTTCCCCTTCATCTTCCATTTTTGTGTCCCCAAAGGTACCTGCTCTAATGAATATAATGTGCATACTTTTAATCTGCCTCCCATATGTTTATTCAGATACCTATGTATCCTTGAAAATTAGTGTGGCTTTGTGTTTATGCTTTGTATTTTCGTGAAATGTGCTGGGAGTAAATGCAATGCTTTTCTTACTTTTTCTTTCCCATTCAATATTACATTTCTGGTATATGTCCATCCTGCTGCTATATGTAAATACAGCTTATTCCTTCCGATTGCTATCTTGAAACTTTTCCTGTCCAAGTGACAGTTAGGAGGTTCCTTCCAACTCTTTGCTAATACACACAAAGATGCAATGATCATTTTCTTGCATGTCCTTGTGTGTCCTGTGCAAGAGTGTCTCTGGATTTATCTGCACAAAGCTGTTCAAGTATAGAGTAAATCCATGTATTGTTTCATTAAACACAGTCAGACTGATCTCTAAAACAGCCAATCAGTTGACACTCCAAAAAGAAAAGTGAAAGGATGCTTATGTCCCCATCACACTTGGTACTCTCTGACTTTCTAATTTTTGCCAATCTGGTACAAGTGGTTTTTAACTGTGGTTTTGTTTTTATTTTCTGATTTCTTATGATGCTGTTTTTCTTCATATATTACTAGCATTCTGACTTCCGCCTCTGTGAACTCCCTGCTCATATACTTAACTCATTTTTTCCTTTGAGTTTCCTGTCTTTTCTCTGATTTACAGAAATAGGTTTTATATTCCAGGTATCAATCATTTGTCAGCTTTCAACACTAGAAATATTATACTCCAACCTTTCAAATCTCTGATAACTTTATGATGTGTTTGTCATACATAACCACTTGCTCTGACATAGGTAAATTTATCTATGGCTTATATAACTTTAAAAAGAATGTTTATTTTTGGGGCGCCTGGGTGGCTTGGTCGGTTAAACGTCCGATTTCAGCTCAGGTCATGATCTCACAGTCCGTGGGTTCAAGCCCCGCGTCGGGCTTTGTGCTGACAGCTCGGAGCCTGGAGCCTGCTTGGGATCCTGCGTCTCCCTCTCTCTGCCCCTCCCCCACTCACTCTCTGTCTCTGTCTCACAAAATAAAATAAAGACAAAAAAAAAAAAAGAATGCTTATTTTTGAGACAGAGAGAAGGAGGGAGAACATGTGCCCACGAGTGGGGGAAGGGCAGAGAGAGAGGGAGGGAGAATCCCAAACAGGCTCTGCACTGGGAGTGGGGCTCAATCTCAGGAACTGTGGATTGTGACCTGAGCCAAAATCAAGAGTCAGATGCTTAATCTGTTGAGCCACCCAGATGGCCCTGGCCTGTGCATTTTGAGTCTTGTTTATGAAATCTTTCCATCTTGGAATCATGAAGATACTCAATTGCATCTTCTCCTATTGGCTGGGAAGGTTTTTACCTTCCACATATAGGTTTTTAATCCAAATCTAGACAAGGGAATAAAATTTTTAAAGGAATAAATTTTATTATATTTTTCCATATTGAGAGTCAATTTTTCCAAATGTGATACTATCCCTAACATACATCAAGTTCCATATATTTATGGGTCCATACCTGGGGTCAGCTTCTTTGCCAGAACACACTGTTGACATTACTAGCCTTTGTGATGTCTGACTACTTGGTTGGTAAATTCCCCTCCTCATTTTGCCCTTCATTTTCCAAAGTGGTTTGGGATATTCATGACACTTTATTCTTCCATATAGCTTTTAGAATCAGTTTATTAGAGTCCCCAGAAATTCCAGCTGTATCTTTTTATTGGAATTAAGTTAAATTTATAGTTTAATTCAAGGTGAACTGATGGTATTCCAATGTTAATTTGTTCCACTCATAAATATGCTATTTCACTGAAATTATTCAGCTCCTTTTTTATATCTTTTAATGAAATTTTAAAAATTGCTTCTTAAGGTTTTTATGCATTCCTTGTTACAGGCTAATTCCTAGACACTTTATACATTTATTTTGCTATTTAAATAACATCTTATTTTCTAGTGCTTTTTCTACAATATGTGTCATTCTTATTTCTGGCAAACCTGCCAAAATTTCTAATTAATTCTAATCATTTGTCTGTTGCCTTTGTTGAACTTTCCACTTAGTAATTTTATTAGCTGCATACTTAAAACATCCTCTGGGGTGCCTGAATGGCTCAGCTGGTTGAGTGACTTTGGCTCAGGTCATAATCTCATGGTTTGTGAGTTTGAACCTTGCATTGGGCTCTGTGCTGACTGCTCAGAGCCTGGAGTCTGCTTCAGATTCTGTGTCTCCCTCTGTCTCTACCCCTCAACCGCGTGCATACTCTCTCACTCAAAACTAAACATTAAATTTTTTTTTCAAAATAAATCACCTCCTTCTAATCTTTAAATCCCTTATTTCCTTTTATGTTTTCATCTTGTTGCAAATTTTAAGGAGAATGTGCCTATATATCTTTATTAAGATGATATTTGCTGAAGGTTTTTGGTAGAAAGTCTTTAAAAACTAAAACAATTTCTCTTCTTCATAGTTTCCAGTTAGGTTTATTTTTATAAAATACTATTTACTAAAATATATTTTCACCAAATACTTTTGTATATCTGTTAAAACATATCCCCTTTCTCTCTTTTTTAAATTATTGTGATAAATTACATTAATACATTTTTCTGATATTGATCCATCTTTATATTCTTGGGATCAATCTGTTGATCATTCTGTCACCCCCCCTTTTTTTTTTTTGCCCTATCCTTTATCTCCTACTAATTTGTTTTTTTGCAAGAGACTTTTATAACACAGATTTTATTTTTAGAGCAGTTTTAAGTTCATAGCAGCATGAGTGAAAGTTGCAGAGGCTTTCTGTGTACCCCTACCCCACATATACATAGCCTGTCCCACTACTGACATCCTGCACCAGAGCAATATACACCATAAGATCTTTTAATACATTTTTTCAAGTATTTTCCCACTTCATTTAGTTTTTTTTACTCTGATTGGAACTCGTTTTAAGTAGCTGTCATAATTTCTCTTTCTATTCTTTCAATCTTTTAAGTTTTCTCAGTTTTTGGCTTCTTTCCCTGATTTTGATGCCTTTTGGAAGTCTCTCACCCAATCTTCCACTCCACTCACTTAGTCATGAATCCTTTCTGCTATCCAACCCTTGGCTGCGTTCCTTACTTCAACAATTAAACTTTCCATACTGACTCTCTTCATTTGGGGCTTCTTCATAACCACCTGACCTGACTGAGTCATGTTTCTAGCATCCTCGCTAATCTTTCTAAGGATATTTGTTATGCTTATACTCAACTCTTGTTTTTTTCTGTGGCATTACTGAGATTTTCTATGGTACATGTTGTTCCCTTTGTTGCCTTTCTTTCCCAGAACTTTTGCCCCTCAGATTTCCCCTAATTTTCTCCTTTAGGATCTTGTCTTATTTTCTTGGATTGCTGGGCATCCTTGGCCTTTATCTTTTTTTTTTTTTTAGATGTTTATTTCTGAGAGAGAGAGACAGCGTGAGCAGGGGAGGGTCAGAGAGAGAGGGAGACACAGACTCTGAAATAGGCTCCAGGCTCTGAGCTGGCAGTCAGCACAGAGCCCGATGCGGGGCTCGAACCCACGAACCGCGAGATCATGACCTGAGCCAAAGTCTGACGCTTAACCGACTGAGCCACCCAGGCTCCCCGGCCTTTATCTTTCTCAGGGAGAGAGTGAAACCTTCACTGTAGTTTGTGCTTCTCCAAGTAAGTTCAGGTGAGGAGGAGGAGCTTTTCAGGGTGGAAAGCTCCAGGACAGATAGCCTACAGTGATGCAGCCTGAGCTCTACCTGTCCTCAGGTTCTCCTGAGGTATACCGAGTACCTCCAGAACCCAGTACTCATGCCTCTATGGCTAGCACTGCTCTGCATGGGGGATCAGGACTGTTATTCTCTTCTGTAGTTGCCAGGCCCATGGGGTGGATGGCAGGAGAAATCTCAAGGGCCCGCCAGCTCACAAGCAGTCTTTGATTTCAGCTCCCCTCCATAGCCAGGTGCCAGGGCTTCTCTGAAGTTACTCTGTTCTTCTCTAAGGACTTTCCTGCTCCACAGTAGAAATGCCCAAGCAATGATCATATCACGACCACATGCGCAAGAAGAAAGAGTGAAACCAGAAAGTGCTACTTGAGCACTCCTTTTCAACACTATTCCCCACTGCTCTCAGCCACCTGTCCTGTCCCTCCTGTGGCATCCTCAGTACTGTGCTTGGTGGTGAGAGCCTGTAACATGAGTATTGGCTATCTTGTCAGGCACTGAAATACCTCAGTAGGGGTTCCCTTATATTCATTTGCCTTGTTATCAATGTTCTGGCTATGCCGTGAGATTTTTTTTTTTCTTTTTGAGAATGAAATGTATTCACTTGGTAAATATTTATTGAGCACCTATAGGTTCCAGTACCCTTGCCAAGCGATGGACTAAAATAGCCAAAGAGCCCTTCTGACCACTGCTTTCTCTGGAATTAGCTAGGCAAATCAACTTGGCATTGCTCTGCATGACTCATTGTATTTACCAGGAACCAGCCTGAATTTCCTTCCCATGATGTTTGTCAGGGCTTGTTCTCTCCTTGAGGACTCTGCTAACAACTCACCTTCTTTCTATCACCTTTCAGACTTATGCCTTTAGCTTCAATCATTCAACTTCCCATCTCCTTTTTCCCCTGAGACCTTCTGAACAGAGTTATGAAGTTCATAAGGTATTTGGAATAAGTGCCCACCTAAGAGACAGGTGGCCTGGTTTTCCAATCCAGCTCTGCCACCAATTGGATGTATTGGTCTTGGCTAGGTTATTTCACCTCCTGGGGCCTCAGTCTCTGACAGCTGTGTGGGTCTCTGTTTATGACTGTACAGGCTTTTAAATTTTTTAAAATTTATTTGTCTATTTATTTATTTAAAGACAGAGTATGTGAGAGCAGGGGAAGAGCAGAGGGGAAGAAAGAATCATAAACAGGCTCCATGATCAGCACAGAATCCAATGTGGCACTCAAACTCACAAACTATGAGATCATGATCTGAGCTGAAATCAAGAGTTGGACACCCCACAGACTGAGCCAGTCAAGCACCCCTCTATAGCTTCTGACTTTTCCCATAGTTTTGAGAATTCTTGAGTACAGGGATGTGTATGAAATATTAAATATGTTTTTACTTGTTGACTGATGGGTTTAGCATACAATTTTCATCACAAAACAACAAAATCACTCTTGTGCTTCTTTCTAGGCAATGCTATGGCAGGTGCTTTTTACAACAAAGTTCTCTCTACTTTCTCAAAATCAACATAATTCTGTCTGGTGGGTTGGGGGTATTATTTTTCTTTTCCTAAAAGGAAAGATATATATGTGTGTGTGTGTGTGTGTGTGTGTGTGTGTGTGTGTGTGTGTGTGTGTATGTATGTGTGTGTATATATATATACTGAAAGAAAGGAAGACAAAATCATAGTACGTTATTCCTACAGATCATTCAGAATACGTGTGAGACAAGAGCGCTCAAGGATGGGACCATGTAATTTGTCAATGTGTCCTCCATGTCACTCTGGTATACACAGGGTATTGGGTGGTTGTATTGGCTGGTTCAGTTGTGGTCTTAGGAGAAGCAATACACCCTTGATATTCCAAGATTTCCAGGACCAGAACTCTCTTAGTTACTGCTCAATTCAAGTACTATCCTATCTTACCTCCCCTGCGTGTTCATCCTTATTGAGCCTCATCTTTATTTAACACCTATCCAGTCTGAGAGGAGAGGAACACGTGTTTTGTTTGTCACTGGTTTCCATCATCTCCCCAGGGACCTCATTTCATTAATTAGTCCCTCTCTCCCCTTAATCTTCATACTCTTCCCTACCCAATTCTTTTTCTCAATTTACCTGCATGCTCAGGTCTCACTTTAAAATAAACCTTCACACCTACACACCTACACTCCCACACACAGAACTGGCTCACACAGAACTCTCCATGTTGCCTCCTACCCTGGCATTCTCTTCAAGCCCATGCTACAGCTTTTCTCTGTTCCTAGAGTTCCCCGTGCATCCCTCTAATCTCATATTTATTATACTGCACCAGAGTTTACTTGTTTTTGTGTGCCTTTCCCACAAGACTTGTTGACTTGGTAAATTTTACCTTTTTCTGGACTCTGCCTTATGTAGTATATGCTCATTAAATGACTGATAAATGAATAAAGTAGAGACCAACTCTAACATAATGAAAGTGTCATTTTGAGAAGTTGTCACCAAATCTAAATAAAGCACCTATAAGGGTGCCTGCATGGCTCAGTCAGTTAAGCAACGGACTCTTGATTCTTTGGCTCAGGTTATGATCTCAGGGTTGTGGGATCGAGCCCCACATCAGGCTCTGCACTGATAGCACTGACAGCATGGAGCTTGCTTGGTATATTCTCTCTCGCCCTTTCTCTCAGTCCCTCTCCTGAGTGTGCATGCTCTCTTGCTCTCTCTAAATAAACATTTAATAAACAAACAAACAAATAAAACACTTGGAACAAGCCCAGAAAATTCACAAAGGTTATATCCTCAAGACCTATCTGCAGTGGTATTTGAAGAAGCAAGGTATTCTGACATATTACATTTTAACAACAGGATACTAAATAGTGGTATGAGTTCAATTTCCCCCACAGAATTCACTTTAAAAATTATATATGCAGTACTTACTCACTGGAGAAAAATTTTTTAAATTATAGAAAGCAAAAGTGGAGGATGCTTGGGTGGCAGCTGAAATAAAGAGTCAGATGCTTAACCGACTTAGCCACGCAGGCACCCCAATACATATTTTAAATAGCATCATCCCATACATACTTCAGAAAGTCTACCTCTTATTATGAGCATTTTTGCTTCTCAATACAAGTACAACTATAATATCACTTTAATGCTAGTGTGGGATTAAGGCAGATGGGAGTCATGATATGTTAAACCATTCCATTCTCTATTATTTTACAGTTAGGTTTTTTGTGGTGTTTCACTATTTCAAAAAATTTTCAACAAACATCTTTGTGCCTACACTTCTAAGCACCTACCGTTTGCTGAGGATACATTTCTAATGGTAAAATTCTTTGGCCAAAAATATGTTAGTATTTGAAGTTTGTTAGATGTGGCCAAATGTCTTCAGAAAGTTGTATGAATTTACATACCCACCAGCAGGGTACCAGTGTATCTCTTCCCCACACTCTCCGCCACATGGGTTATACTAACTCTACTTACTCTTTCTCAGTCTGATTTGGTTTCTCATGGTTTTTTTTTTTTTTTTTCTTTCAAAATTTGCTTGTCATTGATTGCTAGTTACATTGAACACATTTTCACATCTTTATTGCTATTTTAAAATTTTATTTTAATGTTTTATTTATTTTTGAGACAGAGAGAGACAGAGCATGAACAGGATGAGGCAGAGAGGGGGACACAGAATCTGAAACAGGCCCCAGGCTCTGAGCTGTCAGCACAGAGTGACATGAAGCTCAAATTCACAAACTTTGAAATCATGACCTGAGCCAAAGTCAGATGCTTAACCGACTGAGCCGCCCAGGTGCCCCAAATTGCTATTTACATTTTTAAAGCTTTGTTTATGGTGGTTTAAAATTTTTTATTTTACTATGCATGGAGTTTAGGCTTTTTTTTCCAGACAGTTAATTCATCTTTTTCTTCAGGTTTCTGCCTTGGATACCTACCCACATTTGACAGAGATTATCAGTTAACTCCCAAACACTCTCTCCTCATCATCTTCAGCAAGGGAACACTGCTGACTGGAGTATATTTCTAAGTCTCCTCTGCAGTTGGATGTGGCCAGGTGACCAGGCAGAGTCAATGACTCCAAGTGTGTTGTATGACCTGGAGGAAAGCTCCTCGGGGTGAGGGCCCTCTTCTCTTCTTTTCCTAGAAGAAAGTAGCTAGGGCTCTGGCAGCCATCTTGGACAAATTCCATCTCGAGGATGGAAGCCAACTTGGCAGAGGGAACAGAAAGGAGCCTGGAATCCTAATGATGTCACCAAGCTGTCACACCAGCCCTGGGCTGTCTACCTCTGAACTTCTTTTATGTGAGAGAATTAATAAGCCACTCTAATCAGACCTCTGGTAAGAGCAAACCCTTACTGCTAAGAGCAATTCCCAACTCATATACCAACCCAAAGTTACATGAATATTTACTTGTATTTTCTTCTAGTTATTTTTAGCTCCTCTATTATCTCTATGTTTATGGCTATATGACTGAAAAGATATATAACTTAGATTTAACAGTGTATATAAAATGTCATGTTTGAGTAGAAGCTTCTTTCAAATGATGATTGCTAGACTCACATGTAGATAAAGTTTTTCCACTGAATTTTAAGAAAGGATTTAATTATAGTTTTATTAGGCATTTTTGGAAAAGGTAGGCCAATGATCTTGACATGGAATTAATTTATAATATGGAGTTGAGAAATAACATTTATATCCATTTTATTGACGAATCATAGGTTTTTATCTTGAGAAATTAGTTTTCAGAGCATGTAACTGTAAAATGTGTATAGCTAGTAGGGAGATCTTCAATACAGATAATTGTTACATATCTAAATTTGTGTAATAAAGAGCTATAGTACAGAAAAATTTTACTGTACTTTCATTACAGCCAGAATATGCTTGATTTAAGTGTAGAATTTTTTTTCTAGAACCTGACAACACATGCTATTCTTGATCCTAGAAAAATTAACCAAATATTAGTGTTCAATTTAATGTAACTAATATTTTCCAACTAACATTAGTTAAGCACCTGCTATATATGAGTCTCTGTATTTAATCTCATGATGACCTGCAAGACAGATCATATAATCCCTACTTTAGAGAGGGGGAAACTGAAGTTCACACATGTTAATTCACTTGTCCAAGACTGGGTACAAAAGAGCCTCTGAAGGCTGTTGGCTCCAAACTCCTGTGTTAACTCATTCCAGGCCCTGTTCTGAGCCTGTGGGAGATAGAACGTAGATAAGACACAGTTTCCCATAGGGAATCATTGAGGGAAAGTTGGTACTTACCTGCCTCACACAGGTCCGTTATGTTAATATGAGTTGGCAGGGAACTGCCTTTTGAGTTGGCTGCAGACACAGTTGCAGCCCAGTTCCCAGTTCTGGGAATGATCCAGGTCCAGGAGGTATGCTCTGTGATATTCTGTATTGTGACTTTCCCCCCTGCCACCTCCTGCAAGGTCACTTGATAGTGGAGGATTTTTCCTCTTGCCTCAGATACACTCATATTCTGCAAAGAAACACATCCACTTACTGTGTAGTCTCAAACAAGGTCGCTGGATGCTTTGTGCCTGGACCTTATGGCTCCTGCAGCAGCAGATTATACCTGAATGACCCTTTTATTTACATTTTCTCATCTCCTGCACTGCATATTTTTATGCCTCCACCCAAACCCACCATTTAGGGGAAAAATCAGTTAATATTCTTTACAGCTAATTCTTAAAGGCACATTAGTTTTCCTTTCTTGTTTCAAAATGAAACTTTTCAGTAGAGAACTCAATTACATCCAATGGAACAAGAGTGGAATCTGAACTCAGATGATCTGGGTTTCAGTTCCAGCCCTACCAATCCCTAGCTGTGTGAGCCAGTGAAGGCATTCAGTGCCTCTGAATCTCCATTTCTAAATCTGTGAAACACACACATACACACACATATTTAACTTTTTATACAGAAAGTGTAATGCTGCTCATTAAATCAAAAATGAGATTTTTCAAGAGCTAAACTAGTAAAATCCACACTTCATGAACTGCATTAGCCATCTGTCCTAGGAAAGTGCGACACTGTTTATAAATGTGTGACTAATGAGTTTTGGAATTGCAAGAATTCCAATTGAGATCATTTGGGAGGGATCCCAGAAAGTAAGCAGAAAACTAATTATTTGTATTGTAACCCTGTTTGGATAAGGACCATGGGAAACAGAAGCTATGAAAATGGAGAGCTGCCAAGGCTAGCATTGGCAGTGCCCATCCATGCCTAGTACAGGGAGAGGAAGCTTTAACTTGCCAGACTTAAGCATTACCATTTTCTTGGCAAGGCTATTCCTTCATAGGTGCAGGTACTGAAAGCCACAGCTTAGGACTGCCAAATGCCCTTTTCTCTGATTCTCTACCCTTTAAGCAGTCGTCTAATAATTTGGTTTCCTGTGAAGTTTATCTTTCAGGAGAGACTGGGGTAACATGAACATCTGGTTTACTTAAAATTTATGTTTTTCACTTTAAGTGAATAAATTGGCCTTCTGATTATAATTTCGCTTCTGAAATAATTAGCATGCTGAGAGAGAATGTTCCTATCTGCTGACTCAAGCCTTCTAGTTAGCCCAACAGCTGCATTCCTCACTATAAATTAATCCATGAACATCTAGCTTTTTATATTTCAGTCTCTGGGAACTTGATTAATGCAGGTCCTATCCTAAGTGCCCTTCTGGATCCACAAGGTCCAGCACTGGATCTTAAACCATGGTCAATGCACCAAGTGAATGCCATGTTGCTGAGGGTTCTTTTGAGTGCATATTCAGTCTTTCCCTGGAAGACATTTTTGTATTCTGGCAAGAACCAAGGAAATTAGTATTTTAATTGTCCACCACAATCAATCCTATAGGCCTGTTGTGTGGATTAAAGCGAATGCTTTTGAGATTGTGATGTACTGAATTGTTATTAATCAACATGCCCTTTGTCACAGGAGAAAGAACAGGGTAAGTTAAAGCAAAAGCTGGCTGGGGAAGATCATTCCCTCAGCTATCTGTCACTCTATCATTCCCTGTCTCCTTTGTAGGTCCAGAGACAGAACTATTAGTCCACCCTCACACCATGCATCCCTCAGGGCACTCCTCGAGTTAACCATGCTCACAAAACTCCCCATTCTTGACAGGAACGCAAGGGGCTTCAGTCCTATTCTGACAACTGAGGAAACCGAGCCCTAATTGAAAAAAACACCTTGCAAATCAGCCTTCATTACCTTCCTCCCACTGTCCTTCACAGACACCTCAGCAATCTCATTCAGTCCTATGGTAGAGTGCTGGAAGAAGGCGGAAATGCCAAATCAACTTGGATCCAATGAACCTGCCTATGGACTGCTGCGGAAATCTAGCTGATTTCCACACACTACACACTGCAGTGACCTAGTAAACAGAAATGTGGATCTGAAAGATGAGTGAAGGTTCCCAGACAGTAGTAAAGGTCCTGGACCCAAACCCTTGTACTTTTCTCCTCTACATCCCATATTTTGGAATTGAAGATATCATTGAGAAGGTGAAGGTGGAGTTACAGTACTTAGAGAAATAAATATGGTATCCTATGAATTATGCTTGTATAAAATATCAAGCTCAAGTTTTGGGATAAAGGTTGACATCACTCAGGAAATTGGTCTTCACAAATTTGAAAATGGGCATAACTTGTGCAACCAACATGGTCCATGGAACAAAAACCCCAACGAGCCAAAAGGAAAACAAGTATTTATCCAGCTGGGCACACAGTCTTCTGAAGCAACTGAAAACAGTGTAATTTGGTTTTTAAGAAAAATATTAACATAAAGTTTGCAAATAATGCATGTAATCCATCACCTCCAGATTTTACTTGACCCTGATATAATGGAATATCATCACAGAACTTCAGAACCAGGAAGGACTGTACAGTTTAACAATTAATTCAACGGTTCATTTTATCAATAGGGGAACTAAGTCCAGGACATGAAGTGACTTACTTAAGGGCTCTCAAGGGATAGATAGGGAGCTGAGAGTGGAATCCAAGGCTCCTGACTAGCGATCCCTCTACTCTGATGTGCTGCTCCTTATGTTGGCAAGCCTAAGACAACTGGTCACCAGGGGGCACCATGCTTCATAGTAAGAATCCCTAGTCACCCTCTCGCCCAATGTGGGAAAGCAGCTTGTCTAATTGTGAGGTTGTGGTATATTCTGATGCGAAGCATCAATAGCAGACATCGGGTTAGCAATTTTGTGAGGGCGGAGATCCAGAATTCCTTTTTTCCAGAGCCAACAGGCCTTGTGTCACAAGGAGACAAGCTGTGAACCTCAAAGAACTGCCACCTGAGGAGCCAGCTGGGTCTTTCTAGATGAACTTCGTTTATTCTAATATTTATATTTATACACTTATATATTTATATTTAACATTTCTTCCAATGTTTTATTCCGGTTATATTTGGGTGGGTGATAGGGAGAAATTATCATTTATTGGGCCATACCATGAGTCAGAAGTTTTGCATCTATTGTCACATTTAATCCTCACATCTCCCTGTCCTGAGGGAGCTGAAGCTTGGATAGGTTAAGACACTGACTCAAGTAGTCCCCACAGAAGAGTTGAGATTTTAGTGCATCCCCTGGTGGGCATGGGAGAGGAAGGCGATGTCTCGAATGTGTCCAGTATCTCTGGTACTTCTTGTACCTTTGTGGGCAGTGTTGAAAGCAGGCCTCACGCCAGTGTTCTTATTGTCATTGTCACCCTCTCCTTTTGGTAAGAGTATGCTAAGCACAAAAAGCTGTCGCACTGCCCCCTTCAGTTTCCATGTGCAAGAAATGATCTAAATTTTCTGCTCCATGTGTAAGAAATGATCTAAACTTAGTAAAGTTAGCTCTTCTGACTTAGGTTTGTCTGAGAAGCAAAGAGCAAACAGCTCCCTCATAAACTACTGTGAGAGTTCTGTTGGGTGAAAAGGCTTTCACCATGAAAATAACTTGGTGAACGTATCTCTGATAGGACATGTCAGAATGTAAGACCTCTGTTGTTTGTTCTGTTTTTAAAGATTTTATCTAAGTAATCTGTGCACCCAACATGGGGCTCGAACTCACAGCCCTGAGATCAAGAGTCACATGCTCTACCAACTGAGCCTCCAGGCACCCCTATTTTGTTTTTAAGTATATAGGAGGAAGAGGGTTTCTGTGAACTGATAAATCATGTCTTCTTAAGACTTAAAAAACCTACTTCAGGTGTCATAAAATAATAGTTTATCCTAACTTCCCCTGATACAAACAAACAAATTTGTCAGAGCTTAGCCTATATCAGAGAAGAGAGTCTGTGGTCAAGACCTGGTACAAAGCTGGGGAATTTGAGTATGTCACAGTTTTGTCTATGAAGACTTCTGGGATGGCAAGGTTGGTTTTGGAACACTACTGACCTAGCTTTTCTTTGCTTTCCTGCTCCGCCATATAGCAGCTGTGTGACATTGGCCAAGTTATTTTACCTCTCTGAGGCTCAGTTTACTTATCTGTAAAATGAGGTGATTCTATGTATAGCATAGACTTACTTACTGAGGGATTCAATGGGCTGAAGGAGGCAAACCGTTTCAAAGAGTGCTGGGTGCATGGCAGTTGTTAAGACACTTGGTGAGTTCCCTGCTGTTGGTTACTCTAGTATAAAAATCATCATGCCTGGCACTTTTCCATTATATTCATATGACTCTCCTACCAATCTATGGAAGGCCAGGCCATCTTGACTTGGCTCTCACCACAGCTCTGTATGAAAATCTCACCAATGTCATACAGTTGATTACAAAGCACATATAACTTGTGGGTTTAAGCCTGGGTATTGATTTCAGAACTCATGATGGCGTTCAGCAACCCAGCCCAAAGGGAAGGAGCACCTCAAAAGATAACTCTCATCTGGAAGGTTTAAAAATCACTGTATTGAAATGATCCGTCTATGGATCTGTCCTCCCATGAGCCTGCCAGTTCATCTTTGTGTCCTCAGCGTCCTGCAAAACACCTGCCTCCAAATAATTGAGCAAACACTTTCCGTAATTCTCTCATTTATCTTTGCAACAACCTTATGTGGTATATACTATTATTATCCACATTTGTGAGGAAAGGAAGGCACAGAGAGGTTAAGCACCTTGCTTAAGAACACACAACCAGCAAGGAGTGAAGCTGCAACCTGAACCCAGAAAGCACAGCTCTGCCCAGAGGGTGAGGTCTTAACTGCTGTCATGTTAGCACTTTCTAGATTCTCCCAGGTGTTTTGCTACCCTGAACTTATTTAATGGATACTAATACTTCATGGTAGTTACTGAGACATCATGAATTCTGACTTGTTTTGCAGCAGAAAAACAGGAAAATAATGGAAACTTTGTTAGAGCAAAACTTGAACTCCCCTTCCATCTCTTTTTTTCTGTCTTCTGTTAATTCTCTGCTACCCACTTTCTTACCTTGTCATTGACCACATTCTGTTATCCAACTGAGATTTCTCTACATTACAGCTTGTATAATATGTGTGACTAGTAAGCAAGGGAAAACATCCTGTTCTTTCTGAAAATACCTTCAGAAATGCTGTGCCAGCCTGTGATGGGACCAGGGTTGGGAAAGGAGACCGAATTGAATACTGCAACAAAACTATCAAAATCTTCCAATCTGCTGCTTTTGTATTTAAATATTGATTCTGAGATTGGATGCCTCCTCTAATTATATAAAGGCCTCAGGCTCCTGGCAGCCAATCTTCCCTGTGGATTTACGACAGACTTTTGTTCTACATCAATATAAACCAGATTACAAGCAATATTTTCCTACATTTACTGGATTTCTTTATGAGGAGGCTAAAGGACATACCTCCTCACTGTAACGTGATATGGATTGAAACAGTCTTCATAGGACACAGAGAAATACAGAGAGAAGGAGACGAAGGGAATGTACTAAGTAAGCTGCTTCTGGTCACAGCGGCCTTTCTGAGGCTCTGCTGTAACTGGTGTATGGGACTTGTTCTTCTCGCCTTCTGTGATTTGAGGGTAGCTGTTCATCCAAATGAATTACATCATTTCATAAATGAATAAAAGCCACCAAATCTTCACCTCAGTTTGGAACGGAGTTTCTCTAACTCTTCTGTATTGCCTGTTAAGGCCCTAGAGAGGCGTTCGCTACACCAGGGAGCCGCTAGCTGCAGGCAGCCATGGAACTCTAGATATGGGACTGACATGTGCCGCCCTCTGGAGGTGAGCTCTTAGTCACTGGACCCACTGGCACTTAGGAAGCACATCAGCTTCCAAAGACGTAGTAGGGTAAGAATGTAAAAGCTAATCAATAATTTTTAAATATTGATTACATGTTGAAAAGATAATATTCCATATAAACTTGGGCTTAAATAAAATATATTATTAAAATTGATTCCAGGGGCACCTGGGTGGCTCAGTTGGTTGAGCATCCAACTTCAGCTCATGTCATGATCTCACGGTTTGTGGGTTCAAGCCCCGCGTCGGGCTCTGTGCTGACAGCTAGCTCAGAGCCTGGAGTCTGCTTCAGATTCTGTGTCTCCCTCTCTCTCTGACCCTCCCCTGATCATGCTGTCTCTATCTCTCTCTCAAAAGTAAATAAAACATTAAAAAATTTTAAAACATTCTTAAAATTAAAAAATAAAATAAAAGTGATTCTACCTGTTTCTTTTTATTTTTTAAATGTGGCTACAAGAAAGTTTTAAATTATACATGTGGCTCTCCTCTGTGGCTTGCTTTATATTTCTATGGGATGGGGCTTCACTACAGTGATCCTTTATGTGCTGAATCCACAGTCCCTGGTTTCCAGCCAAATGTTCTCCCACCCTCATCCCAGCTAATCTGTTCTTCTGGGGTCAGCTCCAGTAGCACCTTGCAAGAGATCCTCTGTGACTCCTCACCCATTCCCTTGCTCTACTGGCTAACCCCAATCATCATCTCCCTAGCTGAATCTTGATCTCCTCCTTAACACCTGAGAGCCCTCATTATCCCCATGTCTGACCTTCTGCTGGATTGTGAGCTCAAGCACCTGAGGACTGCATTTGTCTTGTTCACTTCCGTATCCCTGGCATGCAGCACAGTGTTCAATACTAAAGAGAGGTTTCAATGTATCTGCTAGTTTGAATGCATGAATGAGTAAAGTGAAGTTGGCTTCATTTATACACACATACTTCCAGATCCATGGCCTCAAACATAATTCCAGAAAGTTTATGATCTGCCACGATTAAGAAATTAACAGTGGAAACTGGAAAGGTTAATGAGGTTTTAACCTATTGTCATATCCTTTCATACATTGTGTGTGTGTGTGTGTGTGTGTGTGTGTCTGTCTGTCTGTCCATCTATCTATCTAGTGATTTTTCTTCCTAAAGGATACATGCTGCATTAAGTGAAAGAACTGTGTACTGGATTGTGGATTGAAATGCTTAATCAAAACAAAGGAAACAATATGAATCTTTGCAGAGATGGAAGATACAGGGAATCTGAGGGAGGGGATGCTAAAAAGCCCCGTGAAGAGCTCTAACATGACACTGGTGCTGTTTGTGACAGAGCAACATTTTCTACTTGTTATTTCATTTATTGCTTGAACAATACTGAGGTGTTTTATTTCCTAGATTAATTTGTACTTTTTTGGCTTCAACATAGAAAGTATTTTTTCCTCTTAAAAATAGCTATGGCAAAAAATACTACCAGATATGAGAGACTCTTGAGTGCCAAGAACAAACTGAGGGCTGATGGGGGTGGGGTAGAGGGGAAGGGGAGTGATGGGCATGGAGGAGGGCACTTCTTGGGATGAGCACTGGGTGCTATATGGAAACCAACTTGACAATAAACTATTTAAAAAATGAGAAAAAAATACTACCAGATATTTTTGAGGAAACAGAACTTTTGGAAGAAATCTTTCAGGAGAAACCCAGAGTAAGTAGGTAAGAGTCAGAACAATAAGGCAAAAATGTCCTTCAGCCTCAACACACCCCCACACTCACATTCATCCACGAACACTCATACCCACACTCATACCCACATACACCCCAGCCTCCATGACTGTGAAAAATTGATTTCTGTTGTTTATAATCCACCCAGTCTATGATATTTTGTTATAGTACCCAAATGGACTAAGACACTCACCTTCATGCACCCACACTGACACACATACTCGTATATACACACCCATACTCCCACTCACATCCCACACACATATAAGAAACTTATACCCATTCACACACACATTCACGTTTACTCCTTGTGCTCACATGATCTACCACATATATCGCACTCACACACACATACTCACACTCACCTATATTCACACTTCACTCCCTCACACTCATGGGCTGTACTCATTCAGCACCAAGTTGTTCTCTTCTGATGTAAACATCCTACAAAAACGAAAGGTCACCTCACATTCCCCCAGCTGTCAGAGAAACATGTTCTCACTTTGTTCAGAGACTAATGGGGTTTTACCTGGGGCTTCCTTTGGTGCCAAGACCTGAAATCCCCCTCTTTGCAGTGGCAGGGTGTCCCTCTCACTGGGGTTCCCAGTAATGATCAAAGTGAAAAAAAAAAAAAAAAAGCCAAAACCAACACACATACGTCTTTGCTTCCTTTCCTCAGTGAGGTCTATTTGGGTCCCACCACAAAGCACCTGATCTAGCTGCAGTGTTTCTTTCTAGTCTGACATTTAAATAGGTCCCTTATGTCATGGCACCACCCCATCAATTCTCAAGTGGCATGGGGAATCCCCATGTGGACAAGTAGGACAGGAGTGGTTCCAGACAGAAGAGGCAGTGACTTCTGCCCAGGAAAGGCTCCCAGCAGCAAGCACCATAGTACCTGAAATCCTCTTAGGAATCACGTCATCTCCCTAGACGTGTTTCTGTTTATGAAAGCGTGGTAGGCCTGCAGGCTGCTTACATTCCCTCTGGTTCTTGGGGTCTGTAGCTCTGAGGTCAAAGCAGACCTGCTCATCTCAGTAACTCTCGTCAGTCTTTTACTGCCACTCCCAGGTGAGTGGCCTATTTGGGGCCACTGAAGATGCCCAGCAAAACTCAGGACTAGATCCAACATTCCTTAAGAAGCCTCTCTCAAACTGCACAGTCACAGAAGGTCTTGAAGATGCCCTGTCTTGATCAACATCTGGTGCCATGTTGTGGAAGTTTCTAGTATTCACAGTTTTGGTTTCTTCGTCAAGCCAGTACCAGTCCAATGTACCCAAAATTCTGGCACCACGAAAGGGAAAATTTTCTTTTTTTTTCAATGTTTTATTTATTTCTAAGAGAGAGAGGGGCAGTGTGAGCAGGGGAGGGTCAGAGAGAGAGGGAGACACAGAATCCGAAGCAGGCTCCAGGGTCTGAGCTAGCTGTCAGCACAGAGCCCGATGTGGGGCTTAAACTCACGAATCATGAGATCATGACCCGAGCCGAAGTAGGACACTTAACCGACTGAGCCACCCAGGCGCCCCAAAAGGGAAAATTTTCTAACAGTAAGAGATGCCCACCATAGCATGAACTGCTTACAAAGTGGAATTCTCCCTGTCCCAGAAGGTCCCAGCCAGGGGCATGTGTCAGTCCTGGCTGGAGTGGGGGATATGGTAATGAAAGGAGGGGTGGACTAGAAGAGAATTCAAACCCTTTTGAATTCCAAGACCTCACTTGAATTTAGGCTTTTTCCAGGCTTAGGGGCATGATTAAAATGAAAAGCAGAGAATAATTTGCATATGCATGTTGGCTGAGTATTACCTGCCGCTAAAAAATGTTTATTGGAATTAAAACAGTCTATCTTTTCAGATCACTGCTGAGGACACTCAGGGAGAAGGAATCTCTATGGAAGGAGGAATTTTGGTTTTAACCAGTTGCTTACTTACACAAACGAAAACCAACAGTCAAGAACTGAGCTGGGTTCTTCTATAATATTCAACAATTATGGCTGCTCTAAATGTCTTGCTTTGAGAATTGTCTTGCTCTTAAGCATGGCTTCATTTTAAAATAAATTTTAAGCTGCAGTTTTAGTTTCAAAGTGAAGAGCTTGATTATGACTCACCAAGCTATTTATAGTAGTCTCATACCAGACATTTTGTGCGCATGTAAGAGAGAAAGGAAAAGAGGGAGAAAGGGCTCATTTCTTAAAACTGAAGAAGACTGCAATTATCAAAATTTATCATGCTAACCCCATCAGAGGACTCGATATTCATTTCTCTGACTCTTCTGCTTTCATGCTCATCAGCTTCATAATGCCAAAACTGTTGATTTACCCTTAACTGGAAGAGGTGTAGTGAGAGGGATGCAGGTGTAGGGAAGTAAAGAGGAGTACAGCTCACCTGAAAACCTCGTATTATGAGCATGCCAATCAGGAGCTCAATTCAAATAGTATTTTCTTTTCACAAAGATGAGTCATGATAGAGCAGAAAAAGTTCTGGATGCAGTTTCGTCTCACTTCTCCACTTGGTAGCTGGGTGACTGTGGGAAGAACATCCTCTCTCTGACCCTCAGGTTTTCTACTTGTTAAGTGGGGATACCTAGAACCTACCTCACAGGGCTTTTAAAGGATTAAGTGAAGCAAACACACCAGATTTCAGCACTGTGTGAAACTCTCACATCCCATAATAACATCAGGCCTCACTGTTTTCTGGAAGGTTGTTTGAATCACTACTGTTTTACTACTATTCCTGAGGAAGAGTTGCTTTCCACTCCTCTTCACATGATATCTACGATTACTTGAGTTCCTGAGGTAGAACAGCCTTCTATCCGCCTCTCCCTTTTCAGTGACTATTGCAAATATATTCCTAGATGTCCACATCCAGAGACTTCCCATCTTTATTTTCCCAAAAAGTGAATAAGGTGGCATGGTCACTGCTGGGCATGTTATATGTAGGGGAGATACGAGTGTCTGGGAGAGTCAAGAGTCAGAAGAAACAGTGCAGTGGGGCAGTGTGAAGGTGCCTGGAGATGGGAAAGGATGCAAGGAGATGAGGACAAGATGCAGTTGTGTGGAGGAGGGAGCTCAGGCAGAGCTCTCCTTCTTATCTGACAAAGGTAAATGACACTAAGTGTCATAAGGATATTGCTGATGAAATGAGCTCCAACCAAGTCTCTGAAGCCTTGTATAAAGCCACTATGGAAATAAAACATATTTTCTGAGCTTGAAACACTCTTCAAATATATAATTCTTTCTGTATACTAACTATATCTCAATAAAAACAAAATAAAACAAAAAATCAACTAAATATACAATTCTCTTGATTTTTACATGGACACTGAAAACTTACCTTCCAGAAAAGAGAAATTTGTTGTCTATCATAGTCAATGGGCTGTTTCATGTACCAGACATCTAATGTCCCAGTAGGCTCTGTTTTTAAGGGAAAAAAAATGTATTTTCATACATACATATATGTATATACACACACACACACACACACACATATATATATATATATCTATACATGCAGAACATAAAGCCTCTCAAAGTCAATTGCTTATTTAATAAATAATTCCAGGAGAGTAGGATTATCAGATAATTTCAATTTTCTTTATGTCCCTGTATTTTTTCCTTTTGTTAAACAATGAATATATGTGTTGTTGGCCACAGAAAACACAAATTTTACCTTAAAAACAAATTTAAAAAAAATGATGAGGAGTAAATTGGATTCCTAACTTACTTTCCAAATATGTAGTAATAAAATAACCCAAAGAAAGTATGTGTGGTTATTTATTTTTTATTGCATGCAGAAAGAACTCTAAGCAGAAAAACAAAAACATAAATCATAAGGAACACATTTTTGATCCTATAAAAATAAAAAATACAAATGATTAACTCTGTGTTCACCTCCATTCCTGATCCTACCATGTTTTGGCATAATTATTTGTTTTTATGATCATTAGGCAATGATCTACTTGAAAGGAAGGCCTATCTTATTCATCTTAATATCTCTCATACCTACACAGTGCTTAGAATATAATAGGCTATCTATAACTCTTTGTTAGGTGATAAATGCACAAATGAACAATTCAGACAATATTAGTTACTTGATGCTAAAACAGAGAATGAACTGATAGAAGGAAAAAGCACCAATCTTTAAGACAATGGTCAAATATGACCTAATTTAATTTGAGAAAGTCAATCAAAGAGACTTGAAAAGAAACTGAATAATCAACTCCTGTATGTGAGAGACAGAGAGTGTGTGTGCATGTGTGCATGCGTGAGTGGGTGAAATAGTTTTATTTCTCCCATTATCAGATTCATTTTGATTTACAGCCAGGGGCAGAACTCATAGAAGCAGCCCCTGAAAACAAGCTTCAATTGCACCAACGTAACTTGATCATTGTGACACTTAGAATATACTTGAGATGAGGCTACATTGGGGTTCCTTCTAGGGTGACAAGTTCCATTTAACCAGAAAGAAGTTTCTGGAACATTAACTCCCATGAGGAAAAGAGAAGATAAGCACCCAGGGAGAGGAGAAGAGAAAGAGGGAAAGGTAGGGAGCACATGCACCCACACATACTATGGGCAGGTCCTGTGGGGGCCCACTTATACTTACATCCCATATCCTCCTCACCCCCATGACATATGCAGCTTTAGTACAGTGGTTAAAGTGTGAACTCCATAGCTAGACCGTCTATGGGCAAATCCCAGCTCTGTGATCTTGAACAAATGTAAACCACATCCTGAATACATACTTCACATCCTGAAGCCAGTTTCTTCATCTGTTCAATGAGGATTGTAGTTCTGTACGTCACATGGGGCTGTTGTGAGAACTGAATGAATAGAACAGCCCTGACCTAAGGTAAGCACTCAGTAAATTTAGCTATTGTTTCTTTACTTGGAAAATGAACTGCAAAAGCTGATGGAGCTTGTTCAAGGTCATGGAACTAGTCATTGGAGAAGCCAGGTTTTGAACACTGATTCGTTTTATCACATAGCTGGAGCTCTCCTCTCTGCACTCCGCAGTTACCTGGCTCTGAGAAGACTTGTGATTTCTCAACAGTACTCCCACCCCTAACAGGTGCTCTTCTGTGTTCTACCCTCTTCCTTTGTAATTTCCTTTTCCTGCCTCTCTCACCCTCTTCTTTTTCTGTTTTTTTTTTTTTTTTTTTCTAAACATTCACTTATTTTCTTCCCCTCTTTTCCTACCAGTGGTAGCTTATATCCTTGCAGTGAGGACCGAAAGGTAAGAAATGCTTACCTAAGACATTCTGAAAATGCTATCCATCCTACAGGATTATGAAGAGTGACCCAGAAAACAAGCCTAGCACTTTTATCTGCTAGTCCACATCCAAAAAGGAAAAAAGCGCAGGCAACAGAAGGAAAGGGGACTTGGAAGTTATTAACCACTTACAATGTGTCAGGAAATATTTGGACATTTTATGTACTGCACATTATCTCACTTCATCCTCACACAATGTAGGGTGTGTGTGTATGATCACACCTGTTTTAGAGTGAGGCCAAGAAGGCTGACAAGATTAAATGATCTCCAGAACATGTGAAGGTGGTAAATGGCAAAGCCAGAGCCGAGCACAGGCTTCCCTGTTTCCAAAGACCCTGCTCTTCCATTACAGTTCACTACATTGAGCAAAGATCTGAGCGAACTAGATAACCCAGACATTGACTACATAATTAGGACGTGGAAACTTGGATGTGCTCCATGTCAAAGCCAATTGACTTGTTAGTGCTAAATGTCTCCAGTTAATTACTTTTTTTTTTTGACTTTTTTTTTTTTACAAATAGTTTATTGTCAAATTAGTTTCCACATAACACTCAGTGCTCATCCCCACAAGTGCCCTCCTCCATGCCCATCCCCCCTTCCCCCACATCCATCAGTCCTCAGTTTTTGTCAGCATTCAAGTTAATTACTTATTAATAACAAATTTAAAGGGAACACTCATTGTCTCATTAAAGATCTACAACTACCAGATTACTACAGAGTTAAGAATTGAATTTTAGAATCACAGTCTCTTCAAAGGAAAAATTGCAAGTGAAACTAAAATTTTAATGGTGCCCACCTGCAGTGTTAGCCTCTGTGGGAGAGAAATCATTAGTTGAATCTGTATGAGTTTCAAAGTGTAAAATTTCATGACTAGGGGTGTCAAACCACTGCTGCTTAAAGCAACATAAGAGCTGATATTAAAGAGAATCTTTGACATTCAAGTGACACAAAATCACTTGAAGGTCTAACCTCAGTGTTGTCCAACAAAGGCAGATAAAACTATTACAAGCAGGCCAAAAAAGGAAAGTTAAAGTTGAAATGTCCAAGTGAATACAAAACAAATGGGTACCAATGATTAAAAATACAAGTGTTGAGAAATGTAAGTCAGGTCTCTTGAGATGAAACTACCTCCTATATTATAAAGGGGAAAACTGTTGAGTTGAAAAGAGTCACCAATATGAAAAAAAGTGAAGATCCTAAATTAAGCAGGAAATTGACCTAAATGACCTTGAGGGTGCTTTCAACTCTAAAATCCCAAGATCCTAGGATTCTATGAAACAGTAGGTGTGGCAAACAAATCTGAACCAATCCATATACTTCTGAAATGAGCATCCATATCTGAAGTCAAAGCAATCAGGAACGTGGACAAGAGCAACTGAATCATGGGTGGAAAGCAATCCTTCAACAGAAGTTTCCTCAGGGGTATAAAGATTTCCAAGAAGAGTGAAAATGGAGAATTTAACACAAAGCAAATATGGAAAAGGCATATCTTGGGAGGTTTCAGGTAGTGGACTCTATGAAACACATGAGGATTTTTTGGTCCAAGTAATGCTCTAAGCAGAGCAAGACAGAGATAAGTCATTCACTGCCTTGGTTCCTTGAGGTTCACTTTTTGGGGATGACCCATTTATCTAAAATCTAGTTTTAAGCAACTCAATTCAAGCAGATCTTACAAGTATCTACTTGATTAAACAAGTTTTACTTTCAGATTAGTTATCACCTGCTATGCCTCCATGGGAAGCCTTATGCAGATTCCCGCCCCCCCCCCCCCCCCCCCCCCCCCCCCCCCCCCCCCCCCCCCCCCCCCCCCCCCCCCCCCGCCCATTCCTCTTCCTTCTTGATGAATGATGTTTAAGACTTGGTTCACTCTGTCTTTTCACTTCTTTTACTACCATCCACAAGGTATTCCTTCTCAGTAGCTGCTATTGTCGGTCCCTCCACCTCCTCACTTCTAATGATCTTTTCTGTCCACTGATTCTTTTGCTTCATACTTCACTGAGCAAAAGGAAGTAATCCGGGGTCCCTCATCTTTCCACCTGGTAAACCTCCAAGGTTCACCATCAATTCCCTAACATAATATCCCTACTCCCATCAAAGTTCTACCCAACCTGAGTTCTGGATCCCATCCTCCCTTGCTTTATCAAGGACTTCTCCTGTATTATTAATTTCTCCCTCTCTGCTGGGACCTTACCATTACCTTGAAAATATACTATATTTTCACCAATCCTAAAAACAAAACCAGACAAAGCATTTCCTGATACCACATCCTGCTCCAACTACTGCCCTGCATCTCTGCTCTCTTTCACAGAATTTCATGAAGAGCTGTGAATTGTCGTCTTTAATCCCTTACTTCATACACACTCTCAACCTGTCACACCTGAGATTTTCTCCTATCATTCTATGGACATTGCAACCATGGCAATAAGCAAAACTAATAACTGTTTAGCGATACATACATTTCTGAAAGCTATGTGAAAAGTACTGATAAACATATAATCAGGATAGTGTCAATAGTATACTGGTAATTTTATAGTATTTAAGTTGAATGGTGGGTTTATTAACTATTCATTTTGCTGTCATCTTTGTAAGGAGAAAGTAGCTTACCCTAGGATAATCATAGTGGCAACAGAATAAATGAACAGATTTTGAATATGTTTAGGAGAGTCAAGTGCTGGTACTGGGGAATAAGGAAAAAGAATTTTTTTATTTGAAAAAGGAGAATTTAAGGATAATTTCTTGATTTTTGACTTCAGTAACTAGGTAGATGGTGGTATCATTTACTAAAATAGAAAATATTGAAACAGAAGTATTTTGGAAATAAGAAATAAATAGTATTTTGAAAACATTTTGTTTTGGAGAAAAACAGAGATATCTATCTATGTACCTGTCATCTGTCTGTCTAGTTTCAGAACTGTGGGACTGGATAAGGTCACCTGGGAAAAGAAAGGAGCCCAGGGAAAAGCCATAGGGATTAGTATTGAGAAGAGAAAACTGACTAGCAAGAAACCAAAAAAAAAGTGGTCAGTGAAGAAGAATAAAATCCAGGAACATGAGATTTCAAAGAATTCAAAAGAATCAAGTACTTCAAGGAGGAAATAGCTCCCTTCTCCTACTGCAATGACCTTGAAGGCCATATGTTCCAGATGAGGGAAGGCCATAAGATTGTGTTGGAACTTTGCATTTCTTCTTGGTGTTGCATCCTCCAGGAATCTTTCCCTAATGTTCCAAAATAGACTAGAAGTCTGAGGATTTGACCAGTTATCACTGTGTCCCAGCGCCTGGCCTAGTTCCTGATACACACACACTTTCCTCACAGATCCATCTAGAGCACTATTCCCCACGGCCCCCCCCCCCCCCCCCCCCCCCCCCCCGCCCTGCCCCATTTGTTTCTGTTTGGAAGGCTTCATGGAAAGTATTTCTTCCTATTGGGGTGATCACCATCTTGTCAAATTAGTTGAGCTCAGACACTGATTTCTTCCAGGATAGATGTTGGGCTTAGAGGGGACCAAAGAAGAGAGGAAGGCAGGGAGTGTCACTGGATCTCAAACATAACATTTTCCTTCTAATGAAAATGTTTGCATGTAAGTCTCTTTAAAAGGCTAAGAACCTTTAATTCTTTTCCTCAAGCCTTAGGCAGATAGACAGATAAATGATATTTTCAGGTTAAACTAATTTAGTAGTCAGCAAACTACAGCCAGTGGGTCAAATCTGCTCCCTGTTTAGCCTGTGGACTAACAATGGGTTTTACATTTTTAAATGGTTGAAAACAAACAGAAGAATAATTTTTAGTCACATGTGAAAATTGCACAAAATTCAAATTTCAGTATCCATAAATAAGGCTTAACTGGGACATGGCATTGTCTATGTATTTATACATGTCAGTGGCTGCTTGCACACTACAATAGCAAATTTTAGTACTGGTGACAGAGAGATGGTCGGCAAAGCTGAAAATATTTACTGTTTGGACTTTTACAGAAAATGTTTGCTTATCCCTAAGCTAAACCATTATTAAGTACTTGCTAACCAAAATGGTAAAATAACTTTCTTCTCAGAGTATTTAATTGGCTTTCTCAGAGCCAAGAGCTTGGGCTATGTGATAAAACATACCAGTGTTCAAAACCGGGGTCTCCAATTCTTAGTTCTGAGACTTTGAACAAGTTCTGTTAGCTCTAACATCTCATTTTTCAAATGAAGAAAACAACAGGTAAATTTATTGAATGCTTACCGTGGGTCAGAGCTCTTCTATTCACTAAAATTAACTCATTTTAGCAATATTTCAGAATTACAAATGAAAGAATGAATTGCCTAGCTTCTCAATGTGAGAAGCGGCAGCTGCAACTGGTGACCCTACATTTTCTCCCCTTTGGGAGTCTCACCAACCACCCATGCCACCACCTCTTACGGTGGGTGGGGGAAGGGGTTAGGGAGGTCTACTCCTTCACTGCTCTGGTGTAAGTTCAAGCATGTAGCATTTCATTTATTTATTAATTGGATATAGTAGAGTTTAACAAGACCAAAACATGTAAATTAGACTTTAAAAAAAATGGTGAATGAGCAGACAGAAACACCTAATTTATAGTATAGCTCCAAGGAATGGCTTGTTCATCTTTTTTTTGGAGTCTTTTCCTGGGTGTTTTAGGTGGTGAGGGAATCCCCTACTCTAACACCTTACTTCGCCAGATGTGCCTGGAGACCATGCAGCCCAAACTCAAGAATGTTTTCCCACCACAGGCCAAATATGGTTGCTCAGTTCCCAGTATCAGACCTGCTTTTGATGGACACAGATTGAGGGACTGTCCTGTTACAAAGAGGAAAGCAGTTTCTTTCCTTCTACTCCTTACTTAATGGCCATTTAAAAAGTGTTTTTCATGGAGGACCATGAGAGGAGTTGAATTTAATGACTTAGGAAAGGGCCATATGGAGTAAATAAAGCCCTTATTCTCTACTGACATGATCTAAATAACTGTGCCCAATCCACCAGAAGATAAAAATTGCTTAGTTATAGGCAGCAAAGGCTCCAAAGAACTCTATCATAAGATCATTCAAAGTTTTAAAGAGTAACTAAAAAGAAAAAAAAAGCTTACTAGTAAGTTTTTTTAATGCCAAGTTACATATGAGTACACATTCAAAGGCTGAAAAGTAAGAAGTGTTAAAAAAAATTCACACCTTTTTGGTTTACATCAATTGGTGTTTCATAAAGAAACTGATGACAGAAATAGCGGTAAGGGGTAAAAACCAAGCCGCTTAGAGTAAGAGGGAAGAGGTCCTACATCAACCCCAGAAAGATGAAACACAGAAAAGGGAGATGCAGACACTAAAAGGAAACCAACAGAGCTTGGTAAATGTGATGCATCTCAGAGTATGGGTTTCTCTCTTCATGAATGCCTGCAATTACTGTGAAGAAGCCAGTTCCTTCAATTCATAACTGTCCATGAGTTCACAACCATAACAAGTTGCTGCACTCATTGTTATGATAGTGGTTTATTTTAGGGGCTTTGAGAAAATTACTGTTGTTACGGTCCTATCTTGAACTGTTTTTAATTCAACAGACAAATACTTTCAGAAAAACAAAAAAAGAAAAAGAAAAAAAACCTATTTTTTGTCTTTAATAATGACATCTCCAAAGAGGTCATTATTAAATGTCAGTAAGAATGACAAGAATTCACAAGCCCAGAATTTCCCTGGTTTATATTTAAGACTAATGTGACAGAACTTAAAAACTGCTCAGCCTATTTACTACCCTGGCCTTGGACATAAAATATGGCCCATTTTTTTTTTTTTAATTTTTTTATTTCTAGGAGAGAGAGAGAGAGACAGCACGAGCAGGGGAGGGTCAGAGAGAGAGGGAGACACAGCCTCTGAAACAGGCTCCAGGCTCCGAGCTGGCAGTCAGCACAGAGCCTGACGTGGGGCTCGAACCCACGAACCACGAGATCATGACCTAAGCTAAAGTCGGATGCTTAACCGACTAAGCCACCCAGGTGCCCCAAAATATGGCCCATTTTCAAAAATTTTATCTGTAGGACACATAAACAAAGTCTCATACATGAAGCATTGGAAAAAACGTATTACTTTGACTATGCTTAAAAAGCTCTGGATTATAAAAATGACAAACATTTAAACAGAGAGCAAGTGGCTCAACATTAATTTTAAGAGGTTTTTATCATAAATGAGAGGGAATAAATTATAATGTATTAGATGGATTTATTTTAAAATAGTTTTTAAAATACAGAAATGCAATTAATATATGAAGAAAGGGAAATAGTGATTATTCTACAATTTATATATTAGGTATTATATTTTAGTAATAGTCTCTTTGGATACTTGAAAGTCACCTGGGTATCAATAAGTGTCATCAGCTATCAAAGGCCATTCACAGCTCACAGAAAAATGAATTCATGTCATGAAACTAATTTACAGTCATACATATCCGTAAGTTTTACAAATAAACATTCAGATTTCTCACATTAATACTTTAAAATATTCAGATAATAAAGCAATGGATTATATGCCAATAATTTTTCTTATGAGCCAAATTTACAGACTGAAAAGCTGTACACTATGTCAGTAAATGAGTGCTTTTAAAGACTAATATTCAGATGATTATTTCTTGTGTATCCAAAGACTTATTAATATTGACATCAAGTTCATATAGCTATTTGTGTTTCAATAGCTATTTGTGTTAATATTTGTGTTAATATTGACATCAAGTTCATCAAGCAAATGTTTGATTACATCTTAGTTTGATTATACCTTACACCTTAGTAAGTTGTCTTCCCTATAATTACCAAAAAGAAAAGCCTATCAGACTGAGAAATGTATTTGATATCCTTTCCATAGCTATGGGCAGGCTGGTGGTCCTCATTTGAGCAGTGTGTATCAAAGGCATGATGAAGTGCAGTGCTGTAATATATAGAGGAGAGAGGACTGGGGGATGTTAACCTTTATTTTAAAATGTATGTCTCCAGAGTCTACCTTCTTTCAAGCTTTTAATTTTCATAGAACCCAGAAGGTAAAATGTATCAAGTTTTAACTATAAGGGAATGAAATTACTGGTTGTGGTTTTGTGGAACGAGAGAATTACTGAGACAGTAATAGAAACAAGAAATAGAAATAGGGGGCACCCTGGGTGTCTCAGTCCGTTAAGTGTCCAACTCTTGATTTTTGCTCAGGTCATGATCTCATGGTTAGTGAGATTGAGACCAGTGTTGGGCTGGCGCTAATAGTGTGGAGTCTGCTTTAGATTCTCTTTCTCCTCTCTTTCTACCCCTCCCTGCCATTTGTACACATGTGTTCTCTCTCTCTAAATAAATAAGTAAACTTAAAATATAAACATATCTCCCTGGATAATTACAGTACTTAAGCTAATGTCAAAATTAACTTAATTAATATACCCATTTCCTTGTTATTTAATATGTTAAATTAACTTGTTGATTCAGTACCAGTACTTTAGAGATCCCTCTCCTGTCTCTCCTCTCTCTCCTCCCGCCCTCCTTTCTAAAACACATACCTTCGTCTGGTGTTTGGGTCCTGAATGGTTCACTCCAATCACTCCAGCTACCTTTAGATACATGTAGCTTAGAGGAAATCTGAAATTCATACTCTGTAAATGGTTTCAGATCCAGAAGATCCTGTCTTCCTTTGGCATTTGTAGGACTGACCTTGAAACAGACAAGATTTTTAAAAGTATCTATTAAAATTAAAGAATTTTGACACACATAGATAAGAAACTTGAGTAGTTAACCCTTTCTCTTTTTTTACATCTGTAATTCATTGAGAAAAAATACCAGTGACAGGATTACTGAATATACATGTTAATCTGAAATAGCTTCTCATTAAAAACAAACCCTGGGGAGTAAGAACCCATCTATAAGGGTCTCAAAGGGGATACTGAAACAAGCTGAAAAATTAGTAAAGGTTGAAAAAATACCCCTTTTCAGAAAAAACCTGGAGAATTTTCTAGAGGCTGTTTTTTATTTGGTCATAATTAGAATGTGATAAAGCATTTATCACAGACATAGAACAGCTTCAAAAAGAAACTTTTAATCATACTAAAAAAGTAATTACTGTATTTCTCCTGAGTTCCAGTTATATGTGGAACTTATCCTTTGTTATTATTATAAGCCATTATATTTTACAAATATACTAGGAGGAATTACAATCCTAAAATTTAATTATAAAAAAATTAATGTCTAATATATAAAAGTGTGGGCTTTATCTTTGGAATATTCAATTCCATATAAGCCTCTATGGACATGTCCTATTTTCTTTTTTTTTTTAATTTCTAGAGAGAGAGAGCGTGAGCAGCGGAGGGTCAGAGAGAGAGGGAGTCACAGACTGAAACAGGCTCCAGGCTCTGAGCTGGCAGTCAGCACAGAGCCCGACGCGGGGCTCGAACCCACAAACCGTGAGATCATGACCTAAGCGAAAGTCGGACGCTTAACCGACTAAGCCACCCAGGCGCCCCTGGACATGTCCTATTTTCTAATATGTAAAAAAAAGATTACTAAAAAGTAAAAGAGTACATAACAGAGGTACAATGAATCCTTTACTAATTGTAGAAAATTAATATGAGTTTACAGAAGCTTGTGGCTTAAAAAAATTCAAAATCGATCAAAATTCAAGATATTTCTTAATAAACAGAGGTGTAATATGACTTTATGATCTCTCTCAAGTGTGTACTTTAGGGATAAATATTCTTAAACCTCATATTTTGCTGGCATGAAAAGACAGAGCCCCTCCCTGGTTTTCCCCTTTACTCTAAAAACCATTACCATCATCCAGGACCTGCTGCTCTTGGGCCGGTATCTGAGTCGATTAAGCAACACCAGTCCTTCATCTCTCCACTGAAGGATACATCTGCTCACAGAAGCATTTACACATTTGATTCTGATGTCCCATGGAGGAAGAGGCTTCACTAGTAATCAGGACAAACAAAAAAGTGTGATTCAGTCTCCAAAATCGGAAATAACCTTTGATTTGACATAAGCCAGGAGGAACAGTTCATTTCTAAGATGCATGACTACCAAAGATGGTGACATATATAAGAGGGAAATCCCTGGCTTTTACAGAGAGAGAGAAAAAAGTTTGATCCACTACTAAATAATTAAAATAATTCTCCTTAATCTACCCTCATTTTTTTACCAAATAAACTACCTCCAACATTAGTGATAGTATCAACTGCATTTAATCCAGTGTATAAAGAAAACCAGTGTACCAAATCCAAGAGTTCCAATGGCTGACAAGGCAGGGATGGCTACTGGTGATCACCTCTCAGAAGAAGAAATGGTGGTAGGGAAAGATCATACAGAAGGGACACAGGAACAGAGAACAGAGGAAAATAATAAGAGGAAAAGAAGATGCCTTACAGAGAAATAGTCAATGAAGAAGTATGATAGGTAAGGTATAATAAATGCCTGTGTCAAGATCCATAGCAATATGTGCTGTGCAAAGAGGTGTTGTGGGAAGAGAGAAGAGAGACACATAATGTAAGGCTGGAAGTTAAGGCAGACCAGAAGCCCAGTCCTACCTGGGGAATACCTGACAGTGGCTTCTGATTCAACTGGGCCAATTATATTCGCTCAGAAATGTGCTGAGACTGGCTCGCTCCAGCTCCCAAGTGATGAGAAGAATGGAAGTAGGTATTCTCAGAGCAAGATACATTTGTGCCTTGATACACTTTTAAAAAAAGCTTATTTATTTTGAGAGACAGAGTGGGCAGAGGTGGGAGGGAGGGGGAGAGAGGGGGAGGAAGGGGGGGGGGAGAGAGAGAGAGAGAGAGAGAGAGAGAGAGAGAGAATCCCAAGTAGGCTCCGCACTGTGAGCATAGAGCTCCATGCAGGGCTCAAACCCATGAACCATGAAATCATGACCTGAGCTGAAACTGAGATGGATACTTAACTGACTGAGCCACCCTGGCACCTTGGTATACTTTATTGATAGTTTGCACCTCTGATCTGGCCCAGCAAACCCACAGGTAGCCTATCTCAGAATAGTGGAGTAACCATGGGGGTAAAAAGATATCTCTGACAACAAATGCCTACACTGAGTTTCATGAATAACCCTGCAGGACCCTCTCCTCAGTCAAATAGTATGATTGGCAGCTAGTGCCTCTATGGGACTAAGCTCTTTTTTCTCCAATGGAGAGAATAATGTTGAATATTCCATTTTGTATGGTCATCTCCATAAAGCTCTAGGATCACACACTCTTTTCCTTGCATCAAAGTAACATCTTTGTGCCATTGTCCCTATTGAAACAATCACATATAGAACATTCAAGTGATTTTCAAAATAATGTTCATGTACCAATGAATGATATCTACAAAATGTGATATAAAATGTACCTATGTCCAAGAATGTAAATGTGGATGGAACTGAAGAAGCATTTCCAAGACTATTGATAGCAGTAACCCTGACTGTGTAACTGGATTCAGAAAATTCAGGGGTTAGGTTAATTCCAAGGTCCAAATGGTCACAATAATGATCATTACATTGCCTCTGCCAAGTGAAATTTTTTGGTCCATTTAACCTGTAAATAAAAGACAATTGTGTTTAGCAAGATACTTTATGAGTACTTATTCCTTTTAGTACAAAAGGGATATAATATTCAAATATTCAAAATTCTAGACATTTTGTGAAGGTCAATTGGATACATTATGGGAATATTTGTATTCTATGGTAATAAATGGGACCATATTTTCTCCCCGTTTTTAGTAGGATTGAGACTCTTTTTTTAAGTAGACTCCACATCCAGCATAGAGCCCAATGCAGAGCTTGAACTCATAGCCCTGAGATCAAGACCTGAGCTCAGATCAAGAGTCAGAGGCTTAACCAACTGAACCACCCAAGCACTCCAGATTGAGACTTTCTGATGTGCATATAGATACATAGCCCAAAAACCTGGCTGACATTCTGACTCCTCAGGGCAGATCCAACTGTAATCCAAAGATCCATGGCCCTAGGCATTCACTGCACAGAAAGAAGTACCAACTTCTAGTACAGCCTGGAACCTTGGGCTCTACTTTCTTTCCCCCATTTCCTGCTCACTTCGGCATAGTGCTGGATCTTTGGATAGGATTATGGAATCAACTCCAGGGAACAGAATCTTCCAGACTCTTCTTTGTATGGACTTCCAGATCACACAAAGGTGCTTTGAAAAGAAACTCCTCCAAAGCTAATGGAAAGCTACCACAAGGAGGAGTCTATATATTATGACCCCAAGAGTCTGCAACCACAAAAGAAGAGATATAATTCAGCCAGTTCAACCCTATTAGAGCAGGAAGGAACATGCATAACATAAGCCTTGAATGCTCTGAAGAGAACTCTGAGTTAGATTGCTGACCCAAGACATCAGTTCTTACATTTGGATGAATGAATCAGTTTTAATTGATGAACACTAGAATTTTTGTTAAAATATCTAATTATCTAGAGGTATCTATTGCTTCTCTCTGGTAAATATAAAACTGTTATTTCTAAGTGTACATCTAACTGAATTCCTAATTATAGTCCAAGATAATACCTACAAAACAAGTGCAAAAATACAGTTTCTCACTCACTGTAAAGTATATGCAGTATACAGGTGGGTGTCTCGTCCTCTGTCCCAGATGCAGTTTACAGTCCCATGTTCTCCCTTCTGTATACAAGATAAGTTTTGAGGTTGCTCCGGAACAACTTTAAAAAGGAAGTGCAAAGCCTCGCATTTTAAACGGTACACAGTTCATATCCTAGTCACATTGTTATTTCACAACAAGATAACGATACTTTCCCTATGTCTAGATTCCATCAAGTTCAAATTTGCTTCCACGGCATGAATGTCTTCTAATAACAATAGCAAATATGGATCAAACGCTACATGCTGAGTCTTATGCACTGTGGGTGGCTTTTCTCAATTAGATGTCATAGCAACTACATCAAATATTCATTGTTTTTTTAAAATAATTTTTTGAATGTCTTTATTTAAGAGAGACAACATGAGCAGGGGATTGTCAGAGAGAAGGGGAGTTAGAGAATCCAAAGACAGGCTCCAGGCTCTGAGCTAGCTGTCAGCACAGAGCCTGACACAGGGCTCGAACCCACGAACCGTGAGATCATGACCTGAGCCGAAGTTGGATGCTTAACCGACTGAGCCACCCAGGCATCCCTATTGTTATCATCCTCAATGTATTGAAGAGGAAACTAAAACTCAGAAGTTAAATATCTTGCCCCAAATTACAAAACTGTGATGTGGCAGAATCAGGGCTCCAGCCCTGGTGCAGCTGACTTGAGTCCAAGCCTTTTACCACCATACTCCACCATTTACCCTGGCAGCTGAATATCCAGTGCTAGCTTCATTACCACTGGTGATGATTTTACTGATTTAGATTTAGAGTGAAGTCCATTAAACTATTAGAAACCTTTAAACTTTATTTTTTTAACTTTACTGGTTTTTTAAATGTTTAGTTTTGAGAGAGAGCGAGCATGAGCAGGGAGGTACAGAGAGAGAGAGGGGGACAGAGGATCCAAGCAGGCTTTGACCTGATGGCAGAGAGCCAGACGCAGATCTTGAAATCATGAACCACAAGATCATGACCTGAGCCAAAGCTGGATATTCAACTGACTGAGCCACCCAAGTGCCCCCAAATATTAGAAACCTTTAAAAATTAGGGGCTCTTTCTCTTCCTAGACCTGATATTTGCTCCCAAGACACTTCTACCAACTAGCCCTAGTCATGTCCTTCTGAGCTGTACCAGCTAAATCTGATTTCTGTAGCATCACTTTCAACACTTCATAAGCATTTATAAGATGATTCTTTATGTACATGGACACTGAGTACCTTCCCTGGGGTGGGCACAGTGTTAGCTATGGACATACAAATGTGTACAAGGCAAGATCCCTTACCGTAAGGTGTGTATTTGTAAATTAAGCTATTTTATAGTCAAAGGCAAAACCCAAAGCTAGCAGTTTCTCAGATTTAGTGAAGGTAAGGGAAAACAATCTGTTAATCATTCATCTCATTGTATTCTAATACTGAGACCCACATGTAATAGATGTTTCCTTTGGGTGAGATAAAAAAAGTATATCACTAAAGCCCTAGATATTCTCTGCACCAAAAATAAAAAGTTGTAATTGATGGAATAAATGGCCTTTTTTCTTCTTTTGTCGTCCTTAGCAAACATTACAGACTTGGGCATGATGATTGCCCACTATGTGATGGTGGACAAGAAAACTTCTCAGAGGTTCAATTTTTTCATCTATAAAATGGGTATAATAATATGAAGCTCATATAGTTTTGTTTGATGGAATAATAAACTTTCTTTTCCTGAAAGAACAGACTCATATATATATGAATATTTATATATTACATTGAATATTACATATGAATATTACATATGAAATACATATGTATTTCAAATTACATATGAAATATATTACATATGAAACACACACTCTGTATACATTGTAACAGTTCCCTAGGAAAGGGTGCAGGGAAGAAAATATTGTGAACATGGTTAAATGTACAAATACACTGTACATATCTGTATACATAACTCCTTATGACCAATCCACTTAGAATACTACATTAACTTCTCATTTTATGTACTACTTTTTATTTATCTTGGAGTCAGTAATAAATTGTCTTGTTTCTCCATTTGTTTAGTTTTCTTATTATTAATTCCAAACTCTCAAGCCAGTTATCTGAATCACTGTTTAACATATTCAAATGTTGTTTCATTTGCCTGAAGACCTCTTTCTTGGGTCCTTGTAAACTTTCCAATAAGATAAGTTTGCCTTGTGGCTGGTATAATAGCTGTTATTCTGATATTGCCAGTCCTTAGTATCATGGAAATTACTCTTTTTCTGGTGTTTGATCTCCTATTTCTTAAATCTAATTCTTTCTTCTCCCTTAAGTATTTGTGTTGGTGGGGTATATCCTCCAGTAGTTCCCTGGAAAAGGATACAAGAAGGAATTATTTTGACGATGACTGAAAATATCTTTATTCTACCCTCACACTTGACGGATACTTAGGCTGAGTACTGAATTCTAAATTAAGAAGAATTTTCATCCAGGATTCCGAAGGCAATGCTCTATTGTTTTCCATATTCTAGGGTGCTGTTGAGAAGCCTGAAGCCATTTTGATTATTGAACCACTGTTTTTAATCTTCAGAAGACTGTAAAATCTTTTCTTTGTTCCCACTATTCTGATTTTTCAGAAATATGTGCTTAATGAGGGTCTACTTTCTTCTGGATTCTCTGAGTTTGGGAAACTTTTGTCCTTCAGTTTGGGAAATAGTCTTGAATTATTTTTCTGTTGATTCTCTCTTCTCAATTTTTTTCTTTCTAAACATCTCATTTTCATAGGTTGGATCTTCCTCTAATTTTGTCTTATCCTCTGTATTTTTAAGCTCTTGATCTTTCTGCTCTACCATCAAAGAAAAACTTCCTCAGTATATATGTCTATGCTTATTAAGTTTTTCATTTGTTTATCTTTGGGGGCCATATTTTCTATTCTCTGAATATTTTCTTTCCATACACCAACCTATTTTTGTTCTGTATGCAATAGCTTCTCTCAATTCTCTGAGGGTATCAAGGACAGTTGTTTTAAAAAAATATTTCTTCTCCCTGAATACACTCTATTTTTTCCACTTTGCTTATATGCTTTGTTCCATATGTTTGTTCTGGTTTCTATCTTTCATAGTAGACATTTTCCCCAGATCCTTATATTTTTACTCATGTATAGAAGTGAAGCACTAAATTACAGATTGAAGCTCTCTGTATGTGTGTCAGTTGAGGGGCATTTGCTGACTTTGGGTTTCACTCCAGGGAGATCTTGAGATCTGTACTGTTATTTTAGTTTATTAAAATTTTTAAAAAAATATTTATTTTTTGAGAGAGGCAGAGCACAAACGGGAGAGGGGGAGCAGAGAGGGAGTCATAGAATTGGAAGCAGGCTCCAGGCTTCCAGCTGTCGGCACATAGCCTGACCCAAAGCCCAAACCCATAAATGGGGAGATCATTATCTGAGCTGAAATCGAATGCTCAACCAACTGAGCCACCCAGGTGCCCCAGTATTGTCAATAATCTTAGATACTTCCTCTTGGCCTTGTCATATTTCTCAGAAAAGTATATTCTAACTTGAGTGGGGGAGGGAACAGCATTGAAGGGAGCTATATGTAGATGTTCCTTTAATCCCTCTGTTTTTCAGCATGGTATTACCAATCTCAGCTGAACTGGTTGGAATTAGTTTAGTGACCCTCTCATGCCAAGTCTCCAGTCTTATGCCAGAGTAGTAGAGCAGTGAATGTCTAGCTACATGGGATTTGGAAAGAGATCTGAGAATCTGTTTTTCAAATAGAATTTCAACCAAATCTCTCATTTTTAGTCCTTACTCCCAGAAAGACATAGTATCACCAATTTCTGCTTTCTGGGTTGGAATCTTCTGCATTCAATCATGTTGCCTCACGACATTTCTCATTGCCAGCTGCTGGCTAAGCCAATTATTACTGGTCTACCTGCTTTCTAGCTTCCATAAGTTTGTTGATATGTCTTCTCTCCCATCTTTTTGTCCTTTAGGGTTTGTGCCTCTAGAAAACTTTATTGCATCTTGGCTTAATTTCAAGGGAGATGAATGTATATACATGTCTTCAAACCACCATTATTACCCTAACTCTTCTTAGGGTCCTTTGATGACCAAATGACATATAAAGCATGTGGTACTTTTAAGTAAAGAAAAAGCTAGTTCTCACTCATACATTTACTCCTAAAAGTTTTCAGAGACTCTCATTTTATTTTTATATTATTATTTTTTTTAAATGTTTTTTATTTATTTCTAGGAGAGAGAGAGAGAGACAGCGTGAGCAGGGGATGGTCAGAGAGAGAGGGAGTCACAGACTGAAACAGGCTCCAGGCTCTGAGCTGGCAGCCAGCACAGAGCCCGACGCGGGGCTCGAACCCACGAACCGCAAGATCATGACCTAAGCGAAAGTCGGACGCTTAACCGACCAAGCCACCCAGGCGCCCCTAGAGACTCTCATTTTAAAGAGCACAGCTTTTACTCACAAATCAACTTTCCCAATGTGAGGTCCCCACACCCCAGGACTTGGTTTTGGCAGAGACTATCTGTCCCAGGGGAAAACAGACCTTATTCTCTTCAATACAAGTGTATAATAGCTGACATCAAAAAAAAGGACAGAAATAAAAGCCTCTTAAAATTAAAATAGCTTATAATATAATAAATTGTTATGAGTACTATGGTTATTGTTGTTTTTAAAAGCCCTATTTACTATGGGAAATTAATTGTCTTGGAAAAACAGTTTTCAGAAATATCAACAGCCTAGCATATGTTGAAAACACCCAAGCGCACCTGGATGGCTCAATTGATTGAGCATCTGACTTCGGCTCAGGTCATGATCTCTTAGTTCATAGGTTGAGTCCTGGGGCAGGCTCTCTGCTATGAGCACAGAGGCCATTTTGAATTCTCTGTTCCCCTCTATCTCTGCCCCTCCTTCACTCGCTCTCTCTTACTCTCTGTCACTCATAAATAAACACACATTAAAAAAAAACCCACCCAAGCAAGAATCCATTGTCCCTCATTTATTGCCTTGATTTTCTAAATAGTTTGTGGATCAATCCTATGAGGTTAAACTAGAGCACTGATTGCTTAGTTACTACACAATTTGAAAGAGGCCTTGGCAGCAGAGCAGTCCAAGCCCTAGAAAGGGCTGGGAAGAAAGGCTAAATTACCCATTCCCAGTTCTGAGAAAACAGCCAACTTTATGACAGCATTCTCAGGGTATATAATGGCACTGTGGACACCACTTATCACAAAAAAGAAAAGGGGCTCTTTACTCCCTCACTTTACCCTTTATTCCCTCACTAGATAGGATTTCACTATACTAGGTGAAATCAAAATTCATTATGTCTTTTCTTGGAATGACTAGCCATACTCAGAAAAAGGTGCTGCTTCCAGTCAGTCCTTCACCTCAAAGGTGCTAACCTTGGTTAAAGAGCAGCCATCTGATGGTGTGGTTACCACACTGGAGCACACTGTGCAAGTAACATTCCAGCAGCATCACCTAACTTTGCTGCACTGTGAAAGATTCTCTTGACCATCTCCCTAGGTTTTCTGATGTTGAAACTGTCACAAATGCATCTGCACATTCTGGATGGAAAAATTTTTAAATGAAAAGGGGTTGTAGCACTCTAACTTACCTAAGAAAAGGTATGAAATGGAATGGGATGGCTAAAGACATGTGCAAGGACACTGCCTTTAAGGCTATTGTTAGCCTAGTAAATATGAAGAAAACATCAGCAGCACTGTGAACACCCACAACTGACATCTACGCCAGGGAATATCTAATACACATGTAATGTTGGTCTAGTAAGATGGCAAGTTACCTCAGGTGAAATACTCAGGTGTTCTGAGGACAATGAAGGTGAGGGCCAATGGTGTTTTTTTAGAAAAGTTTTGATTTTGTCTATCACTTTCTTGTCCTTTCTTTTAAGGAAAATGGGGTTGCCTACCCCACACACCCCGACACACTGTGCACAGGCAGAAAAGAGTCAAGCCGGATGAAACTTCAACCCTAAAGCTTATCATTAGGTGCTTTCCAAGTGCCTAGTACTAGATTAAACACTTTGCATACCAAGTGTCATCTATTCACTACAACTGTATTTCTGAAGTAGGTGTTAGTATCTTCATAACACAGAAAAACTGGGGCTCAGAGAATTGAAACTGCCTACTGCTAAGTGACAGGGTTGGGCTTTAAAGCCCATGTTCCTTTTAGGATACCATAGGCAGTCAGAGCCAAGAGTACATGACCCATAAGTGCATAGGAAGCCCTGAACTGGAAGAGGAGGTCTGGGTCTGGTTTATGTTTTAGCCTCCAGTGATTTGTTCAGATGTTTGCTTGGTATTCTGCTCAGTGCTTCTGGTGACTCTCAGGCAAAATTGCTTGGCACCAACCATATCCTTGCAGGTCAAAGAATAATGGTTTCCATCTTTAGGAAAGAGTCTCATTGAGCTCTGTATCGCTGTCTTCATGTCAGAGGCCCTGTCCTTGCATCTTGGTCAGTCATTCTACTATACCAATTCCTCCTACTCCCCCATGCCTTTCACTGGCCACTCCAGAGCTTATCTGGAAACATGGAAGCACAGAATGAGATGGGATGACTCAGAGCCCATCCATGCTCACTGGACTGCCTGGCTGGGCTCTCAAGGCTATAGACTGTAGGCTGCAGTTTACAAGCATTAGGCAGGTGTACTTCCAGCTCACCCTAGGCACTGTGGGTCATGCTGTAGATGCCGACTCTGATGTCTTAGTTGTTACTCCCGGAAGTGGCCTGGAGGGACCGGCGGTGCAAGCCAGCATGTAGGGGAGTTGATACCCTGTGGCCAAACTTTGACCAATAACAGACAGTTAAATTCTTCTCTTTCTCTGTCATTGTATTTCCATACATTTTTTTTTCTGGGAATGTCCCTAAGTGACCAAGCAATCAGCTGTATTTTCTTCTGATGCTGTGGCGAGCTCAGTAACTTGACCTCTTTCTGTTTGCGTTGGTTTTTTCATGGCTCACCCTCCCATTCTTGCTTCCCTGAGACTATAGAATTCCCTTCTCCCAATGAAGCATGAGCATGTCAGTTCTGCTTCAGGGAGCTTTCTAGAAAACCCAGCTAAAGATAGTGTGGCAACAGTTCTCTTTTAACCTCTGCTAAGTAGAACCAGTGGTCAGGAGTGAGTATGGATGTAAGGACCATTAAATTAGGGAAAGGAGAACTGGTCAGCCTCGGGTGGTCAGCCTGGACTTCTTTAGTCAAAAAAGGTACCTCTTTCATCTTTTTAGGAGGTTTTAGCTTTGAATAAATTCTCATAAATCAAGAAGGCATGAAGAGTCAGCTGCAGGGATTCTCTTTCCTACCACTGGAGTCCAAGGACAGCAGGTAAACGGTCTCAATGGGTAAAACACTAGTGGGGAGGGAAAGAGAGAGGGAGAAAGAGAGAGGGAGAGACAGAGACAACACTACTAAGTGAGACCCCATTTCTATTGATTTCTGGATTTCTTACAATGAGATGCTCATATGGCTATCAAGATAAAATATATCCATGTGGCAGGAAAAGAAAGAACACTGTCCTATATTTGGATTTCTGTATAACACATGACAAATATTGAAAGATGACTAGTTTTTAGAATTCAGAATGGAATGCTCACCACCAACGGAAATCTCTGCCCCACAAATTCGAAACTCCTTGTTTTTGCTACATGCCAGTTTGCAGAGAAATAGGGTTGTACCCAGAGGAAGACCAGTGACTTGAGAACTGAGGAAGTGACCATGCAGAAAATGGATTTGTCTGTCAAACTTGTAGAGGATTAACCTGTTAACACTGGGATATTGTGAGCAGCCTTGTTCAGGCTTTAAAGAGCATGAAATATTGACAGCTGATCCAAGTGAAATTACACGGGAAGGCTTCACAGTCACATCTCCTCTCTTGCATACATCTGCAATAAGACACAAGTCAGCACATAAGAAATCCATTCAAAATGGTGGGTTTGTGTAATCCTCAAGAGCAGGGTAAAATTACCTTTGATGGGTCAAATCATGGAAATATAAATAATCTACAATTGCTCTGGCTGAATTGGTGATGCACAATGAGAACAGAAGGTAACCACATTAAAGTCTAACTGTGTTTGAATTAAAATATGCATTGTTCTCAAAACAGTAATACTGTAACCAGAACTAAAAGTGCTGAGAAAATAGTGTTGGGAGAACATTCAGGAACATGGGACCAGGAAATATCAACCTCTCTCATACGCAGCTTATTCCTCAAACTACTCAAAAGTACTTCCCAGAATAAATTACACTTGCTTCCATTCCCATTTATGATTTATAAGCCTCACTTCAATACTCACACCAAAAAGAAAAATAATGGTGTAAGGGGCTATCACAAACTCTAAGGGGTAGATTTAGGAATAACACGTTCTCTTGCCGTATTAGTAGTATAAAGTCTGTATAATCTAGAACATTATTTTATAACAAAAGAACATATTCAGTGGCTCTCTTATGCTTGTGGTTGGCATCAAGGATGCAAATTAGGTCTTACCATGCCATATTTTGGTATTCCTTCAAGATGCAAGACCTTGGGCTAGATGAACCATAACCCAATACAGCTAATATGATATTACATGAACGTGTTCTTCTTTTTAAAAGAGTCTGTTTATTGACAGATACTATATTAAACTCATTAAAAGAGAGGGCATTCTTACTCTCCAGAAGCTTTTGTGTAAATAAATATGACAACTATTCAGAAACAAATGGTTTTCGGTAGTACTGCTGGTGAAAGGACCTCAGAATTATAGATTTGCAATGAATTATCAGATGTGGTAGAAAGTTTCTACTGAAAGTCTTGGGGTTTTGTTTTTGTTTTTGTTTTTGTTTTTTGTAATTGTTAAGATTGCTTTAACTACCCTAAACAGGAATTGGTAGGAAAAAGTTACTTAAATCAAATAAAGGAAATACTAAAAATTCACTTCAAATAAAAAATTCTATTTTAGAACTGAAAAACTCTCTCCCTTTTTCTCTTTCCTCACCCCATCCTACTCATATATAGGTTCTCTGCATCTTTAATTTTTGTTGATCTTAATGAGCTAGAAAGTAAAAAAGTAAGCTCCCAATAAAGAAAAAGCAGGGAAAACGTCAGCTGTTATTTTTTTTTTAGCATAGTTTAATTCACTCATAAACAACCTCTGTTAAAACGCACTATCATTTTAGTAAAACATTCATTCATAATGTCAGTTTTGTGGTTACCTAGCCACTTAAGGAGAAATGATATGATTGGACTCATATTAATCAGTATAAGTTAAATAAAATGTATATTTGTTATAGATATGGAACCAGATATACCCACTTAAAATGACAGAAGATTGACTACAAAAGACAAACTACCAGAACAATTGCCACAAATACATATTTCATCTGTAACCGAGAACTTAAACCACAAATACTTCTACTAATTCAATTATAGAAACATCTTACCTATATTTGCTTTAACCACCAACAACACAATGATAAAAATAAGTGCCAGTGAGTACCCTCCATTTGTATGTGCCATGAACAGTCAACTCTGGAATACACCTCTGTAATTTTCCTTGTAAAGAAAACAAATTCATTCATGTCAAATACATTCAGAAAATACCAGAACCAACATCATTCAGAAGGGCTTAAAATTCCCCTTTAATTTCTCTATATCATTATGATTTTTTTAAATGAAATATACATTTAAAACTCGTAAATTGGAAATCTTAACCACCTCTAACCCCCATTCACTTATGCTTCTTGGAGTCGGCAAAGGGTGGGAGAAGAGGCATAGCCTCTGGAGTCCTGTAGTACTGGATTTAAGAACTTTAAGACTGTGAGCAAGTTACTTAACCTTCTGAGCCTCAGTTTCACACAAAAATTGTTTTCTTCCAAACAGGGTTGCACCATTATATTCAAACATAATGGTGTTAAATCCCAAGACTAATGAGAATTTCCGGTATATTCATGTGCTTCCAGAACTAACAGAAGATTAAAAAGTGGCTCATAACCCTCTCATAGAACTTAGTAAAAGATTGATCTCTGGTTGTAAGAAAGGGAGTTGTTGGAGTCTTCTATAGGAATTCATTTTTACTTGTTTGTTTGCTTCTTTATTTGTTACTCATTTATTTTACTAAGTATTTCTATCTTGAATGGTTCAGAAAATGCAAGCTGGTGATTTCTGATTGTTTCCAAATTTAAACCTAATGAATGGCTCTACTAATTATTAAGAAATTCTCTAAAATCTATTTAAAGGTAAGCCAAAAATCCATAATATAGGCAGGAAAGTTCTGTGATGTTAGGCTATTGGGAACCAGCCAATGCAAATGTTCACCTCTTACTCCCATGCCTAGAGATGTGCCAGAACATACTAGGCATTCTCAGAAAAATTAACTTATTCATTAAATAGGCTAACTTTCATATTCCAGGCAAAATGTTAAGTGTTAGAGATATAACAGTACTGCTCTAGTGTTTTTTGTTTGTTTTGTTTTGCTTTTTTAGTTTTTTTGGGGGGGGCAAGCATATGTGAGTGAGCAGGAGAGAAAAGCAGAACAGCATGGGAGGGGGAGAGGGAGAAAAGGAGAGAGAGAGAGGACGAATCTTAAGCCAGAGCCCTACACAGGGATTGATCCCACAACCCTGGGATCCTGACCTGAACCTAAATCAAGAGTTGGGATGCTCAACCAAGTGAGCCACCCAGATGCCCCTGCTCTAGTGGGTTTATAGGAATGTGCCTACTTGCCCCTTTGACTCTTCTACCTCTAGCTTAGTCATCACTCATCTTTTCAATAGTCTTTGCTAGTTGCTCTTCCTTTTCCTCCTGACTTTCAACTCTTGGAGGATCTCAGCTCATTGTATGCTAATGATCTCCGATGTGTATCTTCAACTCAGACATCTCTCTATGCTCCAGTCTATCTCTTTGCAACACCTCTTGGATCTCTAATAGAGTACTCAATATTAACACGTTCAGTTGGCCTTCCTTTTCCAAATTGGTTCTTTCTCTAGCCTTTTTGATTTCAGTAAATAACATGTTTGCTCCCAAATTGCTCAAAAACCTCGAAGTCATCCTTGATTCCACCCTCTTTCTCATCCCCTACAACCAAATCTCATCAATCTCATCAGTTTTACCTCCAAAATATATCACAGATCAATCCACTTCTCTCCATTTCTACTGTCCTCACTCTAGTCCAAAAGACAGTTATCTCTCCCCTAGATGACTAGAGTAGCTCCTTAATGTGTCTTTCTAATCCATCTTTACCCCTTGCTAAGACATTTTCACATAGTGACTACCTCTTAGAATTATAAATCAGATTCCATTACCTGTTTCATACTACCACTATTTAAAACCCTTCAATATGTCCATCATTGTTAGAATAAAATCCAAAATCCTTACCACACATGATCGCTCAGGCAATGTATGGCCTCACTTCTCCTGTCTTTCCACCATCATTTGCCATACTTTTCTGCCTTGCTCACTCTGCTCTATTCATACTGGCTTTCAGATTGTGCCCTTAATAAGACATGTCTTTTGATGCCTAGAGATTCTGTACTTTCCATTTCCTCTGCTAGAATCCTCTTCCTCTGTTTCTTAGTGGCTGGCTGACTTATATCCTTCAGATCTTAGCTCATGTGTTACTTCCTCAGAGAGCTCCTCCCTGATCACCTAGCCAAAGTGGTCTTGCCTAGCTACTTTCTACTCATCACCCTTTTATTACCTTCATGGTACAGCATGTAACTACTGTATTTATTTACTTGACTACTTGTTTGTCATCAATCTTTGTGTGAGAATTTAAGCCACCATAAGAGCAGGAACATTGGCTCACTGCTATATGCCAGCACCTAGCACTAGGAAAGAGTACTCAATAAATGTTTATTAAAAGGAAGAAAAAGGGATAAAGGGGAAAGAAATCTAAGCTATTAAAAAACTCCCTATAAACATCCCTGTGGTAGGCAGAATATGGCCTGCCAAAGATGCTCATGACTTAATCCCTGGAACATGTGTATATATTACATTACATGACAGAGGGACTTTGGAGATGCAATTACCACTAACTATCTGAGACGGAGAGAGTATCCTGTTTTGAGAATTTTTGAGTTACTAAATGAGCCCAAACTAATCAAGTGAGTTCTTAAAAGTGGATGAGAGAGGCAAAAATGTCGGTCAGGGAGCTATGATAGGACAAGGGCTGATATGAAAATCTGCAAGTGGCAGCTTCAGGGAGGTGCCATAAGCCAAAGATTGTGGTGGCCTCTAGAATCTGAGGATGGGTCTCAGTTTACAGAAAATATGAAATGTATTTCTTATGGGTCTTGGTTAAAAATGTTTGAGAAACACTGATCTACATTAAAATCTGAGAGTTTCCCTTTCTCTAAATCATATAGTCCAAGGTCGTGGCCTCAGTGGCCTCTGTGAGCTAATTCCTGTCTGTATTACCAATCACATTCATCTCTACTCTCTAGCTGCTTAGTTTCCCTACACATCTCATGCCAATACATGTTTTTGTATCTTTGCTGATGCTATTCTCTTACTTTCCCACTGTTCTTGAATGGCTAAGTCTTTTTTTTTTTTAATTAAAAAAATTTTAAAGTTTATTTGTTTACTTTGAGAAAAAGTGTGCACACAAGTGGGGGAGGGGCAGAGAGAAGGAGAGACAGAATCCCAAGTCATCAGTGCAGAGCCCAATGCAGGGCTTGAACTCACAAACCATGAGATCATGAGCAGAGCTGAGATGGAGAGTCAGATTCTTAAATGACTGTGCCACCCAAACATCCCTAGAAGTCTTATGCATCCACCCCAGCTCCTTTTAGTCAGCCATTCAATCAACAAATATGTATCAAGCAGTTGTGTGGCAAGGGCTAGGGATATAGTGGAGAACAAGATAGGGTTTCTGCTCTCATGGAACCAACATTCAGGAACAAGGAGACAGAAAACAAAGAAGTAACCAATAAATTCAGACAATGATAAAAGAAAAACACAAGAGAAGCTAAGGGGAGAGAAAGCCTGGGGAGGAGAGAAGCTGGTCAATGAAGGTGTTTCTAGGAGGTGAAGCTTGAGCTGAGATTGGCACAGTCCAAGTAAAGACTCAGGATGAAGCTCAGAGACGGAGGAACAAGCTGACTATGGGAAAATCACAGAAAAAAAAGGGCAGGGTGGCAGGGGAAGTGACTGTGGGGAGAATGTTAAGACATGAAGAGGAGAAGAAGCCAGGAACCAGACCTACTATGGGTTTGTCTGCTTGGATTTTACTCTCAAATCTATAGGAAACCACTGATAGTTTTATTTATTTATTTAACTGAGTTTTAACTGGGGATGTTACAAGATATAAATTACATTAAGAAAACACATGCAAAGGCAAAAAAACAAAAAACAAAAAACAAAAAAACAAGTTAGTCTTGGCTTCGTGTATGGGGGCCAGAGTAGAAGCAAGCAGGCCAGTTATAAAGCAATTGCAGAACTCAGGTAAGAAATGATGATGTGGAACACAGTTATAGCAGTGGAGAAGGAAAGAAGTAGTCAAATCTTAGGAAGACTCACCTATGCCTTTAGGTCAGTCTCAAGCCTCCTTCACAGCATCCTGGCATCCTCATATATTAGCATCTGTCATATTATATAAAACTAATTTATTTAGGTATCTGCCTGCCTCCTCTATTTGCTTGCAAACTCCTCATGAGCAGAGGCCACAATTTATGACAAATACTGGCATGTGCTGAACTTAAAGAAACTTAAATGGCTTTTCTGTGTCCATCTATTGTATTTCTATTTAATGTAACTACAACTACATTAAATCTGATTCTGCCACATCATGGTTGACATCATTAATAGTAAGTTTTACTTTACTACCACTACCTTAGTTACTTCATTAAAGTTTGGAATATTCTGTCATAAAGGAAATTATAAATAGAATGTCAAGACAACTAAAAGATGACTGGATTATGAACAAAGTTACATAGGGGATTAAATAAATCTCTGCTTCTTGACTACAAGGGGTATCTACAGGGTATCTTTCTTTTTAAAAAAATTTTTTTAATGTTTATTTATTTTTGAGAGAGAGAGAGAGAGACAGAGTGTGAGCAGGCGAGGGGCAGAGAGAGGGAGATACAGAATCCTAAGCACGCTCCAGGCTCCAAGCCGTCAGCCCAGAGCCTGACGTGGGTCTTGAACTCACAAACTTTAAGATAATGACCTGAGCCAAAGTCAAACACTTAACCAACTGAGCCACCCAGGTGCCCTTACAGGGTATCTTTCAATATGCTTTGCAATTTATGGAGCTATGACATTCTCCAAGTAAGTAAAATAGTAATAGCAAAATATTTAGTTATTATAAGAATGTTTTAAATGTATAAATATTAAATATGTATATATAAAATACATATGAAATATGTACATAAGAAATATATATGAAATATATATATATGAAATACACACACACCTATATATGAAATAGGCAAATTAGAGGACAGAGTTGTTGATTTTATACAGTACTTTGATCCAAACACAAGCTTGTTCATTTTCTTTGACTACCCAGTAAAATAATTTCTCCTAAGAAACTCAGAACCCCAAAGACTTTCAAGTAAATGAAGTATCTTCTAATAAAATGAAACTTCCTATCAACTGTAAACATCTTTCAGACAGCCTGCCTGGGGGGTTGATATTAAAACTACAACTCTATTTTGAATCAGAAAATCAAAGAGTATGCTACGTCACTGACTCATCACTCAAGTTGTGACAGTTTCCACACAGTGAACATACTGTCTCACTGAGGGGGACAAGGATGAGCCAGAAATATTGCAACTGGTAGGAAGGCGGAAGCAAGGATTACTCCCCAGTGAGTGTCTTCCTCCATCGCTCCAGGAAGAAGTACAAAGTATGCACTACTACAAAATTGTATCTTAGTAGGCTAGGAAAAACCCTTACCACAGGTGATAACAGCATGCAGGCAGGAACACTTTCTACTTCCACATTACTTTACTTAACATGGTAGCACCATGATAAGTTCAAGGGGGCAGTATAGTATTGAAGAAAAGAAAAAGGCTAGTCAATCTTAGTTCCACTGTGTGCTATTAACTGTAAGAGTGCCATTTCCTCATTCTTACAGCAGGTACAATAATAGAGACCTAGAAAAGTTATTGGGAAGATTAATATGATAGTGTCGTGGACCCATGAGATTACCTAGAACAAAGTAGCACTCCACTGAGACTAGCTCCCATTTTCCCTTCTGGATCCTGTTTTTTTGCATGTCATGTCATGTCATGTCATGTCATGTCTTCCTCCCTTCCTCCCTCCCTCCCTCCCTCCCTCCCTCCCTTCCTTCCTTCCTTCCATTTTGAGAAAAAGAGCATGAAACGTGAGCAGGGGAGGAGCAGTGAGAGGGAGAGAATCCCAAGCAGGGTCTGCACTGACAGAGCTCCAACATGGGGCTCAAACTCATGAATTGTGGGATCATGACCTGAGTCAAAACCAAGAGTCAGATGTTTAATCGACTGAGCCACCCAGGTGCCCCATTGGATGTCTTTTCTCCTCCTCCTCCTCCTCCTTCTTCTTCTTCTAGATGTTTTTTTATTTATTTTCTCATTAATTTTTTGTTGTTTATTTATTTATTTTTGATAGAGAGAGAGAGAGAGAGAGAGAAAACTGGGAAGGAGCAGAGAGAGAGAGGAAGACAAAGGATCTGAAGTGGGTTCTGTGCTGAAAGCGAAGAGCCCAATGTGGGGCTCAAACTCACAAACCATGAGATCTTGACCTGAGCTGAAGTCAGACGCTCAACCGACTGAGCTACGCAGGCACCCCTGGATGTCTTTTCTAAATCACTTATGATTTTTACTGTACTGGAATGTTTTTGTTAAACTAGGTTTTAAAAAATCACATGCTAGGCTATCTTTATTCTTTTTTCTGTTTTAATGTTTATTTATTTCTGAGAGAGAGAGACAGAGTGTGAGCAGGGGAGGTGCAGAGAGAGAGTGAGACACAGAATCCAAAGCAGGCTCCAGGCTCTGAGCTGTCAGCATAGAGCCTGACACAGGGCTCAAACTCAGACCATGAGATGATGACCTGAGCCAAAGTTGACGCTTAACTGACTGAGCCACCCAGGTTCCCTGAGGCTATCTTTATTCTTATCCCTAATATCAAATTGAAAAAGTCAGAGGAGGAAGGCACTTCAAAGGTTAGCTAGTCACTACCATGATCCTGTTGCTCTCTTACCTTCCAACAGCTGACATTTGAGTCTGGGCCATTGCAGAACAACCAAATGATGTTCTAGATGTCTATCAAGGATGGCTGTCTTACAAATGCATGCCATTAATTACCCAGTTGACTCAATGAGGTAGAGTACAAAATCTGTCCCTTCTGCTAGCAAAGCTACTTATAGACATGTCTTATTGGTGGCATCTCAGTACAAAGACAACACTTTGGAGATTACCTATTTTACCTTCCCCATTTTGCAGATAAGTCAAGGTTTAGAGAAAAGAGGGGACTTTCAGAATCCACATCAGAACATAGGTTTCCTGATTTTTAATCTAACATTACTTCTAACAGGTGAGACTGCTTCTGATCAGTAGCAACAGTAGCAGCATGATATTAAAAATAATGCTACTGTTGGGGCGCCTGGGTGGCTTAGTCGGTTAAGCGTCCGACTTTCGCTTAGGTCATGATCTCGCAGTTCGTGGGTTCGAGCCCCGCGTCGGGCTCTGTGCTGCCTGCCAGCTCAGAGCCTGGAGCCTGTTTCAGTCTGTGACTCCCTCTCTCTCTGACCCTCCCCTGCTCACGCTGTCTCTCTCTCTCTCTCGTCGAAATAAATAAAACATTTAAAAAAAATAATAATAATGCTACTGTTAACTCTACCATCAATACTAATGCTATAGTTTATTGATTTCTTACTATATTCCTGGCACAATGCACATTACATACTTTCTTTATGATACCCACTAGCAAAGCAGTTATAATGTCTTATGCTTTAATCTTCAGAAGCCTGAATCATTATTGCTGATGCCCTCTTCCCTTCCTCAAAGGAGAATGAGACATACAAATACAAAAACAGTATATAGACAATATGTAACCACCTCTAATAATCTATTCCACTAGGTTGATAGAAAATCAAATCCACCAAGTAGTGAACTTACAATTTAGCCATTGGAGTCAACCTTCTTCTCCATGAGTTTTCATGAGCTAGGTCATGAAAAAGAACAGTCTCCTGACTGAAGCATTATCTTCTTTTTCCTTCTGTGTCTGCCATTTGGGGAAAAAGTCTCACAAGCTGTAACTATGGACAAATGCTGGGCTGTCTGGCCCTGATCATCAAATCAGTCTCTTTAGGATGTCATGTTAGGTGGTGTGACAGGCAAGGAAAGTAACATCACCTTAAACCTTCTGCCATTTCTTCTTTCTACCCAATAGTTCCAACACACTTTACATGAGCCAAACCGGACACTGTTTTCCTTTCTAGAGAGCAGCTGAGGCTTGCTAGAATTTTCTCCAATCTCACTGGTAAGCTTTTGTACCCCTAATTTTACCAATACATAGGCACATTCTTTTCTTGCTTAAAAGCAGGAGACTTCTGAAGTCCTTTTTTTTTTTTTTAATTTCTGTTGGAGGGTTTTATCCTTTCCCTCTTTATGACCTCTTCATTTTTCTTAATAGAACTTCCCTCACACATTTTCCTCTTACATTTTTCTGAAATGTTCTGTTAATTCTATTTGCCTTTATTTCCATTTCAGATACATTACACTGGACATAACGGGATCTTGAAATGTTGCATACAAATAAATTAACTTAAAGGGCACTAAGGAATCTTATCTCATCCCAACCCTGGAATCATTTGTACTATGAACTGTCTTCTAAATTGAGCAAGCATTCGCAAAGGAGAACTACAAAAAGAAATACAAGAAGAAACAAGACATGGATGGAATCTTGAAGAAACAAGGTACTTTCAAACCAATTGATGTTATTTGCTGTTTCCTTTTTGATTTCTTTGATTAGCTCTACAAGCCAACAATTTTCATGGCACTTGCTAAGTTTTTTTTTTTTTTTTTTTAATTTATTTATGTATTTTGAGAGAGATAGAGATGGCATGAGCAGGGGTTGGGGAGAGAGAGAGAAGGAAAAAGAGAATCCCAAGCAGGCTCCGTGCTGCCAGTGTGGAGCCCAATAAAGGACTTGAATTCATGAACTGTGAGGTTATGACCTGAGCCAAAACCAAGAAGAGTTGTTTGTGTAACCGACTGAGCCACCCAGATGCCCTGCACTTGTTAAGTTTTAACAATCCAACTTTCTTGGAGCACCTGGGTGTTTCAGTTGGTTAAGCGTCCGACTCTTGATCTCAGCTTAGGTCATGAACTAATGGTTCATGAGTTCAAGCCCTGCATCTGGCTCTGCGGTGACAGCAGTGGGGCCTGCTTGGGGCTCTCTCTCTCTCCTCTCTCTCTGTTCCTACCCTACTTGTGCTCTCTCTCAAAATAAATAAATAAACTTAAAAAAAATCCAAACTATTTTCACCCTCTGCATCCTTCTAATGCTATAAATAAAATAAGCCATTGTCTTTTGGGAAGAAAGATGTACTGGAAAGAGTATGGTGCCTAAGGTTTGAGGCACCTGTGTCACCATCCCAAGTAACTTCACATTTCAAGGTCTCTCTTCCTTGTTTGAAAAATGGCAATCGACATTTATTGAAAAAATTAAATCTCTTTTACTAACTTTTCTTCCTTAGTTTATTGGAAGGGTCTCTCCTTGGACTTCCTCAATCTTGAAGTCTCTATTTATGGACAGAGGCATAGGGCAGGGGGGTTATCTTTGCATTTTGGGTACTATTATCTTTGGATCCTGGCAACGTTGCTTCACCTTGTAACCTCAGCCATGGAGTCTTTTCATAAAGTGCTACAAGGCATCAAAAATATTATTAAAGCACATTACAATTGCTTTGTTTTAAAATTTTTCTAGGAATTTCACAATTAAAGATAATTGGAGGTACACTGCTGGGGGTAGGGTGAGCTGAGACTAGTGACCATCATTCCACAATGTTCCTAAAGTTTTCTTATATAAATGAAAAATTTGATTGAAGTCTCTATACAAACAACTCCATGTCTCAACATCTCTGCCTGATGTTTTACTCAATAAAGGATGTTTAACTTTCCTTCTGCATATTACTGTAAAAGAGATGTAAATTAAGATTCTAATCTTAATAATCTTTTATAGGCATTTACTTAGCAATGTATTACAATGCAGACCATATCACTGGAGTTGTTAATATTAGGTCATCTGCTACATAAACTGTAGGTATCTCTATTCTACAGGTGGGGAAATCTGCAAGTTGACCAAGTTAATACAGAAAACCCAGAAGGGGGGTGCCTGGGTGGCTCAGTCAGTTAAACATCTGACTCTTGATTTTGGCTCAGGTCATGATTTCACAGTTGGTGAGTTTGAGCCTTATATCGGTCTCTATACTGACATCTCAGAGACTACTTGACATTCTCTCTCTCTCTCTCTCTCTCTCTCTCTCCCCCACCCTCACTTTCTGCCCCACCCCCACTTGTGCTTTATCTCTCTCTCTCTCTCAAAATAAACTTAAAAAAAAAAGAAAACCCAGAATTAAATTCAGATTTAAATAAATTAGAACCACCTTCCATACTTGAGTTTCCCCATCTGTAAAATGAGAATAAAAATAACACCAACCTCACAAGATTATTGTGGAGGTTCAATAAGCAGCTCTTATTACAGTGCCTGGTATATACCAAGAGTTTCATAAATATTAGCTGAAAAAGGATAAATCACCTCCTTTTCAGGGATATTATCAGAATTGTTGGACAGCCTTGCTTTCCTATTCCCCTGACTCATCACTGAAAGATTGATCTGATTAAAATGAGATCTCATACCTTCCTTATATTAGGTGACTTTATGCCACCTATCATCTTTGACATACTAAGTGTTCTCATAATTATTGTCTTCTCCAACAGTTTTCACTTCTTGAGGATGAAGATTGGGTCTTAACATTTCTTTATATTCACTACAGTGACCAGCACAATATCTTGAACATAAAAGCTGTTCAATACATTCTTGTATTTAAAAAAATCATTGTTTCCATTAACAAAGAGCACTACAAGATTCGAAGAATAAAGGGCACTGGACAAATCTTCTTTGGGATTTGGCTTTCTTTTTACATGGGTCTGCACAAATGTACACGTAGAAGTTGAGAACAGTGCTGAGTATAATTACAAAGATGACAGATAACTGGCCAGAGAACAAAGCAGGTATATTAATACAAAAATAAGTCCACACTTGAGAAATAATGTGCAACATCTACTATACTGAGAGGACTGTTCTCCCATAAAAATCTTACATATGCTTTAGAACTTTTTTCACCCTAGAACTCATTTTAACACGATCCAGAGCTTGCCAGAATTTGGAAATTGACCGTCCTATGTATTCATTATGACATTAAAGAAACAAGACACATCAACAAAGAATGTTGCAGACTCTCATAGAGCCTTTATGCCTAACAAAGTACTGGTAATGACTGAGGATTTTACATTACAATGGGGAAGGAGAGTGCGGCTCTTAGCCACTAAGGTTGTACGCTGGGCAGAGAAACAGCGCTCTATCATTTCTAGTTAATGGGCAATGAGAATATAATGTTTGTCCAAGTGGAAGTGGATATAATGTTAAGAGCCAGAGGTGCAAAGGCAAGAAGCACAGAGTTTGGAGCCAGTCACTTGTAACTCACTATCTCTGTGAAAGCAGGGAGGTTTCCATATCTGTAAAGTAAGAATACTAATAGCCACTCCACCAACTTTTTAAAGACTTATACAGGATCACAAAATATACTCAAAGGCCAGGTACATGGTAGAGGGTTGGCAAAGCCTTTTATCTATACATAAGGAATTATAACACTTATCCAGAGTTAAGGGATAAAAATTAATTTTGTCCTGTTCTGAGGACATACTGGGAAAAGTCTTTTTGTATGCTTCTGGGTTACAAAGTTTAAGATGTCCATCTAAATTTTTTTAAACGTTTATTTAGTTTTGAGAGACAGAGAGAGACAGAGCATGAGCTGGGGAGGGTCAGAGAGAGAGGGAGACACAGAATCTGAAGCAGGCTCCAGGCTCTGAGCTAGCCGTCAGCACAGAGCCCGATGCGGGGCTCAAACCCGAACCGTGAGATCATGCCCTGAAGCCGACGTGGGACGCTTAACTGACTGAGCCACCCAGGCGCCCCTTAAGATGTCCATCTAATCAAGCAGATACTTAATCTCTTACAATGCTCACACTTAGTGCGCCCTAATCACCTGAGAAGGGCCTTCCTAAAGACAATCCACAGATGAGGAAATTGAGTGAGGCGGGTGGCTAGCCTGTGGGCTGGGCTTGCCCTTCCACGAGTAGCTAACGGGGCCAGGTAGGGACTCCAGGTGTGTCTTTGGGAAAGGACTGCCAATGATGGGAAACTACAACGACCATGCGAGACACTTAGGACTCCGCAATACTTTAGAAAAGGCCCATTTATCTAGCCCGAGTCACGCCAAGACCGGCCCCCGAGTGGTGCCCTCAACCCTTTCCCCAGACGCCAGTCCTCTCTGCCCCACGCACCCACTATTCTGCGTCTCGGGAGGCTCAGTCTGAGCGCCCTCTCCCCTCCTTCTGGCGGAACCCCAACTTGGCACCCTCAAATGCACATCAGCGCCCAGAGAGTGAGGACCTTGACGAGGAGAGCCCCCCAGCCCCACACAAGCCCTCCCCCGGGAGAGGCGAGGCACAGAAGCCAGGACATTCATACACCCAGCCAGGCCCGTGTCGCGGGGTCCCCGGCGCCCCCATCCCACTCGAGCCCCTGGTCACTCACCGCGCGTCGCCGGTCTGCGGGCGGGGGCTGGGGCTGGCGAGGCCCCCGCGGCCCCGGCGCTCGGGGCGCACGTGTTGCTCTGGCTGTAGCTCCGAGCGTCCGGGTGCCAGCGCGCGCCCTCCCGCCGCCGCGTCCGCCGCGCGCCGCTGGTCGACCCCCGGGGGCGGGGGCGGGGGCGGGGGCGGCGGCGCCGGGGCGCGCGGCCGGGGAGGCGGGAGGGGCACGCGCGGCTGCACGCCTCCGCGGCCCGACGCTCTGCGCCGCGGGCGCCTGCGGTTTCCCGGCCGCGCTCCCGGCCCGCCAGGACCCGCTTCTGCCCCGCGTGGGCTCCCAGTGTCGCCTTGAGCAAGGTGGTTATCGCTCGGCAGCTGCCTTCCCCCCGACACAAAATGCGGACGGCAAAGCCTTGGCTTCTAAGATCGAGCGAGCCTTGACGGAGTTGGTGCGGTGAATTGTGTGCGAGGTATGACGAGCTCGACAAAACCGTGCCCTCGGCTTGCCCAGCCGCAAGGAGTCACTTTGTTGATGCATGTTAGAGTGAGAACTTTCCTCCGAGATGGCCTTCCTCTGCGCGCTCAGCGCTGCCCCTCTCACCGCACGCTCGTGCCAGGCTCCCACCCTGGGCTGTGCGAAAATACTAGAACACTTAGCTGGCGTGACACCGACCCTGAGTGGTCCGGGGTTCGATATGTCCTAAGTGGGGTTCTGAGGGAAGGGGGAAAACTGCACACAAATGCAGACGGAATGACTTATGACAGTATTTCACTGAATCTATGAATTCATCGACTATACCACCTACCATTTCTTAGGTACCGGTAAGAGATAAGAATTGTCACATAAGCTATGTCACCTGCTTTCTTATCACTTAACATCTTTTGATTAAATTTATATTTATTGAAATATCCCTTTTTAGATTTATTTAGAAATATATGCTTGTATTATCTAACACTCTTGTTCATTCACAAAAGGAGAAGGGGAATAGAAGCAGAATAAATTGGTTAAGATAATCTTCAGGTACATTCACATCGAGTTGAACGCTCCCCCTCACCTTTCTGTTTCACCCAGTCTCATCCTCAGTGACAGAAGAGTTTTAATAAGGCAGCATTTCTTAACAGTGTCTCACTGTTGTCTCTGGGGTGTTCTTCCAGGCGGCCAAAGCCAACCTAGGTTAGCTGAGCATGTTCGGAGCCAACCATGTCCCCATCCTGTGTGGGCAGTAGGCATAAGACTCCCAATTGTTGGAAACATTAAATATAAAAATGTACACCTTAGAAACAACAACATACCCTCGCTTGTTTTTATCAGACGGTGATGTATGGTGGTTTACACACTTCAGCATTTGTCTCCATACATAATGGATAAAACCGAACATTTTAAATTGTAGAATCTTAACATTACTGTATAGTGAGATGGTGAAGGGTGTGGAAATCATTTGCAACAAAGTCAAGAGTTATCTTAAAACAGAGTTATTTTTTATCTTTTTCACCAAAAAAGGCAAATATTCTAAATTTGCTGATATGTTCTGGAATGTTATGCATCTATCAGTAGTATGTTACTGAATATATTTTTCTGAAAAAGAAAAATCACAGGCTTTTTTGTCCCTTCAAGGTAAAGATAATATTTTAACACTGAGTGAGAAAGTGCTGTGAAGAGAACATTTGAAAACAAGTACAGTATTTCAAAATGTTGCTGTAATTGTGTGGAGGTGGGGGTGGATTGGTAAAATTATGTTTGTCACCTACAAAAAATGTACTAGCCTTGGAAACAATTTGCTATCTTGTTTCAATGTTTCAGTTGAGTAATTCAGTAAATTTTAAACCATTTTTTAAAAAATAGGAAAATGTAGCTTTTGATTAGTTTGAAAGTAAAACTAATCAATATAGAGATCATAAAATTATGGTAACCAAATTTTAATAAACTTGTACAGTTCATAGATTAGCTTATTTTTCCATTTTTTTCCTGAAAAGAAAGCCTTTTATTTTGTTAATAACTCATTCCAAAATTTATTTTATACTTTATTTCACTTTAAAGTTTAATTTCTATTTTTGTGTACATCTTACTATATATAGTAAATATATATTTACCATGCATATTTATTTACCATGCATATTTATGTATTTATATAATTTGTAAGTAAGTGAAAAAAACAACTGAACATATATTGACAATGTATTTTCTAATCTCCTTTTTCCTTAAGGAGTGCATAATCTAAAACGTTCTAATCGTAGCATGTTACAAAATTGCTAAGCCAGATATGATATGGTGTTCCAAATTCACCTGACCCATTTTCTTTAGGAGAATGGATGAAGGTATTGGAGAAAGGACTTGAATCTTACTGTTAAGCCTGCAAAACAAATTATGAGACTATAATAAGATGCAGGTAACAATAGCCTTCCTTATTCTTTTTTTTTTCCTAGATGCAAATAAACATGACCAATAAACATGACCATAAAGATGACCAATCTTACATAAATATTATTATAGAAGTTATCATCAAAGTCCATCTAAGTCTATTACGTCATTCAATTAGGGTTAAATATTGAGGGAAGACTTGTGCTAATAGCTTTTTTTTTTTATTTTTTTTTAATGTTTTATTTATTTCTAGGAGAGAGAGAGAGAAAGAGAGACAGTGTGAGCAGGAGAGGGTCAGAGAGAGAAGGAGTCACAGACTCTGAAACAGGCTCCAGGCTCTGAGCTGGCAGTCAGCACAGAGCCTGACGCGGGGCTCGAACCCTCGAACCGCGAGATCATGACCTAAGCGAAAGTCGGACGCTTAACCGACTAAGCCACCCAGGTGCCCCTTGTGCTAATAGCTTTTGATAACACCAGCTCTCTCATCCTTCATGCGTCCTCTCTGTATTGTAAGCTCCATGAATGCAAGAACCACATGTATATTCTTTTTTCTTTCATTGCCAGCACCTGGCACAATGAGTGGCACGTGGGAGGTACTCTACAAATGTTTATGGAGCTGAATTGACTTCTTCTGGAAGATCTCACTCTCTTTGGTCAATGAAGTTTATAGGCATTCAATCTTTAAAACTTTCAAGTTGAAAGAAAAGTAGTTGGAAAATTATATGTAGTTTTTGTCAGCAACCCAGTGACTCTTCCATATGGAATCTGCCCTTCTGTTAGAAACCTTTTGTTTTTCTTTTTTAACTTATTTATTTGATAGACTGTAGAGGCCTTTGTATTTCTTTCTTCCTTTCTTTTCCTTTTCCTCCTTCTTCTCTTAGTATATGGGAGTTTCCTTAGTAGGTGCATGTCTGTTAGTGGCTGCCTGTCTAGTTAGAGGGAAAAAAAAAATCTTGCTTCTGTGTTTCTGAGAATAAGCCCTATATAGTGGAGAATGCCTAATGAAGCAAGAGCCTAACATACAAACCAAAATATCAACCTATGACTGTTAATATGATTAAGTCTATGGGTGTGAAATGGCCTTCTGTAAGGCTGTAGTGAGATGAATGTACTTGCAAATCAAAAGCTCAATTAAGTGAATAACCACAGTGATAGTGACAAAGACTTTTCTAGGAAATACTAGTTCAGTTTCCATTTCTGGTATGTTTCCACTCATTTACATGTCTATTTTGTTTCATTGTTGATACCAAAAGTCCTAAAAGTATTTAACCCACACTGTGCTATGACAATTGTGTGTCATTTGTCAGACTAAGTATAAAGACAGAGTGATTTAGTGCATCAGGTAGATGCTGGCACCATTTAAGCTTGGTAAGAAAGTTTGATGATATATTTTAACCTTTTACTTTAATAAGATCAGAATCTAAGATTAATTATTCATCGCTGCTGCTTCAACTTCACAAAAATTTCATTTTAAAAAGTTTTCACTTAATTGTTAGCTTCATTCATCTGTTCAAATGTTACACTTACAGGACACCAATATAACTCCTACCTATACTTGTAGTGTCATATGTTTTTTACTTTTAATGCTTATTCATTTTTGAGAGACAGAGAAATGGAGTGTGAGTGGGGGAGGGGCAGAGAGAGAGAGGGAGACACAGAATCTGAAGCAGGCTTAAGACTCTGAGCTGTCAGCAGAGAGCCCAACACAGGACTCAAACTCACAGACCATGAGATCCTGACCTGAGCCAAAGTTGGATGCTTAACTGACTGAGCCACCCAGGTTCCCCTGTAATGTCATATGTTGAAAGGCTTATATAAAATACAATCCCCAATGATTCTTAAAATGCAGAGTTGTAACTTTTCCACAACTGACATTTAGCAAGCACAGATGCTGTTTACAGATGAATAAACCACATGGAAAATGCCATGTCTTGGATAAGAGCAATGCATTTTCAGGAGGTCTCTAGGTTGCCCATAGGCCTTATTAAATGAAAGTAAAGGTTAAAGAGTACAATGAGACATTAGCAAATTTAAAACACTGACAGCTACAGGGTCCCAAACATTAAATATTTGATTCATAGTCTGGCTAAACATTTTCAACAGCTATATCTAAGAGACATAGGAGTTATAGGATTCACAGTTTCCATAATAGAATAGCTTGTAACCATGTCATCAGAGGCAGAACTGATGTTTTCTAGGTTCTTATAAAGAGAAGAATGGTTCACAAAAAAGACAAATTTCTCAGGAATATTTCTACATAAAACCACACATACATTCCTTTCGTTAGTAGTTAGTTATAGAGTTCTTCAATAAAAGCCTAATGAAGAACACTCTGGAATGTGGATGCTGGTGAGCATTGACATTCTGTTCTGTATTTCATTACTTGAGGTTCCAAACATGCCTTTGCTCCATGCTTCCCATATATAGAAGATCATCTCTGACTTCTCAAGAGAGACAGCCCAAATCCTGTCCTGTCACTGCATCCAGTTCAGAGCCAAGCCCTCTGGGTAGTGAGCAACAGTGACTACCTAGTGGAATAGGACCCCTCTGCCTGTAATCCCAAAACACATGTTACCTGTACCCCATACCCCACCCATAATGTAAAGTGCTGGAACAGGAACAGAGAATGCTCCCTTTTGACAAGGAGAAACATGTGAGATGCCAGAAGTAACTGGTCTGAAGCACTAGTGTCTGCTGGGTGATGTGTTAGAGTTTTTGATTTTGGCCTATAGACTCTCTGCTAATTAAGTGTCCTTTTCTGCAAGTCAAATACAACAGAGTAATATCAAATTTTAATAATTTGTCCTCTTCCCTCTGCGATAGTTTTGTGAGAATCGGTACACATTTTTCTTCATGCTTTTACAGAATAAATATCATATAAATATGATAGGCTTCCCCCCCACATTGAAACTGAAATTGAGCCATGCTATTCATCTATCTATCCATCTTTGTTTTTCTTTACCACATGGCATAAACTTCATTACATAACACACATCATTGATCTATGTTTTCAATAGCTGCATTTTTTCCATACTGTGTCTGTTAAGGTTTGGTTAATGATTCTCTTATTTATAGATCTTTAGGGTTTATTTTTTCACTTTCCCCCCAAATGAAAATATAAGATATTCACCAAAATAGAATATTTTTGCATATATACAGATTATATGGAAATATTATTTATGTGTAATAGAATATCACATGTGGTTTGTTGAATCAGAGTATGTGCGTTTTCACTTTCATGGATTATGCTAGATTTTTATCCGAACTGTAGTAATTTACACTCCTATAGGATACGACATTATCAGTGACAGAATGCTATCTATCTTCTGTAATGTTCATCAATCTAATAGATGAGAAATTGTATCTCGTTGTTTTAAGCTATATATCCTTCACTACAGGCTTCTTTTCATATGTCTGATAGTTTTTACAAATATGTGTTATTAATTTATCTCAGTGTATCTTCAAATAGCATATAAGAAATTTACAATATACTTCTATCTTCACTTCTGTGCTATTTCACTGTACATTTTATTTCATATGTAATATAAACCCACAATACGTTGTTACTACTTCTGATTTAACTATTTATCTTTTTAAAAGAAATTTAAAAATAGAAAACAAAAGTTTTCTACATATTTCCCACATATCTGTGTTTACCAGAACCCTTCATTCCTTTGAATAGGTCAAAGTTTCCACGAGGTTATCTTTTCACTTCTGCCTAAAGAAATTCCTTTTATGTTTCCTGTAGTGCAGACATGTTAGTGACAAATTTTCTCAGCTTTTGTTTGTCTAAAAATGTTTTTATTTCACCTTCATTTATGAAGAAAATTTTTACCATGTATGAAATGACAGTTTTCTTCTCCCTACACATTAAAGATACTATCCCACAGTCTTCTGGCTTGCATTGTTTCTGATGAGAAGTCAGTGGAACTCTCACCTTAATTTTTTTGTATGTAATGTCTTTCTTTCTCTCGACACCTTCAAAATCTTAACCTGATTTTCAGTATCATAATTTGATGTGCTGTCATTTGGTTTCCTTGGTATTTATTCTACTTAGTGTTTGTTAAATCTGTTAGATCCATGGTGTCTGTCTGTCTTCCTTTTCTTTCTTTCTTTCTTTCTTTTCTTTCTTTCTTCCTTTCTTTCTTTCTTCCTTTCTTTCTTCCTTCCTTTCTTTCTTTCTTCCTTTCTTTCTTTCTTTCTTTCTTTCTTTCTTTCTTTCTTTCTTTCTTTCTTTCTTTCTTTCTCNTTTCTTTCTTTCTTCCTTTCTTTCTTTCTTCCTTTCTTTCTTTCTTTCTTTCTTTCTTTCTTTCTTTCTTTCTTTCTTTCTTTCTTTCTTTCTCTTTCTTTTGTTTTTGCTGACTTTAGAAAACTTTTCAGGTATAATTTCTTCAAATGTTTCTTCTATCCCCACTTCTAGATTCCAATTACACAATTTTAGAGTGCTTTATATTGTTCATGCAGGCTTTGCTCTTTTTTCCCCCCAGCTTTTTTTCTCTCTTTGCTTTAGTTTGGATAGTTTCTATTGCTGTGCCTTTAAGTTTATTGTTCTTAAAAATAATTTTTCTTTTGAGAGAGACAGAGAGAGCGAGCACAAGCAGGTATAGGGGCAAAGAGAGAGGAGAGAGAGAATCCCAAGCAGGCTCTGCACTGACACAGGGCTTGCTCTCACAAACCATGAGACTGTGACCTGAGCTGAAATCAAGAGTCATATTCTTAACTGACTGAGCCACCCAGGCTCCCCAAGTTTATTTACTGCTCTTTTATCTTCAGTATCATATTTGTTAAATGCATCCAGTTAGTTTCATATAAGGTGTTAAAATATTTATCAGCTCTACAAGTTCCATTTGATTATTTTTTATGTTTCCAAATCTCTTATTATCAGTTTTGCCTCTAAATCCTTGATTACATTTAAAATAGTTGTAGTAAAATCTTTGTGTTCTATTTCTATTATCTCTATTCTTTCTAGGTTTATCTCTATTGTCCAATTTTTCTCCTTATGAGTCACATTAAGGGTGCTTCTTTGCCCATTTAGTAATTTGTTTTACTGATCCCTAGAGATGGTAAATGTTATGTGATCTACAAAGGCTAAAATATTTGCTACCTAGTCCTTTATAGAAAATGTTTGCTGACCCTGCCCTAGATGTATAGAATTGTGTTAATTATAAATGTTAGTATATGGAATACACAGCACACAATTGTCTTTTAAAGTCCTACCTCTTCTGGTTTTTTATAATTAATACATTGTTGTAACTTTTCATTTTTATTGGTTGAGAGTCAAGAATACAAAAGTGTGGAAAACAATATGAAGAATACCTTTGTTCCCCCAGCTCTACCACAAACTCAACAATTGTCAATATTTGGCTTAGGAAGATTCGGGTTCTCTCATAATTTCCATCAGTCCTTCTGTACCATACTTTGAGAGTGACGCTTTTCTATTTTTTCAATATGCAAAGTTTTAAGCAAGTGCAACTTTGACCTGGGTCTACTGTTAACATTTGTAATCTCCACACCCACTTTCTATTCATTGTATTAACAAACATACACCTTGATTTGTGTGAGTGTATTTGGGACTATAGACTATGCATTGTTCCTTATTTGAATTGTTACACGTCTTGGAGTTTTTTTCCACATGAGAGTGTATAAGTCTACTTCATACTTTTCTTAAACAACTTCATCACACATCTATAGTACAAATAAGCCACAATTCATGAACTATTTCCATTTTAATGGATTTTTATTTGTAATTTTCTATTATTACACATGATATTGCAAGAAACTTTATGTAGTTTATATTTATGAACCCATGTGGCTATTTCATAGGATACACGTTTGGAAATAGACTTTCAGCATAAAGGAAAGTGCATATTTGTAATTTTTTTATTGAGATATAATTGACATATAACATCTTTCTTTTGGATGTGCAAGATAATACTTAAATATATGTAAATATTGCAAAATGATCCCAATAAGTCTAGTTAATATCCATCACTACATATAGTTACAAATTTGTTTCTCTTGTGATGAGAAATTTTAAGATTTGTTAACTAAGCAACTTAAAATATACAATAAGTATTATTAACTATAGCCACCATGCTGTATATTATATCCCCAGCATGTATTTATTTTATGACTGGAAGTTTGTCCCTTTGACCCCTCCCTTCACCCATTTCACCCACCACCCTCTCACTGCCCTTGGCAACCACCAATCTGTTCTCTGTATCTATGAGTTCACTGTTTGTTTGTTTTTTAGATTTCACATATAAATAAGATCATATAATATCTGTCTTTCTGTCTGACTTACTTCACTTAGCATAATGCCCTCAAGGTCCATTCTTGCTATTGCAAATGGCTTAATAATTTTCTGGGATGTGTATGTGCACCAAAACTTCTTAATCCATTTATCTATCAATGGACATTTAGCATGTTTCCGTATCTTGGCTATTGTAAATAATGCTGCAGTGAACATGGAGTAAGAATAACTTTTCGAGTTACTGTCTTTGTTTCCTTCAGATAAATACTCAGAAGTAAAACTACTGGATCATATGTTTGTTCTACTTTTAATTTTTTAAGAAACCTCCACACTGTTTTCTATAGTATGGAAATTTATATCCCTACCAGTGATGCAAAAGTGTTCCCTTGTTCTCCAGTCCTCACCAGCGCTTGTTATTTCTTGCTTGTTTGGGGTTTTTTGACAATAGCCATTTTAACAGATGTGAGGTGATATCTCATCATGGTTTTGATTTGAATGTCCTTGATAATTAGTGATGTTGAATACATTTTCATGTGCCTTGTTGGACATCTCTATCTTCTTTGGAAAAATGTCTATTCAGCTCCTTTACCAAATTTAAATCAGGTTGTTGTTGTGTTTTGTTTGTTTGGTTTTTGCTATTGAGTTATATAAGTTCTTTATATATTTTTGATATTAACCTCTCTTAAGATATGTGACTTGTAAACATTTTCTCCCATTCAGTAGGTTGCCTTTTCATTATTTTGATGGTTTCCTTTGCTGTGCAGGAGCTTTTTAGTTTGAAATGGTCCCACTTATTTACTTTTGCTTTAATTGTCTTTATTTTGGGTATCAAATCCAAAATATCATTGCCAAGATCAATATCAAAGAACTTACTGCCTATGTTTTCTTCTGGGAATTTTATGGTCTTAGGTCTTATATTCATATTTTTAATCCATTTTGAGTTAATTTTTGTATATGGTGTAAGATAGTGTTCTTGCTTCATTCTTTTGCATGTGGCTGTCCATTTATGTTTGATTACTATAACTTTGTAATATAGTTTGAAATCAGGAGTGTGATATCTCCAGCTTTGTTCTTCTTTCTTAAGATTGCTTTGCTATTGGAGTCTTTTGTGGTCCCATATAAATTAAAAATTTTTAAGATTGTTCTATTTCTATGAAAAATGCCATTGGAATTTTGATAGAGATTACATTGAATCTGTAGATTGCTTTGATTAGTATGGACATTTTAACAATATTAATTCTTCCAATCTGTGTGCACAGAGTATTTTTCCACTTATTTGTGCCCTTTTAAATTTTTTTCATTAATGTTATAATTTTCAATATATAGGCCTTGGTTAAATTTATTCCTAGGTAGTTTATTCTTTTCGGTGCAGTTATAAATGGGACCGTTTTCTTAGCTTCGCTTTCTGATAGTGTATAGGAACCTAACTGAATTTTGTATATTGATTTTGTATCTTGCAAATTTACTAAACTTGTTAATTAGCTCTAACAGCTTTGTGGTGGAGATTTTAGGGTGTTATATATAATATTAGGTCATCTGTAAGTAAAGACGATTTTACTTCTTCCTTTCCAATTTGGATGTCTTTTGTTCTTGTGTAATTGCTCTGGCTAGGACTTCTAGTACTATGTTGAATAGAAGTGGTGATTGTGGGCATTCTTGTTGTGTTCTTTATCTTAAAGGATAGCTTCCAGCTTTACAATATTGAGTATGATGTTAGCTGTGGGCTTTTCATATATGACCTTTATTATGCTGAGGTATACTCCTTTTATACCCACTTTGTTGAGAGGTTTTTTGAAACTTTAAATCATGAATGGGTCTTGAATTTCGTCAAATGTTTTTCCTGAATCTGTTAAGATAGGATCATATAATTTTTATCTTTCATTTTGTTAATGTGGTGTATCATATTGATTTGTAGATGTTGAACCATCCAAATATCCCTGAAATAAATCTAACTTGATTATGCCTGTGATCTTTTTAATGTATTGTTGAATTTGGTTTGCTAATATTTTGAGAATTTTTTACATCTATTTTCATCAGTGATATTGGCCTATAATTTTCTATTCTTTTAGTAGCCATGTCCAATTTTGGTATCAGTGTAATGCTAGCCTCATAAAATGAATTTGGTATTTTTCAGAAAAGTTTGAAGATTGGCATTAGTTCTTTAAATATTTCTTAGAATTTACCAGTGAAGCCATCTGGTCCTGGACTTTTCTTTATTGGGAGGGTTTTGATTACTGATGTAATCTCCTTACTAGTAATTAGTCTGTTCAGATTTTCTATTTGTTCATGATTGAGTATTGATAGTTTGTATGTTTCTAAGGAATTTATCCATTTCTTTTAAGTTGTCTAATTTTTGGCATATAATTATTCATGGTAGTCTCTTACGATCCTTTGTATTTCTTTGGTATCAGTTATAACTTCTACCCTTTTATTTCTGATTTTAGGCTCTTTTTTTTTTTTTTTTTGGTGAGACTAGTTAATATGCCCTTTTAACTTTTTATTTTGTCTCCCCTGTACTGCACCCCATGTTTATCCTCCATCTCCAGTTCTGTTCTCCTTCCCATCCCATTGACATTCTCATTTACATAATGTCTTTCCAATCCATACTCCTTGTGTTTATTTAAATACATATGAATCTGTGATAAATATCTAACATTTTTATATTTTAAAATGTTATTTTATAAATTTTTACTGTTTCAAATTTTCTCAGAGGAGTGTCTGGGTGGCTCAGTTGTCAAGCATCTGACTCTTGGTATCTGCTCAGTCATGATCTCATGGTTTTTGAATTTGAGGCCTGCGTTGGGCTCTGTGTTGACAAGGCGGAGCCTGCTTTGGATTCTCTCTCTGTTCCGCCCCTTCTCCCTCCCCCCACCAAAATAAATAAATAAACTTAAAAAATTTTTAAATAAAAAATAGGCATGTTTTAAAGAGAAATAAAATTATGATCAATCCATGTTGTTACTAGTAGCTCTGGTTCATTGTTTCAGCTTGCCTCGTAGTGTTCCTTCAAAAGTGTAACCCACATTTCCACATCCGTACTTGTACTGATGGTCTTCTAGGTTGCTTCCAACTCCTTGCTACCATAAATAATACCCTGATGAATGAACATCCTTGTGTATATTTCTTGTGCATGTATGTAGATGTTTCTCTGAGGTGTTAATGTGCGTACCCAGCAATAGAAGTGTTGGGTCATAGTGATGTACACGCTTCAATTGCACTTAGTACAAGATTACTCTTCAAAATTGGCTGTACAGTTGTCACTCACATGAGGGACACATGAGAATGTCTGTTTCTCCTCATCCTTTTCAGGATTTATATTATTCAGTTGTATTGCTTTCCTATTGCTTTGCAACAAATTACTACAAGCTTGTGGTGGCTTAAACAACACACATTTTTATAGTTCTGGAGATCAAAAGTCCAAAATGGGTCTTATTGAGCTAAAACCAATGTGTTGACAGGGCTGCATTCTTTTCTGGAAACTCCAAGGGAGAATCCCATTTTCTTGCCTTTCTCAGCTTCTATAGTCTGCTTGTTTTCCTTGGCTCTTGGCTCCCTTCCCTCTTTAAATATAGCAATGGCCAGTCAAGTATTTTTCACATTATATCACTCTGAAATTCCCTCTTCTGGCTGTCTCTTTCACATTTAAAGATGCTTGTGATTACATTGGGCCTGCTTGGATAATCTTCCTCTCCCAAGGTCAACTCATTAACAACTTTAATTCCACCTGCAACCTTAATTCTCTTTTGTCATGTAACCTAATCTATTCACAGACTCTGAGAATTAGAATGTAGATTTTGTGGGGGCGAGAGCAGCATTTTTCTGCCAACCACATCAACTTCCTAATTTTTACCCATTTGTAAAGCATCTCAATGTAGCTAAAGTGTACAAAGAATTATCAATTGGTAAGAAAAAATAGAAATAGACAATTTACAAAATATGTGAAAGGCAAATAAATATATGGAGAGATGCTCAACTTCATACTTAATAATAGCAATGCAAAATAGAACTACACTGAGACCATTTTTCATAACAACTTGAGATACACGGAGATACAGTTCCTGTACCATGTAATTTAGTCATTTCAAGTGTATAATTCTGTGGTTTTAGTATATTTACAGAGTTGTGCAATCATCATCACAGTCAACTTTAGACTATTTTCTTCACCCCGCAAAGAAACACTGTAACCTTTAGCCATTCCCTCCAACCTCTCTATTCCTCCTGACCTTAGACAACCACTTATCTACTGTCTGTTATCTATAGATTTGCCTCTTCTAGACATTTCATATAAATGGAATCAATTGTGGTCTCTTGTGATTGGCCTCTCACTTAGCATAATGTTTTCAAAGTTCCTCTGTATTGTAGCATGTGTTATTACTTTACTCCTTTTTATGGTTGACTGACACTATTCTGTCGTATTGATATACTTACTGCATTTTGTTTATCCATTCATCAGGTGATGGACATTCTGGTTGTTTATATCTTTTGGTGGAATGATGATGCTATGAGCATTTGTGTGCCTTTTTTTGTGTGGTATGTTTTTACTTCTCTTGGGTATATTCCTAGGGGTAAAATTGCTTGATTAAATAGTAGCTTATGTTTAATCTGTGTTTAAATTTTTGAGAAACTGCCAAACTGTTTTCTAAGGTGACAGAATCATTTAAAATTTCTTCCATCAGTAGTGCATGAGGGTTCTTCACTAAAACTTATTATCTGTCTGCTTGATTATAGCCATTCTAGTGTGTGTGATGTGGTACTCCTTTGTGGTTGCCATTTGCATGAAACCATTTTTATCTTCTGGCAAAGATAATTTTTTTTAACACTGAGGTAGAGAATATATTGGGAGAAAATAGGCACTGGCCTACATTGCTGGTGGGAATGTGAATTAGTGCAATTTTTATGGATGACTATTTGGCTTATCTATCAAAATTTTAAATGCACATATCCTTGGACTTAACACTTCCTCTTCTAGCAATTTGAACTTGAGATATTCTTGCACATGAAATTATGGAAAATGATTTGGGTACAGAGATTTTTGCAACAGCATTGTTTGTACCAATTTCCATTTATATGGGATTGGTTATGTAAATGAATACAATGCTCCACTTCAAAAGAATGAGACAATTTCATATGTCTGGATATGAAATTATCCCCAGATGTAAGTGGAGAAAGATGGGGTGCCAAGCATTCTACTATGCTATCATTTTGTAAAAAAATAGGAAAAAATATATTTGCCTGTATATGCCTAGGATATTTCTGAAAGAATGGGTCAGAAACTAAGAGTGGCTGCCCCTGGAAAAGGGAATTGAATGGTGGAGGAAGGGTAGGAGAGAATTTTTAAATAATATTTCATTCTCTCTGTATTTTAAAATTTCAAACTCTATGCTATATTTATATTATAGATAATTTTTACTAAAAATGTTCTACAGAAAGGCCTATTGTTAATTATTATATTGATTCCAGCTTACTTTATTGTTTTTTGCTATTATAAATGAGATATTTGGACTGTATTTTCTTTTCTTTTAATGTTTATTATTTTTGAGACAGAGAGACTGAGCTGGAGGAAGGGAAGGGCAGAGAGAGAGGGAGACAAAGAATCGGAAGCAGGCTCTGGGCTCTGAGCTGCCAGCACAGAGCCTGACGTGTGGTTCAAACCCAGAAATCGTAAGATCATGACCTGAGCCAAAGTCAGACACTTAACCGACTGAGTTACCCAGATGCCCTGTATTTTCTAATTAGATGTTGCTGGGGCTAAGGGACAGTAATGGTTTCACTGTAATGATCTTGTTTTGATAAATTATTATAATAACTTTTTATCATAGTTATAATAACTTGCTGGCTGTAATAGTTTATCTGTTTTTATAATTTATCACCCCAAAATAATGACACCTTTTGTCTCATCATTTCTAAGTCTTTTATTTCTCACTTGTTTTTATTGTCTTAATTTATTGGTTTGGTAGAGTTTTCCTTGTCTATTTTCACTAACAGGACAAACTTGTGTCATTCACAGGATGATTCAAGCTTTCCATCAAGCATGAGTCTTAAGCTATCTGCTTATTCTCAGAGATAGTAAATTTCTAGTCCTAAAGGTGTATAATAATCTCCTTTACCCTATGAACTGTTCAGTGTTAGCTCTTACCAGATGCTTTTACTTTTGGCCTGACTTCATTTCTGGCCAATGGGGCTGTGCTTTCCTGCTTTTGGCTTGGCTCTGTATTTTAACAATTTTTTAAAAAAATATTCAGAATTTCTGTAATTTTGGAGTTAGAGACAGCTTCCTGTGCCAGCTGCTATATTATCTGGAGGTCTCTACCTGGTATGAATGGAATGTTTGTGTTTTTCTACCCCAGATTCATATGTTGAAGATTTATTCTCCAATGTAATGGTATTTGGAGATGGAGCCTTTGGGAAGTAATTAGGTTTGCATGAGGTCATTTGGTTGAGTCCCCAGGTTGGGATTGGTACCTTTATAAAGGTTGAAGAGACCAATCTTTCTCACATTGTATTGAAACCAAGAAGAAGACTCTTACCAGCATCTGACCATGCTGGAAACCTAATGTCAAACTTATGGCCTCCAAAATAATGAGAAATAAATTTTGTTTAAGCCACCCAGTCTTCAATACTCTTGATATAGCAGCCCGAACTAATGACCACCTGGCAGCCAACCCTTTTTAATACCCATTATTGTTCCTATTTCTTTTCCCTGTCTCTCAAATGTAGGTATATTTGACAGAATTTTTTTTTTTGGACCCTCTTTGGTTCTCTCTGTAGTCTTCCCTTGGTGTATTAGTATTCTACTGTTGTATCACAAATTGCCACAGGGTAACAGCTTAAAACAATAGACGTTTATTGCCTCACAGTTTTGGTGAGTCAGTAGTCTAGGTACAACTTAACTGGATTCTCTGCTCAAGGACTCACAGGCTGTAGTCAAGGTGTTGACCAGGGCTGTGATATGATCAGAATCTTGGGGTCCTCTTCCAGGCTTACAGGGTTGTTGGCAGAATTCATTTCCAAGGAGAGAATCTCCTTGAACTCAGGAAGGGCCTCAGTGCCTCTTGAAAGGGCTTAGCTAATTAGATCAGGTCCATCCAAAAAAACTCCCTTGTTTAAAAAATAATGTTTATTTATTTTTGAGAGAGATGGGTGAGGGACAGAGAGATAGGTAGAAATCCCAAGCAGGCTCCACACTGTCGGCACAGAGCCTGATGGGGAGCTTGAACTCATGAACCATGAGATCTGACCTGAGCTGAAATCAAGAGTTGGATGTTGAACCACCTGAGCCACGCAGACACCCCTTCTCCCCCAAAGGTAATCTCCATTTTGATTAACTCAAAGATACCTGATGTGGGACCTTAATTGCAAAATACTTTTATGTTTGCCATATAAGGTACCATAATTATGGGAGTGATAACCTATCACCTCTACCATGTTCTATTGGTTGTAAATAGGTTACAGCCTCCACCCACGCTCAAGGGAAGATGATTATACAAAGGTGTGAATACAAGAGAGGAGGAACCATGGGCCATTGTCGAATTCCATCTATTGCTTACCGCACTTGGTAATCTCATACTTAGGTATGTGAAATTCATTCCTCAGCAGAAATTACTCTCAAATCAGTATTTCACCTTCAGTGTTTTTTCCAATAATTATTTCAACTATCTAATGAGCATCCTTAGCTCTGTGACTCATTAGTATTTCAAACTCAATACACTAGATGAAGGAATATATCTACTAATTCTCTCATAAGGAAATGCTTGTTTGGATTCATAATTTAAATTTAGCATTTGGAGCTCCTGGATGGCTCAGTTGGTTAAGTGTGTGACTCTTGATTATGGCTCAAGTCATGGGATCAAGCCCCATGTCAGGCTCTGTGCTGACAGTGCAGAACCAGCTTGGGATTCTCTCCCTTCCCCTTTCTTGTGCCTCCCCCACTTGTGCTCTCTCTCTCTCTCTCAGAATAAATAAATACACATTAAAGAATTTAAATTTAGCCTTTAAAGTCATAATTTTCTTTTGAATGTATCCATTCCACAAGCTGATCTTTTTTATTTTGTTAGAGAAGGTATATAAAGAAGTTAAATTGTATTTGCTAGGTGCTCAGCTGGGCTAACTTCTAAGAGCTTTGCTATTATATAGTAGTGCCTCAGGATTCAAATATGCTTCAGCATTCTTAGAAATTACACATGTTATGCTCTCCAAGGGTCTCCCTAAGGATGTCAAAACCATGCATACTCTAAGGTCTTCTGTATTCTCAAAACCCAACTTCCTTCCACTCCTCTAAACCAGCTATTTCTCATTATTTACAGGTGGTTAATTGTGTCACCATCCTTCAAATCATCCAATCTCACAACCTTAAAATAGTAGTGTGTGAACTTGAGTTGGGTTTAGGAAGGTGATCTCCTGATTTAATGTGCAAAAAGGTTTGTGAATGAGCACATGTACATTTTTGTAAAAACTGAATACCCTTATCTTTCTTCATATTTTCAAAGAGGTGAATAATTGAATAAAAATGGACTTATATTTAATTTTGTTTTTTTCTTTCTCCTTCTTAACTTTTGCTTGGTTGTCAAATCCATTCAACCTTGCCACCATGATATTCTTAGTAATTCTATCAGTACTACTAGCATCCTAATTCAGGTCTTCATTGTTTTTGTATTACATTCCTAATTACTTTTTTGCCAATTTAATCTTCCTAAAGCCCATATTGGAACATTTTTTTAAAGCCATTCAACATTCATTTGGTCATAGTGCCAATTGCTGACAACACCAAGATGTGTAGATGTTGCGTGTCCTCTATCTTTTCTCATTTTGGTGAAGAAAACAAATATAAAAAATATATATGTATATATATATTAATAAAACCCATAGCATATGTGCAAGAGTAAATTTTAGAATGTATGCATTGTGGGGCTCCTGAGTGGCTTAGTCGGTTAAGCGTCCAACTTTCACTTGGGTCATGATCTCGCGGTTCGTGGGTTCGAGCCCCGCGTCGGGCTCTTGCTGACTGCCAGCTCAGAGCCTGGAGCCTGTTTCAGAGTCTGTGACTCCCTCTCTCTCTGACCCTCCCCTGCTCACGCTGTCTCTCTCTCTCTCTCCTAGAAAAAAAAAAGAAAGAATGTATGCATTGTTATGGGAATAATTAGAAGAGTAACTCATTCTGAAGGGATAAAAAAGAGTTTCACATGATGTGACACCTGAGGTGGGTCTGGATAGGAAATTGGCAGGTGTAAAGAGTGTGGAGAGACCGTCCATGGAGATGGAATAGTGTGATTAGAATTAGGAGTCAAAGTGCAGGTTGAGCTTGGGAAGTTTTGAGTAATTTCTGTGAAACAAGATACATGGGGTAGAGTGCTGGGAAATGAGCTGAAATGTCGGTGAATCAGATTGAGAAGATACTTTGTGAAGATCCATAAAAGATTCAGGCATCCATTCCACTAATAACAATTTGTTAAATCTCTGGTGTAGTGGAACAGTATGATAAACCCCACGAAAGAGATAAGAGATGTATTGAAATTTGCTTAGAGAGTAAGCTTAAATGTTCACTCATACACACAAAGGTAAATATGTGAGGGGATATATGTATTAACTTGATGGTGTGGGAGAGAATTCTTTCACAACGTATACTTATATCAAATCATCATGTTGTACACTTTAAATATCTTACAATTTTAGTTTTCAATTATACTTAAGTAGAGCTGAAGAAAAAAAGAGACATACAAACAAGTAATCACAATAGAGTCTGATAAAACCTATGAAAGTACCTATCTTGTGAAATGGGACGACAGATCAGGGAAGCTTTTTGAAGGAGGATACAGAGCCCAGTGTTTTGCACATGGAAAGCACTTATCAAAGTTAACTAAATGATTACATGGACAGAAGACTGCCAGGCTGTTAAAATGGGAAGGGTCTTCCAGGGAGAGTATAAAGGAAGGACATGTTATGTTTAAGGAAGGATAATTATCCTGAAGTATATAGAGAGCTATTGGAGGGACTGAAAACATCGACCAAATCCTCTTTTTAAGTCACTAAGTTTTAAGATAAATAGGAGAATGACATAGAGGAAGGAGAGGATAGCTACACTGCAGGTGGAGCAGAGAGATGCAGAGGAGAGGGTGGAATTAAGAAATATCTAGGAACACACTCTAAGACTTGTTCAGGATATTATGGAAAGTCACAGAGAAGAATGAGTCTAGGATGTATTGGGAGATTAAGAAACCTAAGGAGCCAAGTGCCTGGGTGGCTCAGCTGTTTAAGCTGATCCCAGGTCTTGATCTCAGGGTGGTGAGTCCAACCCTTACATTGGGCTCCATACTGGGCATGAAGCCTACTTAAAAAAAGAAAGGGATGAAGGAAGAGAGAAAGAAAGAAACTTGAGCATAAGGTCTGGTGAAGAAGATAATGAATCCATCTTTGGATATGATGAGTTTGAGACAGTTTTGGGGCTGTAATGGGGGATGTCTAGTAGGCGGCTTGATGTTATATAGGACTGAAACTTTGAAGAGAGATCTAGCCAAGACTTAAGATATTAAAGTCATCAGCATGAAGGTGGTAATCGAAAACATGAAAATATATGAAATCATCCTGGGGTATTTTATAAAGTTCGTGGGACACTTAGGAATACCAGTCTTTAAAGGATGTGAAAATATGAGACAAGAAGCAGTAAGAGACAGGGGCAGAGATTGAGGCTGTGGAAACTAAGGGAGGAACTAGCTTAAGAAGGGAAGGAACAGTCCAAAATGCTAAGTTCTGCACTGAAAGAATACCTTTAATCATTTAACTCCTTTGTAAAAGGTTAATTGGGAATTTAGTCTGTGTTAGGTTCTAAACATTAAGAATAGAAGCAGTTCTAAACATTAGGGGTAGAAACTCAGAGTTTGGAAGCTTACATTCTAAATTTTTTTTGAGCTTTATTTATTTTTGAGAGAGAGAGGGAGAGACAGAGCATGAGCAGGGGAGGAATAGAGAGAGACACACACACAGAATCTGAAGCAGGATCCAGGCCCTGAACTGTCAGATCAGAGCCCGACGTGGGGCTCAAACCCACGAACTGCAAGATCATGACCTGAGCTGAAGTCGGATTCTTAGCAGACTGAGCCACCCAGGCACCCCAGAAGCTTACATTCTAATAGAGGGAGTATAGATATAAACAAATATGTGTGATGAAATATTTAAGTTGCTTGGTAAAAATTTCCATAAGGTACAGAAAGAGAACCAATGCAAAAGAAAACCAATTCTACCTGTGGCAGGGGGAAAGGAAAGGATTCACACAGAAGGTGATATAAATGAAATTATTAATTGAATTTGGCATTAAGGAAGTCAGTTATCTGCATAAGAGGGAATTTTTAGATTTTAGGTAAGGGAAAAGTCAAGCGAGGAAATGAGAAATAAACAAGAAATATAAGTTATTCTTCCAGTAAATTTGGTTCTGAAAAAAAGAAGAAATTTGAAATTCTGTCTCCTTCTCTCTCAACTTGTCTCTACTGCTTCTGCTTGTGGGGACTTGTGTCTGTTTGTCTTAACCATGTTTTTCATTTTCTGTATTTTATGATGCTTTGACATTTGGGGGCCTTGAAGACACAGGGAGATACTACCCCTCTCAGAACTGATTCCTGAGATAGTGAACAACTTGCCTAAAAACACTCCTCCTATGTACAAACCAACTGTCTTAGTCTGCTCAGGCTGCTATAACAAAATAGCACAGGCTAGATGGTTTAAAAAACAGACATTTATTTCTCAGAGTTCTGGAGGTTTGGAAGTTTAATATCAAAATGCCAGCAAATTTGGGTCCTGCTGAGAGCTCTCTTCCTGGCTTGTTTATGGCTACCTTCTCACTGTATACAGACATGGCCTTTCCTCAGTACATGTGCATGGAGAGAAATCTCTCTTTCTCTTCCTCTTCTGATGAGGGCATTCATTCTGTAATGAAAGTCCCACCTTTATAATTTAATCTAAATCTAATTATTTTCCAAAGCCCCCACCTCCAAACACCATCACACTGGGGATTAGGGCTTCAACATGGATTTGGTGGGGTGGGGGGAGACATTCAGTCTATAACACCAATTAATCCAAACCCCGTATCTCCAAACATAATTTTATCTCATTCCCACGCATCAAGTCAGTATTTCTCTTGCCTCAAACCATCCCATGCCCAGGTATCAGACGACTGAAGACTATCCCTGTAGCCCAGAGCCCACTGAAATTATTCCAACTATCCCAATTCTAAACTTGTTTCTACATGCGCATGCAGGCGCGCACACAAACACACACACACACACACACACACACACACCCCCCACAAAAATGTCTCTAGTTCATGCTATCCCTTTATTCCTTCTGCCTCCTGCCAGTCCCAAAACTTTTCTGTGTGGTCCCAGCTGGCCTGATATGCCCCTTCTATTGGGAACTGTGAGTAATAAAGCTTCTCTCAATGGCATTAACCTCTTCATGTCATCACTCAGTTGCCTCTATAAATTAAATCTGGAGCACATGATCAGCACAATGTCTCAGATTTAATACTAATGAGAGAAGTTATGATTAAATTCATTAGTTGCTAACAATTTAAGGAACTGAATTAGGGCTGCTGTCACAAATAGCCACAAACTGAGTGATTTAAACAATGGAAATATATCCTCTCACAGTTCTAGAGGCTAGAAGTCTGAAATCAAGGTGGACCTCTGAAGGCTGAAGCCTGTAGGGAAGAACAATACTTTGCTCCTCTCCAGCTTTTGGTGGCTCCTGGTGGTCCTGAGCACTCTATGGTGTGGCAGCATCCCATCGCTGCCTCTGTCTTCACATGACCTTCTTATGAGGACACCAGTTATTAGATTTAGGGCCCATCCTAAGCCAGTATTACTTTATCTTAACTAATTACATCTGTAAAGACCCTTTTCCCTAGTAAGGTCATCTTCTGAGATTCTGGGTAGACATGAATATTTGGGGGACACTATTCAACCTAGTAGAGTCGCTCTCCAAACTGCTATTAGGCAGAGTTGTCACACTGGGCTGCTCACGTAGAGTCCTCATGTGCTGGCTATGCTTACATCCAAAACCCAGCTTCATGATGAAGTTTATTATCTACTTTAAAACATATACAGGGGTGCCTGGGTATCTCAGTCAGTTAAACATCCACTTCTTGATTTTGGCTCAGGTCATGATCTCACAGTTTGTGGAATCAAGCCCCATATCAGGCTGTGTACTGACAGTGCAGAGCCTTCTTGGGATTCTCCTCTCTCTCTCTTTTTCTCTCTCTCTGCCCCTCCCTTGCTTGCTCTCTCTTTCTCTCTCAGAATAAATAAACTTTAAAAAATATATAGATTTGTCTGAGGTGTTGTTGAAAATGAATGTTTTCAAAGCAGTAATTCTATAGAGAACATATTTTTAAAGTATTTTTTAATTTATTTTGAGACAGAGAGAGCATGAGCAGGGAAGGGGCACAGACAGAGAGACAGAGAGAGAGAGAGAGAGAGAGAAAGAGAGAGAGACACAGAGACAGAATCCAAAGTAGGCTCCACACTGTCAGTGACGTGCCCAACGTGGGGCTCGAACCCACAAACCATGAGGTTTGATCCAAAATCAAGAGTTGATCACAACCAACAGAGCCACCCAGGCAGCCCTGGAGAACATATTTTTTAAGGCTTACTTTTCCCCAGGTGTGTGTACACCAGCCAGTTAGAGAAAGCCAAGGGTGATGGGTTGGGTTGGGGCTCCTTGGTGATGGTGATGGGGCTCCTTGTTCTTAAGGCAATGGCAGTGGTTCCATGAGACACCTGAGCACAGCTCAGCAGACCAGCCAGTGTGTTCTGACAGTGGAACACTTTCTCAAAGTCAGCTTCCAAAAAGCTGATTCTGGTTATTTATTTTCCCATCCAAACCCATCTGGCAAGAGACCAGGGAAGACAATGAGAAGTTGCAGGACCAAGGCTAGGAAAAAAAAGAACTCAGTAGATATGTGAGTTTGGAATTTCAACTCTCTTTCCTTTTAGAGATGTCTGACAAAAGTGGTGACTGAGAAGCTCTGTGAGGAGTGGGACAAAAAAATGGGGAGACAAAAAGATGGAGCTCAGCCAAACTTCTTATCAGAAGTAAAAGTCAACCCAGAGCCTCAAACTGCCTTTGTAATTCTTCATATACAATGTCTAAAACTCAACAAAAAATAACAAAGTCAGTGAAAATAATAATTGACTCAAACCAGAAAGACAAAAGAAACACAGCCACAGGAAATACAAATATTGGAGTTTTTACTTATAATTTATTTGATTTATTTAATTTTTTTGAGACAGAGAGAGTGCAAGTGAGTGAGGGGCAGAGAAGTAATCAAGTTAAAATGAGGTCATTAAGATGGGTTCTAGTTAATTATGACTGATGTTCTTATAAGGAGAGGAGATTAGAGAGAAAGAATCTTACGAGGGTCAGAGAGAGAGAGAGACAGAGACAGAGAGAGAGAGAAGAGAGAGAAGCAGGATTCACTTGGGGTTTATGTTTTACTCCAAGTGGGGCTCATGCTCACCTGAAGTGGGACTTGTGCTCACCTGATGTGGGGCTTGAACTCTCAAACTGTGAGATCATGACCTGAGATGAATTCAGATGCTTAACAACTGAGCCACCCAGGTGCCCCCAAATATTGGAGTTCTTAGAAATGATTTTAAAAGAACTAAGAGAATATGTTTAAGAAATTAAATGACAAGATGGAGAATTTTGGCTGAGGACTGAAAACTATAAAAATCAAATGAAAGTTCTAGAACTGAAAAATACAAAGTAAGAACTGAATGGATTGATTTAATATTAGACTAGATGCAGTTATGGAGAAAATCTGTAAATTGGAATGTAGGTCAGAATAAAATATCCAGACTAAAGAAGGGAGAGACAAAAGATATAAAGGACACATGGAACACAATAAAAAAGTCTAACATACATCTAGCTGGAGTCCATAGAGAGAAAAGAGGGTTAATAGGACAGAATTGAGGATAGGTAAAGAACTCCCTCCTGGCAGCAGACAACTCAAGAAAAATGGGCAAAAGATGTGAAAGACACTTCTAGAAAAGAAGGTGTTATGGGGTGAATTGTGCTCTCTCACTGGTATGTATAATTCTTAACCTCTATTACCACAGAATATGACCGTATTTGGAGATAAAGTCTTTAAAGAAGTAATCAAGTTAAAATGAGGTCATTAAGATGGGCTCTAATTAATTATGACTGGTGTTCTTATAAGAGGAGGAGATTAGAAACATACACAGAGGGAAAACTATTAAAAATCAGGGAAACCAGACATCTACAACTCAAAGAGAGAGGCCTCAGAAGAAACCAACGCTATTGACATCTTGATTGTGAACTTTTAGCCTCCAAAATTGTGAGAAAATACATTTCCATTGTTTAAGCCACCCAGTGTATGGTACCTTGTTATGGTAGCCCCGGCCAACTAATACAGAAGGTATTCATAAGGCCAAGAAATATATGAAAAGGTGTTCTACCTCATTAGACATCAGAGAAAACGAAATTAAAACCACACGTGGATAACACCACTCACCCATCTAATAGTGCTAAACATCTAACAGTGCTAAAGTATTAACTTCGACTATAATTCTTGACCCACTTAATAGATATTTATAAAGCATTATCCCAAGCACTGTACTAGAGAAAGGAGCCACAAAGATAAACAAGACAGACACTATCCCTACCCTCCTTGAACTTACAGTCCAAGAGGGAAGATAGATAACTAAACTAGTTAACAGAAGTAGTATGTGCCAGGTGCTGTGATTAGGAAAGTATAAGGTGCTTTGGGGACACACAGCAAGAATACCTAGCCTGATGTGGGAGTAAGCTCAGTGGCAGTTGAGGAGAGGTGGATAAGCATTTCAGGGCTCTTCTAATGAGAGGTGGACTGAGATATGCGAGCTCGACAAGCAGGCTCCTGGTATCCTTCACGGGCACAGTTTTCAGATAACTGCTCAACATTTGTGATGAGATGAAGCTGCATCTGTTTGCGAGTAAAGCAGAGAAGATCACAAGGTCTGCCTCAACCCCTCCCCTACTATTCACAGCAACCTTGCTCTAGCCTCAAATTCATCACAAAAGAAGTCTGCAATTTAAGGCTGGCTTCAGGGATGTGTGACCTGTGTAATTACACAGGCTCTACACTGAGAAAATCAGTCGGCTAATTTAATACTCTGTTGTTGTCTTCTTGAAATTCTTTTTTCTTATTTTTTTAATGTTTATTTACTTTTGAGAGAGAGAGGGCCAGCAGGGGAGGGGCAGAGACAGAGGGAGACACAGGACCAGAACCAGGCTCTGTGTTAACAGCAGAGCCTGATACAGGCCTCGAATTCACAAACTGTGAGATCATGGCCTGAGCTAAAGTCAAATGCTTAGGCAACTGAGCCATCCAGTCACCCCTGTCTTTTTGAAATTCTTAATAATTTTTGAATAAGGAGACCCACATTTTCATTTTGCACAGACCCCTCAGTTTTTGTAGCAGGTCCAGTCTGCAACTAACTATACTTGCAATCCTAAAATAGCCATTTAGCATGCTCTTTGGGAGTTTCCTGTGGCCAGGATTGTTGTAGATACAGACTCTCTGGGCCTACTCTAGACCTACTGAATTGAAATCTGTATTTTAAAAGTTCCCCTGGCAATTTAATGTACATTAAGGTATGAGAAATGTTCACTGAGAACACCTCATCCCTTCTATGTGCTGAGAGTGAAGCTAACCCCTCACCCCCACCCTGCAACTTCTCTGGTGGGCATGTGACTTAGCCTGGTCAGTAAGAGCATTGTACTCCTGGGCAACAGTGATTGATTCATTTATAGATAAGTATGTGATACATGTCATGCCAAATACACTATTGGAATTTATGTGGGAACCACTCAGCTGACACCATATCTTTTCCCTGGGACTGCTAGCAGTTGAGTGACCTGAGTTTGGAGTTTTTGAGGCCATCACATGAAACCTGAAAATAAAACTAACATTGTAGAAAGGCCCGCTAAGAGATGGGGAGAATCTTGATGCCATTGCCTTAGCACCTGGGTCAAAGTGTACTTGAAGTTAAATCTATCCCTGAACTTTTTACTTACTTGATCCGATAAATTCCCATTTTCATCTGAGGGTGAGTCAAGTTTTCTGCTCTTTAGTATCAAGAGAGACTGATGGATAACTCCCGTTCATGTCTATAGAAGGTGGCTTTCAGAGGTGGAGAGATATGTTTTGCTACATGTAATTGTGTGTACACAACAATAGATGTACTTTTTTGCGTGAACTATTCTATTTGGTTATCAAGTTGCAGAAATTCAGTGGATAATTACCAAATGTCCCCTTCATTTTACTTTAAATAATACCAGTCCTGGATCAAAAAAAAAATATTTTTTCTTTGTGTTTTTCTGCTATTTTAAAACATTGTAGTTATTAATGAAAGACCAATTTCAGTGTGTAATAACGTTTCCTTCTGGGCTGTAACTTCCTTGGGCAGTTCACTGAGCCAACAATGCTAAGAATGAAAAGCTCCTGTTTTTACATCAGGAATACATGGCTAAAAGCATTTCTCCAACCACAGTCTGCTCTATCCCTGCACCCCCAACCCTGTTCATTTTCTCCTTTAATTTCTCAAGGAAATGATTAACCAGCATTTTTCCTTTAATACAACATCAGAGTCCTTTTTCCTTCAAAGAATTCCAAACCAAGTTTTATTTATTTCTCACTACCTCGTAGGTAGCTCAGTGCCTTAAATAAAGTATTTTGTCAGTATGTGCCCATTGCATTATTTTAAGTCTACATACACTCAAGGAGGCTAAAGTTTATAATATCTGTTAAGGTAACAAATCTAACTTGAATATAGATCATTAGAGCTGGAAGGGACTGAGAAGTTCTTTAGCTGAATCTTGTTATTACACTCTGTCTCTCTCCCTCTGTCTGTCTGTGTGTCTCTCCCTTTGTCCCTCCTGCCCTTCTTCCCCCCTCCCCCATCCTCTCTCTCTCTCTCTCTCTCTGTCTTTCTCTCTCTCTCCCTCTCTCTCTCAGAAATAAAACATTATAGATACAACTAAATCCCACTCTACCCTTCCCTTCCTTTGCCCTCCCCTCTATAAGTAAGCTGTCTGGTGAAGTTGGCGTATATCAACCCAGTGTATGTTTCTATATTTTTATGATATATTTTAAAGTCTGAAAATTTTTATAAATGGAATCATATTAATCTATCCTTTTGTGGTATGCTTTCTTTCCCGCTCAGTCTTATACTCTTGAGTTTATCCCCGTTGATACATGTGGATTAACTCTAGGACAAGCTTGTACACAAGCACAAGGAAGCATGTATGCAGCTGCGGCACTGTTAGTAATAGTGAAAAAGTCAAAACTACCCAATGTAGGGAAATGGGTGAGCTGTTTCCTATAATAGGATGACAATCCACATTTAAAACAGAACTTCTCTGTTTTACATGGTCCAGAGAGGTTATGTGAAAGGACAGCCGTCACTCACAAGGGTAATGGGAAGCCTGAGCTTGTACCCAGAGCTCTAGGTCTAAGCCTAATGCTGCTTTTTAATTAACCTCATATTTTGAAATAATTGCAAACTTACAGAAAAATCATGAAAGCAATACAAAGAATTCATATATAACTTTTACCAGATTATTTTAAAACATTTTGTCACTTTTTCTTTCTCCCTCCTTACCCCCTGCTTTTTCTCTTGATACAATTTCTCTCTTCAAAAAAAAAAAAAAAAAAAGATCTGAGTGTAGTTGACCCAGAATGTTACATTAGTTTCATGAATACAGTATAGTAATTCAACTTCTCTGTATGTCATGCTGTGCTCACCACAAGTGTAGCTACCATGTGTCACCATACAATGCTATCACATCACTGACCACATTCCCTATGCTGTACCTTTTATTCCCACGATTTATTCATTCCATAACTGGAAGCTTGTTGGATATAATTATTTTACTGAGCCATCTAAGAGAGGTTGCCTACATATATTTTGGCCCTTTAGCTGTACACCAGAGTGCTTTTGTTTAGATAAAACCACATTTTTAAGTATTCACATTACAGGTATCGAATGTAGGAAATTTAACTCTGAGATATCAATTTAAAAATGAAAATAATCTACACTTATATTAAGATTTTGTTGAATGTTCTAATAATCTTGATAGTAAATCTCTCTTCTTTTTTTTAAATATTGCCTTGTTGAATAAACATTGGCTAACTTTTTTTTAACATTTATTTATTTTTGAGAGACAGAGAGAGACAGATCATGAGCAGGGAAAGGGCAGAGAGAGAGGGAGACACAGAATCTGAAACAGGCTTCAGGCTCTGAGCTAGCTGACAGCACAGAGCCCGATGTGGGGGTTGAACCCACAAACTGTGAGATCATGACCTGAGCCAAAGTTGGACGCTCAACAGACTGAGCCACCCAAGCACCCCAGCAAACCTCTCCTTACTTGTCTTTGGTAAAGAATTCAATTCAGGATCATGTGATACATTTGTGGTCAAGCCTAGGTTTCATTTTTAAAATTAATTAAATTAATTAATTTGGATTTTATTTTTAAGTAATCTCTATATCTGACATGGAGCTTGAACTTGCAACCCAAAGAATCATATGCTTCACCAACGGAGACAGTTAGGTGCCCTAAGCCTAGATTTTAAATAATTATTATGACAGAATCTGAAAATATTTCACAGGTGTGCCTTTTGTAATTCTTCTGTTACACATACCTGCTGACTTTAATATATTCTTAGTATAACTGCTATATTATTGGTGCTGTACATTATTATTACCAAGAAGAAGATTCCAGCCTTGCATGGGAAATATTGAAGAAACAACTTAAACAGCAACTCTCATACCTTGAATTCGGAGTATGGCACACAGTGCTAAATGAGGTACATGGTGGGGGTGAGGTGACCTATGCTCAGAAGCTAGGTAAGAGACATAGCATCTCTGTGACCCAGTCTCCTCAGCTGTAAAGTGGTGATGATAATACCTCACAAGTTATTGGGAAGTAAAATAATATATGGGAAGAGCCCAGTATGTATTTGTAGAACTCATTTATAGGAGATGCTTTTTTTTTTTTTTTTTTCCAATTTGTGCACTGAGATTTAGTTTGTCAAGTTTATGTGTTTAACAGTTATGGCAACTAATAGCCTTTAAGTCTATTCACACCAGGAGATGTGGGAGGTGACACTTAAGTCATTTCTTCCCCAGTTTATGACAAAGTTACCTGGTTCCCGTGCAAACACAGATAAAGTGCTTTCTCTTTTACATGTTACACCACATAAAATGTGGTTCCGTGCAAAAGATTTTTGTTTATGTAGGCATAGAAAAGGAAACTTGCATCAGTTCACTTGAACATTTTAGTTAGCCATACTTTACTCACATTCTGAAACTCAGTCCTATAATTTAAAGAAATTTTCTTTTTTTCAGAGAATGTGCAATACCTTTATCCAGGTATAATTGTTGAGATGGAAAGAAGATAATTATAGACATTTATAAAAATAAAAACATTACAACTTAGTCTTTTAAATAGAATGCACAATGAATTGATAATGCAGTCAGTAGTCCTTCATAGGCTTTTTAAGCCTATGGTGTTTTCTTTAAGCTGAATTGCATTTATCACCAATTCATCTGTCTGTAATTGCAAAGAAATTGATTTAAGGAGACATACTGAGGATGACTTGAGATTTAACTCCAGAAACAATTTACTGGAAACAACATTAACTATATCTTTGTGCAGTAGTTCCTATTCAATATCAGGTAAATTAGTGTACAGGATAAAGCAAACACCATCTTTGCTAATCATCATTGAAAGAAAATGATATATATTCTAGGAGCAAAATACAAAGCTTTTTTCTTTTTAATTCTAGAGGATCATAATAGAACTCTCAATCATAAATAACAGGAATACAACTCTAAAAAGCTTAAGCAAAAAGAAGACTATGATAAAAGTTTCTCATACACTGTAAGTCATGAAGGTGATTGAACCTTATTAACAATTAAAACCAGGGAATCATGGGGCACCTGAGCATCCAGGGATGGCTCAGTCAGTTAGGTGACTGACTCTTGATTTCAGCTCAGGTTGTGATCTCAGGTTCATGAGATCAAGCCCTGCATTGGGCTCTGCACTGACAGTGTGGAACCTGCTTGGTATTCTCTCTCTACCTTTTTCTCTCCCTCTCTCCCTCTCTCAAAATAAATAAATAAACATTAAAAAAAAAACAGGGATTCAGATGCATTTAGGGTTCTTATTCCATCTCTCCTCTTTGCCCTTTTCTGTTCATTGGTTTATTCTTCTTGCTCTATGTCTGCAGACTGTCCTTTTATTCTGGTCATATTGAGGAGAACGTGACTGACAACAGCTTCTGAACTTTGAAACTAAAATTCTGTTACTGGAGAGTCTATGTTTTTCCAAAATTCCTAGGGAGAGTCTTTAATGGGTCTGGCTTAGGTCGGGTGCGCACCTCCATCCCAATTGTTCTGACCAGAGACAAGTCCTGGGACAGGCCTTTGGCCCACCTTGAATGAGGATACCTCACACCAATCAACTGCAGCCAGCTGAGCAGGATGGCACTGAAGGAACACGTGGAGGAAGAAAGGGGTAGTTCCCAGAAAAGGGGAACTTGGGAGACAATATATGACCACGATAGGGGCATTCTCCATCCATTCTTCGAAAAAATAACTTCTGATTTCCTGTTGCATCCATTTTGATTAATTCAGGTACAGATGGCAGGATCACCAATAATAAAGACTTAAAAGCATTAGTCTCATCTACAAGTGGAGATAAGTGCTCTAGGATCACTCTTCAAGATCGTCTGGGACATGGCCTTCTTCCATCTTTCTGCTCCACTATCCTCAGTACATGGCTTCCATCTCCGGGTCACCTTATGGTCCTAGATGGCTGCTGGAGCTCTAGCTATTATGTCTATTTTCCAGCCAGGAAGAAGGAAGAGGGTGAAGAGAAAAGATTTATCTATTTGTCTGCCTCTCCCTTAAAAAAAACTTCCTGGAAACCTTTCTAACAGCTTCTATTTATATTCCATTGAACAGAACTGAGTCACATGGTCACATCTAGTGGCAAAGGAGACTAGAAAATGTGTCTTTTAGTGGGGAATGCATTGTTGCCTCATCAATAGAGGGGTTCTGTTAGTAAGAATGTGAGAATGGATGTTGAATAGATGTTTAGAAATCTCTACCATATTTACTATGACACAGAAACTAGTAAATGGGAACAAGATGAATAGGATATATAAACAGGTAACTCTAGCCAGTTCTTAAGGAGGCACAAGATGAGGGGAAGAGTCCAGTAGAGAGATTAGCCTGACAGGGAAAGTTGTACTTCTTCTGTTTTGTGGAACTAAGGAGAGGACGAGTGAAAGCAATTTTGTAGCTGGGGTGTAGTGAAGTGCAGGGGCTTCCATTACTCCACATCTATTGTCTCTGAGAAGAAGAGGTAGAGGAAGAATTGCTGCTATATAATACTGGACAAAGGCAAAAAGTTTCTTTGCGCAAGGAGGAACAATTAAGTGAATGGTTCTCAACCCTGGGAGTGAATAAAATACCCCTGATGAACCTTTAAAAAAGTATCAATGAGGCTGCAGTGGTGATCAGGCTTTGGCAGTTTTTTTAAGTTCTCCAGATGATTCTAATATTTAGCTAAGTGAGAACCACTGGTCCATTTCTAAACAGCTAGTTTGATTTAGGTTGTAAAAGGACTCTCTGGACTAGGAGTCAGGAGGGTATGAATTGCCCCTGCACAAATCATCAAGCTAACCTCAGCTTCGTTTACAAAACGAAGATTAACTAGATTGAAGCAAAATTAAATGGCACTTGCAACAACAAATAATAAATAAGTAAATTCAATGCATTATCTCTAGTCTACTACTCTTTCAGGTAGAATTTAGTGATATTTCCTTAAGCCAAAGTTCCTATCAACTGTGAGAATGCCCAGTCTTTCAGAATTTAGCTGTTTTTTTTATTAATAAGCTATTTAATTAATGTTCTGTAAGGTGAGTACCCCCGTTTGTTTGTTCATTTTCTTCAACACATAGCACATTTCATCTGGCTCAGATTATAAGCCGAGAAGTATCTAATTAGTATGGTGGCTAGAAACATTTCCTCCTGAAGAAATGAAAGATTTTGTTTGCACAATGAGGTGTTGTTAACTCCGCCCTATGCATCTCTTTGAAATAAAGGTTTTGGTCAAAAGTAAAAAAGGTGGTTGAAAAAACTGTCATGTTGAAATGATCTAAAGAATAAAAGAATACTGCACAGTAAAAATGCTTATGTTTACATTGTGTTATTGTCTTCTCATCAGTGACATGGTGGCAGTTTAGAGAGAAGCAACAATGATGGTGATAAAATAGTAGAATTATGGAAAAGCCTCAGAAAACACATTGAGGTCTGAGAGTTCTTGGATGCCTTCACATTGTTTTGATTTACTTCTCATGTGAAGCAGAATTGAATTGGATCATTGTTTATTACTCATTCTTTCTTTTAACAAACATTTGTTGAGCATCTACTATGTGGCAGACACTGTTCTAAGCGTTATAGATTTATGGAGAAAGCGAAGCTTGGGTGGCTCAGTTTGTTGAACATTTGACTCTTGATTTTGGCTGAGGTCATGATTCCAGGATCATGGGATTGATCTTCACATTGGGCTCCATGGTAAGCATGATGCCTGCTTAAGATTTTCTCTCTGTCTCTCTTTCCCTTCCCCCCACCCCTCACCCCTGCTCACACTCACCCTCTCTCTCTTCTTAAGTAAACGGACAGACAAACCCACAAGATTTATGGGGAAAGAAAGCAGATGAAATTCCTGCTCTCCTGGATCTTATATTGTAGGAGGTGACAATGAAGAGGTCAATGTATAAAATATGTGACATACTTGATTTTAGATGGTGGTGAGTGCTACAATGAAGGAAAAGTAGAGGAGGAGAGTAGGAAATATGGAGTAAGGGAGGGAGATTGCCATTTTAGAGTGACCAGGGAAGGCTTTAAGATAGTGTGTTAGTGAGCAATAGCAATAATCTCAGAGAAGAGCATTCCACGAAGAAGAAATAGCAACAGCAAAGGCCCTGAGGTACTTACTACATGGTCAGTGGGACAGACAGAGATAAACCAGGTAGGACCTCATAGGTCATCATAGTGACTTAGACTACTGGTGTTTGTGGGATGGGAAGCTGTTAGCAAGTTTTGAACAGACAAATGTTGTTTTAGCAGAATCATCTAGTTACATATAGTTGTGCTTTCAAAGATGGGCCTTAGGAGACTTTTATAATAACCCAGGCAATGGAAAACGGTGGCTTGAACTAGGGTGATCAATTCAAGTTGCTAAAAAGTGATTTAATTTCTGGATTTATTCTGAAGGATCTGGATAGGATTTCCTGGTTAAGTGCACATGAAGTGTGAGAACAAAAACAAAGTCAAGGATAACACCTGGATTTGTGAGCATTGGAAAAATGGCAGTGCTATTTACTGAGATGGGGATGTCTGTGAGAACCGAAGACCTGGGAGATCATCTCTTCTAGGAGCTACAGGCCATGAGGACATGCAAATGGATGTGTCAGATAGACAGTTGAATGAGTCTGGAGTTCAGGGTAGAGGTTGGACCAATCTGTTTTCATGACATGTAGGTAGTAATTAAAGCCTCAAGAATTGATGAGATCACCAAAGGAGAGACTAAGGCCTGAGCGGTGGGGTCTCCAATGTTTATATGACAGAGACATTGGGGGAGAAACCAGGAGAGGAGGCTGACAATGAGTGACCAGAGAAAGAGGTCATGGGTTTGTGGTATCCTTGGAGTAAAGAAAGTGTTGCAGGAAGCAGAGAGAGTCAACTAATCGAGTTTTTTTTAGCAAGGTATACCAAGGTCAGTATCCCTGTCCCAGAAAATAGGAGGTACACCTAAATAGGTTAACACCTTAAACTCCAGTGATCGTCCAAGTTCACACAGTTGGCGTGTGATAGGTCTGAAATTCAAAAACTCTGATTGTTTGACCTTTACCTGAGCTCTTAAAGGGAAGATAAAAGAAGAGAGTTCAGTCCACCTATTTGCAATAGCAGTTATACTTGTTCTATGTGCTTTTTTTTTTCAAATTTTTTACTAAATGAGGATTTCCACTGCTTAGTAAAGCAAAAGAAACAACATGGAAATAAAAAAAAACCACAAGAGTTTTAAAGACGGCTTTAATCAAATGAACATTTCATTGAAGTGATGAAGATAGGTTGAATCTATCATATATTGTCTTTCCAAAGAGCTTCTCGGTAGTCTTTTCTTTCTTTTTTTTTTTTTTTGCATTACAATTGCTTTTCTGCATTGCTCCGGGCTTTAGCAAGCTCCCTTCTGTCCCTCACAGGGTTTTGCATAGGCTGCCTCTATTCAATCAAATGAAATCTTCAAAGTAGCACATTGAACAGAATGTGCAATGAATACTAAAAGAGGAAAAATGAACCTGCACATATGTGGCAGCTGGCAGCTTCTAAAAATCCTAATCTTCTCGTTTAATGAAATACAAGTGATTTTCAATTTCGGCAAGCAAGACAAAAGAAAGCCTTCTACATGGAATACCAAAGTAAACCCAGTGCTGAACTTCATTTAGGAGGAGGTTTGGGATAAGTATCACATAATCAGTATCCAGTGAATATCCAATTTTGCATGTTTACTAGGAAGTCCGGAACATTGAAACAAAGCAGTAGGGTAGGAGTTGGTGCTGCTTGCTCAGTGGACAAGACTGGTCCTGCACTCCTAACAGCGCAGGCTTTGCAGACTCTCAGATGACATTTCCTCACCGCCTCTTTACTCCACATCCCTACCGACATCCCCCAACTCTCTCTTTCCTCTGGCGTATCTCATATTCCCATTCTTGCTGTGTCCATTTTGGTATCCATCTATTTATTCCTCCCTGCAAATTCTCATGTGTGTGTAAAGATCTATACAAAAAAAATTTATTACAGGAAAGGGTTTAATAGTTTTAAAAAGCTGGAGGGGCGCCTGGGTGGCTTGGTCGGTTAAGCGTCTGACTTTTGCTTAGGTCATGATCTTGCGGTTCGTGGGTTCGAGCCCCGTGTCGGGCTCTGTGCTGACTGCCAGCTCAGAGCCTGGAGCCTATTTCAGAGTCTGTGTCTCCCTCTCTCTCTCTCTGACCCTCCCCTGCTCACGCTGTCTCTCTCTCTCTCTCTCTCTCTCTCTCTCTCTTCTAGAAAAAAAAAAGCTGGAAACTATAAATTCTCCATTAGCAGAGTAGGAAAATATATTAAAACAGGTGTATTCTATGGAATACTATTCAACTGCTGAAAAGAGTAAGATAAGGCTATATATAACACTACATGAAGATTTCCAACATGTATGACTGAGTGAAAATAGCAAGCCACAGAGCAATACCATATGTTAACCATTCAGGTTAAAAAAATGGGAAAAAAGCACATTAACTTGTTGAGAGTTACTACTTTAGATGACAGGAAGCAGGGGTGTGAAGAGGTACTGTCACTTTTCATTCCATTTACATTGATATTACTTACAGTTTTTAAAGTGTATTTTAATGAGTTACTGTGTAGCTTAAAAATTAACTTTAAAAATATCACTGTTGTATCCTTTCTCTCTCACTCAATTCTAATAATGTTCTCAAGCAGGATATGAACAGAAAGAAAACAGTCAGGTTTTATTGACTTCCGTATCTCACACTTAGGCTCCAGTGTTTGACTATGATTTCCTTCCTGTCCTCTGACAGAGTCACTAATTTTAGGTATGCCTTTATGGTTAGAAACAGCGTTTTATTTTGCTTGAATTTTTGAACCAATGATCTCAGGAAATAACTATGTTTCTGTAATATTTGTGTAGTATAGTTTTTTTTTTCTTTTCATGAAGCTAGGCCAGAATCCTCTTACTACCCCAAACAAAAATAGACCATTTAAGAATAAGTTCTAATTTGCCACTAAATGCTAATTTTGAGATTTCAATAATAAGTTTTCCTTCATGTAAGCATAAGAGAAATGCATCTTCACAAAACTGTTGGAAATTCTGGATATAAAAGATGCAAAGCATTTATCCTAAATTAAGTTGAAAAGTGAAATTAACAAAATGGCTAAAGGAGTTTTAACATGAAACATTAATTGGGACTTAATGGTTCTAATTTTAGCAGTGGAAAAGAGACATAATAACATTCCACCAAACCTTTGTTGGAGTTCCTTGTAATATTGCCTTAACTGTGGCTTCCAAGAACGTGCTACACAATCCGCTCTCTGAATCAGAATCCAATTATTTTATATTGGTTTCATGCTTTTACCCAAGAGAAATTCATAAATTGTTTTTAATCACTTCTTTTATTTTAAATCAATAGTGTCTGCAAAGCAGATAACATTTCCCATTAAAACATCACCTCCTGTCATTGGTATAATTACTTTGTAAAGAGATAAACCACAGCACAATTTGACAGTCTTTGGGTTTATAAAATCTCATTATGTCACAACACAATATTTTATTCTTAGTGATCATAAAAAGAGCATACACTTGAACAAAACCCAAACATTTATGATGCAGAAATTGGAAAGAAACAAGTTAATATTGCATATGGTACCGCCTCTATTAGAGTCTCTGGGAGAGAGCTCCTTTTTACTGGTTGAGGAAGTAGGGAGGTTTGAGGGAGTCCTGGTTCCCTTCACTGGGGTTGGCAGTCATGTGGCTGGAGGTGGAGGGTTTGGCACAATCCCAAGATACAAGCTTCTCAGGGAGGCCCAGGACCCTGTCCCTCAGGTCTGGAAGAGACAATATGGCCTCAGTTTTTCATCCCACATGCATAGGCTGCTGCATAGAAGAGTGGGGGTAGGGGGAGGGAGGTGGAGGATGGCATGATCTCCAACTTCTGTTTTAGCAGATTTGCTTTCACCTATTTTACATCTTGGGCTTCTGCAACAGATTTCATCTGGAGAAAGGGAATCAGTTGCTTTTGAAAACCTCTGCTCTATGCGATAGTCGTGTGCTGACTCTGTGTCAAAGAGAGGATGGCTGGAAATACAAGAAAAGAAAAAAAGCTAGGAAAACCCTCTGATGGAACCAGGAGGGCAAAGAACAACCCATGCTACATGAGAACCACCTGCTAAAACTCATATGCCTTTTTATATCGTCAATTTTATATCTAACTCTAGTAAAGACAAATTCCTAATTTAAAAAATGATAAAACACACACACACATAAACGAAGAAAACACCCTCAAACTGTAATTTGTCTGTATCTCCCCTTATTGTTTTTTTGTATAAGAAAAGGGAGTAGGTGGGGCACCAGGATGGTTCAATATGTTGTGTCCATCTTCGCCTCAGGTTGTAATCTTATAGCTCTTGGGTTTGAGCCCCGTGTGGGGCTCTGTGCTGATGGCTTGGAGCCTGGAGCCCGCTTTGGATTTTGTGTTTCTCTCTCTCTCTGCCCCTTCCCTGCTTACACTCTGTCTCTGTCTTTCTCTCAAATATAAATAAATATTAAAAGAAAAAAAAAGAAAAGGGAGGTTGGGTGTGAGAAAGATACTAGAACAGGAGGAAATTGAATGTCCCTTAATCAGCTATAGTATTGTCTGGACGTGGTATTCCATCTTGCTTTAACATCACTGAGGATTAATCTGCTTTTCTTTGTATTTCTTTCTCCTTCTTCCCTCTCAATGGTATCTTGAGGGACTTTTTCTGCCTCTTTCTCTCTTCCTTCTACTCCTTAACCCATACCAATAAGCATGGCATCTCCATTTAGGAAGCAGCAACTTAACAAACATTGTAGACTCAGAGAAAGAAAGTTACTAATAAGCCCAAGGGCTAGACGGAAAGATTAAAAGATACACTTGTCCTCAAAATCTACAGAAGATTCTAGCTGAGAAAGGGGAGGTGGCTGGGTTTCGGGTTAGAGGCAACTTGTACAAGAGACCAAGACTCCAGCCCTATTGTCTTCTTCTTCCCCCAAAATGTAAGATCCTCATAGGGCATGTATTGTCTGTTTTTGTCCCCCCGCCCAGAATATAAGCCCTAACGCTGCAGGGACTTGGCTGGTTTTGTTAACATCTGTATTGGTCAAAGTGCCCTGCACCTTGTAGGGGCCTTCAATACTTCAGTGAATACTTGTTGAATAAAAGCATCATAGAACAAAAACCCTTGCTCACTTACCAAGGTCGCATTATGATAAAACCATTGAAATTTCCCCTGAGTTGGGGCAATGGCAGTGCCTCCATCAAAAGTATAGCCTCAGTTTTTGGTCTATTGGGACCAACAAGGGCTAAAAGCAAAGATGGAACTAGAAGAATCTTCTCCATGCTGAATAGTGATGTGAGTGTGGAAAAGACACTCTGGTAAGAGAAAGCCTCCTGCCTACTCCAGGAGACAAGAAGTTCTAAAGGAGGCACTCACTGCAGTGGAAGCATACAGAGATCAAATAATGCTGCAATCCCTTAAACTTGACAAAAGCTTTTTTGATGTGTGGCCAATTACAATGATAGTGAAATACACTATGAAAATACTCTTCATATGTTAACAGATGTCTTCATCAGATTGGTAAACATCAGGAATTTGTCTCAGTCTTTTGTTAACTCTACCCCAAATACTACCTGCCTTTTTTCTTCATTATATTTTCCCTTTGAAGAAGAATAAAGGAAAGTCATATTGTTAGTTTACAAGTCAAAAAATTTAATATTAGCACTTCATTAGTGATTTAAAACATACTCCTTCCAGAATATGTAAAGTACAACAAATATATACATATTTTAGGATAAACAGAAAAGAAATACATAGCAAGGGATAGGTTGTTAACACTGTGAATAGTTAATGTTCCATTTTGGAGCAAAATGGCTTTAATAAATGATACTAAATAAAATAAGGAGGACTACCAATGCAAAAAATTGAATCGTGACAAATTGCTTATATAAACAGTCTTCATAGATAGAGTGATCATATAATTCAATCATCCAAATGGGATGCTTGAGTGAAAGGGTACACTGGTCATAATTAACACTGGGCAACAGACCATAAAGCAGGATAAACCAGGGTATATGGTCGTCTTCCTCACAGGGTGTGTAACAATAAAATTGCTTTTAGGTTTTTTATTTTGAAAAAAAGAAAACACCTAAAAAAGTCAAAATCGGTTTTTCATGTGCTAAACACAAAGTAGGTAACTGATCCTTTTTTGATTAACTGCTCAATTTGTTGCAACAAACTATTTAATTTGAGTATAAATTATTATTGTTGAAACTGATTAGAAAAGAGAAATTCAGTGGGTAATCTACCCTGTTCTCAAATTATTCTGCTCATTAGAAAAATTTCCCCCTGGGCCATAAAAATTAATCAGAATAGAAAAGTCTGCTGAATACCATCTCTCAGCTGAAAATACACATCTCGTATTTTAAAATCACCTCTCTTTCAGTATTGACCAGGTTGGTAGGTAAGGTTCATCTCTAGTCCCAGACCTTATTGAGTGTAGGCATCAGGAGCACTGTGTTGAGAGGATTCTGAGGTCACCTTGGGGCTTAGCAGAAAGGTGTATGGTGCTCAGTTAGGATGTTTGCAGGAGACATGGGTATGGAGCAGTGGCATGTGTGGCAAATATTGCCATCCCAGATTTGGACAAACATCTGTTGTTAACAATATTTTTCTGACATATATCTACTTATGTGGGGAACAAAGGCAAAAGAAAATAGTTAAATTTTCTTGTAACTTACAGCCCATTGACAAGTCTTTGAGACAGGCAGAGTGACCTCCCTCTAGGAGCTCAACTGACTCAATGTTAATACTTTGCTAAGGGCAAAAGGCAGTCTTAGCTTAACATTATCCCGACCTCCATGATCCTGTGAGTTTACTTTAAACATACAGAAATTCCTTTATTTCCACCCCCCTAGATATATGTTAACAGTCATCCTCCAGGCATATGGCCCACTGATATACATCTGAAGGAGCTCATGACTGAGGGTTTACTAGACAGTAATAAATGACCTTTTCCCAACAAGAACTAGCTCCCTCAAGGTCCTGGAAACCTTGCTTCCAAAATTCCTTAGAGATTTACGCTATCCTTATCCCCCTCCCAACTTGAAGGCATACAATCAGTCACCTGTCACAACCCCAGTGCAGTTCTTTCTGTCCATGGGTCCTGTCCCTGTGCTCATTAGAAAAATTTCCCCCTGGACATAAAAATTAATCAGAATAGGGATAATAGAAACAGAATAGAAAGAAAAAGAATAGAAAGAAAAATCACCTTTTTGCACCAAAGATATATCAAAAATTCCTTCCTAACCATTTGCTCTAAACTCCAACATTTCCACATCATCTAATATATAGCTGCTCGCAAAAGAAATAATTATACCTTGCTGATATTGCATCTGCTACTTCAGTTCTACCATAGTGTAATTAATATACCAACTACACCACAGGACAAAAATGTATCACTCTTAACTTGAATAAAGACAGCAGTTTCATGATGTCCTCACTTCATTGTTTTATAACCTACTTAGTCCAAAATCAAAATAAGGGAAGATCAAATACCTAATACCTGAGTGGAAAGTAGTAGAAACAAATAATACAACAACCATGCTAATTAATTGCTCCTCTGTTTCTATTCTTATTTTCTTTTGGGGGACTATATTTTTATCTACTCAAGAAAATTTTAAGCCATAAAATGAAAATAAACTTGCTTCTCCCTTGCAAACAAACATTAACATCTTAATTTTTAAGAAGTATTTTCAACATTTATTTTACTGCCACATATCTTTTACTATTTAACCTTCTTACAATGGAAAGATCTATTCTCTGCCTTGTAATAAGGGAAAATGAAAAGGATTTAGCTGATACTTTTTGAAGGTGTACCTAATATCAGTGCTTCTTTTGTGAGTATGAAGTATGTTCTATCTTTAGATTTTAAATCTCTAATTTTGGAAAATAGGGCAGAATTAAATTTATGAAGAGGAGGAGATCCAACTTCAGATTGCAAGACAGCCTTCCCATATTAACTTTGACTATGCAGCTCTACTTTTTCAAGAGTGAAATTGTATTAAAGTGGTTTTCCAAAATATTTTGTGGAAAATAAGAATTAATGGATGGCAACTCCTCATTCATGATCCCCAAACAGGAGACAAATTCATCAGGCAACAGCGTCTGTTCTGAAAGAGTTTCCTTGGGTGAAGCATTTTCTAAAAACAGGGTCGTTTCTTCCTCTACTGAGTTTTTCATGTCCAGAGAACTGCATTCTCCTTGATTCAAGATGAGGCTTAATTCTTCAAGAAGTAGTGTGTTGCTTAGCGAATTCATACTTGAGACAGAAAAAGCAAAATTAGGATATTTTTTAAACATGGCATTTTTCCCCAGGTCTAAGGAATCAGCTGGCGGTTTGAGAGTTGAGGAAGCTGTTTCATCATTTTGCCTGAGATGGCTTCCTCCAGTGAGAAAAGTTGAAATCTGGGGTTTATACCCAGGGCTGAGGCCAGGCATATACATAACTGTAGTGTTGGTGAGTAGTGACTTTTGTAGGCAGTCTGTTGTCTCCAGGGGCTCTGTATTCTTTTCCATCTTGTAGTCTGTGGGCTTGTGTTCTTCTGGAAGAAAGATTTCTATCTCTGCAACCACAGGATCAACATATAGGACTTGTTCGCTGGAATTATTATCCATAAATTCACTTTTTTCCTAGGAAGAAAGTTTTTTTTTTTTAATTTTACAAAAGACATTTAAAGGGCCTAACAGGATAAATTAAAAAAAAGACTGGAATTCCGCTTTCCCTCAGCTTTGCTTTTCCCTCCCTCTTCTGATATTGTTTCTCTTCCCATACAATTTCCTCCTTTTGTTATCCTGCTCAATTCCAGATCTTTATTAAATTCTCCCATGAGGAGACTATGGAAAGGAATAATAAAAATAATTACTGTTTTAAGCACATGACTTGGCTTAAAAATTTTTAAGAGAAAGATGTGTCTTGCATATTAACTTATATATTATTTCAGTGCCTTTTAAAATTTGGAAGTTTAATGTGTTGGAATATTCCTTAATATCATGGAGCCTTACTACAAGAAAATATCTCATTGTTTAAATAAAAGAAAGGAAGGTAGGAGAATCTTGTTTTGTTTCTAATTTTTGAATAAAGTAGTAATAAATATTTTGTGCTGAGGTTCTGCAGGTATGCAGCTAGCTATACAATTCAGACATGAATGGGAGCATCAGTGAATAAGGTTTTTATTTATATAAAAGCCTAATGACTCTTCTGAGTAAGAAAATGACTTGAGGCCTTGCTGCTTGTTGACTGGCTTCCCAGGCAAATAACTCCCACCCTACACTGTTACAAAATTATAGCCAGTTGCTATGGACTGAATGTTCGTGTCCCTTCAAAATTCATATGTTGAAGCCCTAATCTCCAGTGTGATGATATTAAAAGGTGGGACCTTTGGTGGGTAATTAGGTTGTGAGAGTGGAACTCTCATGAATGTAAGTAGTGTCCTTATAAGAAGAGACAGGAGATTGTGATCTCTGCTTCTGCCGTGTGAGGATACAGCAGGATGGTGGCCAACTGTAAGAGAGCTCTCACCAGAAGCTCAACCTGCCAGTGTCCTAATCTTGGACTTACCAGCCTCCAGGACTGCAAGAAATAAATGTTTGTTGTTTAAGCCACCCAGTCTATGTTATTCAGTTATAGTAGTCTGAGCTGAGCAAAATACCACCTTTTAGTCTTTGGGCAGAAAACAAAACTTCATCTGAAGGTTTGCTTCTAATACCAGGAGCCCAGAATGGGCAGGAAGTTGGGCAAGAAGGAAGACCTTGAATAAAGCAGCATGAAGTACCATTCGAATTTTCTTCAGGCTCAGTCTCCTTAGGGAACTTACCGGGTTTGGGTTGGAAAGAACAGACATGTATTCCAAGGTCAGAGGAAGTAAACAGGAACTAGACATGCTATAAGAAATAAAGAATACAAGGCAGCTGTGTTCCAAGGATGGTGGCATTTTCTGCACTTCAGGTTGGCAACTGAGTGAAGTGGGTGGGAGTCAGACCACACTGAAGGACACAGAAGAGCAACAGGGACCATTCCAGAGTGAAAACAATAAAGGAAGAAGATCTGACCACAGCAAAGTCAGGGAAAATTCTCTGAGTCACAGAAAATCCCCAATTCCCTAAGAGAATAATTAGTGGGGAAACAAGCCAGAAATACCAGGTGGAAAGAATATTAAGATTAGAGTATTTATTATCTGTAGTTTGGTGAATATATGCTTGTTCTTCAGTGACTTGTTACCTGTGTACTTCATTACATGTGTGGGTTTAGTTGTTCGAGATCACCCCTCCACTATTAGTAGGCAACACTATAGCCTTCAAACTCAGTCATATGCACAACCTTTCTCTCTTTCAAGTATCCAGATACAGGAATCCCTCCTTTGGCCCAAAATGAACCTTTCCGCCTCGTTCCTTTAGACCATCCCCTCCTTGCTTCTTTATAGTCTTGTTGGATCAATATTCCCTCGTTCTCTGTAGTAGTCCCTCTTAAGCCTGTCTAATTTAGTATAAACTCTCTTCTGATTCATGTCCCTCTGAAGCTACTGTTGTTCATTCATTTTATGAGGATGTGAGAGCTTACCATATGTCAGCATAGCCCCTTTCTCTACTTCCCATTAGAAGAATGTTTTCATTCTCTGCCTCTACTTCCTCACTTCCTAATCACTTCTCATTCACCAGTGACCTCCCCTTGTCACATTCCATAGACTCATTTCACTCCTTATGTTATAGATCCTCTAAAAAGTAGTCAACTCCATGGTTCCTTGCTTCTTGACACTTTGCTCACACCTCATGATGCTCATTCTCTGACCCTCCTCCTCTGCCTTTCTCCTAGGACCTTGTCTATTCCAATGGAAAAGCCCTTAGTGACTCCTCATTGTCTTTGGCAGTAGTTTTCAATCCCTAACAGTATTCTTAACCTCAGCTGCATACTGGAATCATCAGGGAAGCTTTGGACAATACTGATGCCTGGGTCTCCCCATGCCCTCCCTCCCCAAGAGATCATGGGATGTGGGCCAGACATGCGGATTCCAATATGCCACCAAGACTGAGAACTGCTATCTTGGAGATGTCTCTGTGGTTGGGTAAGGTGTTGATTAGTGGGCTCATCAGAATTCCAAACAAAGCTGCTTTTATTTGTTTCATAAATTTTTGTTTTCCTCACATCTTTTGAACAAAAGATTTCTAAACTAAAATTAAATTTTTTAAACAAGTTTGAATATCCTTGTTGACAGAATGAAGTCTGAGTTCTATGAAAATATTTTCTATGATCTGATCCCAATCATCATTCAAGCAATACACCACCATTCCTCACATCAAGCCTTTTAATAAAGCAACACCTAACATGAACTTCTCACCTCTGTGCTTTTGCTCATGCTGCCCTCTCTATGTTGAATGTTTTCTGTTTCTCCTAAGTGACTCCTCCTCATCTTTCCATATGGTTCCTCTATACCCCTATCATATTTGGTTTCATTTCTGTCACTGTACTTACATTGCTGCACGGCAGTGCTTGGATGATGTGTCTGTCCCATTCACTGGGTTTGGAGTCCCTTAATGGCAAAAACTGGGATGCCAAAAAATATAAGGAGCACACGTAGGAGAATCTTTCCCCTTCTCCAGAATTAGCAGCTCCTCCATAATTGGCATAGTCCTCTATAGCCCCAGGTCCTTCCCATTACACCCTTCTCTTTTTTTTGAGATGGAAACCTGGCCCCACTCTTGGGACACCATCATATTTATTTTCCTCTGACATGTATTTTCTCGAATCCATTGAGCCTCAGGAGTGAAGCAAATCTTACCTGCTTCTCCAGTCTCATGTAAAACAGAAGCCCCTTTGTGTCTTTAAGCCCAATTTTATTGAGTTTTTCTGCCTTCCTCCTCCTGTCACTTAAGTCATCTGTCAACTTTTGGCCATCACATGACTGACACTTGGCCCACAAACTTCCTTTTTACTTTTCTCTTTTGAATAGCATTGTTTCTTTCTTCCTTCTCTCTTTCTTTCCCCTAACTTTATCCCCTTATCTCTCTTAAGTATAATTTGAAATATGTATAATTCTGTTTTGACATATGTTTATACAATTATGCTAAAATGTACACATATTTATTTGAATAGAAATCCTACTCTAATTGTTGGATTGCTCTCTTGGTCTTAGAGGCCGCTTAGTTTTTATTTGCTGGTGTTTGGTTACCTGTAGCATTTTTACAATATTACTGTTTTCTATATTAGGAATATCTTCATGGAGCCACTTTGGTATTAGCAATAAGATTCTTCTTTTAATTCTAGGGAACAAAAATGACACATTAGAGGAAGCATTTTACTTTAGGATTGGTTCAGGCAATCACATAGGAAACCAGGAAATTGACTGGAATGGGAGGGAAATGCATAATAAAGATTAAAATTCCTGATGCAGATTTCCATCTCTTTAGAAAGTTAAGTGGGATTTGGCTTCAATATCTTTTCCGATTTTCCTCCTCTCTCTGTTGCTCTGCTTTTCTCTAATGAGGCAGAACATTTCAAAACACTCACACTAGATTCAAGGTAAGTGAGAGAGCCACCCTGGAAGTAAAACTTTACGCATGTTAAATATGGCAAAGCAGAGATGCCTAGGTGGCTCAGCCAGTTGAGTGTCTGACTCTTGTTTTCGTCTCAGGTTATGATCTCATGGTGCCTGGGGTTGAGCCCTCTGTTGGGCTCTGCACTGGCAAGGCAGAGCCTGCTTGGTATTCTCTCTCTCCCTCTTTCTCTGCTCCTCTCCCACTTGTGCTCTCTCTCTACACATATCTCCTTCTCTCTCTCAAAATAAATAAATATTTAAAAAAAAAAACAAAGAATCCAGGCACTGTATGTAAACTTGAGGGCACTGTGAGCAGGCTGTGTAGTGAAGGAGAAAACATGGGTTGTGATGCCAGCTGGTTCTGAGCTCCTGGGTTACTGCTCAATAACCTTGGTCCGACCACTTAACCTCTGGAAGCCTAAAGGAAGTGATCTTGAAAATAGGCCTTCAGGTTTCCTGGCAGGGTCATTGGGAGGATTAAACCAATGACATGTGTAAAGAGTTTGACATGGGTTGGTAATCCTTAAACACTGCTCCTTTTATTTTTGTCTTTCTCTGATTAAAAACATTGATGGGTTTTCCTAGTAAATAACTGAATTGATGAGGTTTGGTCTAAATCAGAAAATAGAAATTCTACAAAAACGTACCCAGTTCGGAGAGATCTGTTAAATAGCCCAATCAAAGAAAGAATCGACAACATAACAGCAAAGAAGATCATTCCCAATAAAAATCCAATGTCTTGTTGCCTGTTGTCTGAAAGGAGAGAAAAATAATTTTAGCTAAGCAGTAGTGTACATGGGATGTCAGAATCATTGTTCTCTCTGTACAAAGCAAAAGTCATTGATCTCAAAAAGAAATGGGAGAACAAAATTAACCTTTACCTTGGGCTGTGGGTACAGTGACAGCCCTTCCAAACTGCACAATATCTTTTATCTGAGAAAATTGGGCTGCACGTATCTGGTATCCGTGAGTTTCTAGAAGTGCATCTCTAGCAAATGTGGTCAGCATTAGACATTTTTCTGAGCTTGTGCATGCATATTTTATATAAAAGCATTTAGTGATGAATCTCATTTGTTTTGTCTGACACAGGTAAGAATTTCCAATTGCTGGTAACAGAATCTAAAGCTAGCCACAATCAAAACTGAGGTTTTTCTGGGTTTTCTTTTTAAAATTTTGAGCAAGAAAGAAGTTAATGTACAACTTGTCACCATTCTTCAAAATTTATCGTTCATGATTTTTTTTTCTGCTGAGAAACAGAAACAACTTAAGACAATATATAAGAAAGTAATGCAAATTGATATATATCTTGCACTCATTTTGTTTTTAAAACAATGCTTTTCTTACATTTTGAAGCTTAATCACCCAAAAATAATTAATATGATATATTCAACACGTTACCTACTAGGCTCATCCCATTTTCTCCCTAGTACATGAAAAAAATCCCATTTTCTATTTTCAGATACTGACTATAATTGAGACTTGTCTATCACACTGGCATTTGTTCTGAGTGATGATGGGTTTTTGGCCTCCTTCCCATTCTCCTTCCCCACATCCTCGCTCCATTTGGCAAATATTTATTAGATACTTACCATTGGCAGACACTTCACTGGCCCTGCCCTTGTTATTTCCCAGCTGCACCTGCCATACACTTAGGGGTCTCCAGGCTGTCTGGCCCCTGTCCTTAAGCCAACTGGTGTTCAGGGGCCAGGTCAGTGTAACTTAGCCCCAACTCCAAAGTCCTAGGGGGATATGGAATTACTGTTTTCCTAGAACTAAAACTCTATTGCTGAAGATTTCACACAACTAATGGGAGGTAGTGGGTGCCACATACCCTTGGGTGTTAGTGCCTGGTAAAGACTAGAGCCCCAGGTGGCCAGGCATAGGGGGTCTAAGGATAGAGCAGAGTGATAAAGAGACAATTGGAGATATCTGGGTTCAAACTGGGCTCTGCCCTTACCAGCCCTGTAACCTCAAAGGATAATTAGGAACCCACTGAAACTCAAATTTCTTCTGTAAAATAGATACCATAACACCTCTCTAAATAGGGCTGTCATGAGCTTCTGACCTCCTCAGTTCCCACAGAAATATCAAGGGGCAGGCCTGGGTAGGCATCTGTAATTAGGGATATGTACTGAGCCTAAGCATTTGGCTCACTGATTTGCATGTATAAGTTCAGAGTGGTTCAAGTTCAGAAGCAAAGTTCACCTTGCTTCATGTTTCTTTATAATACTTAACTGCCACTTGACTCTTTTCTTGTTGTTATCCTCTTTGTTTTTCTCCCAAACTGTCTAAAATGGAAGCTTCATGAAGACAGGGGCTTTGTTCATTGTTTTTCACTACTGATTTCCCACCCAGTACAGTGCCTGGCACATAGTAGTTGCTTAATGAATATTTGTGGAACAAATGAATGGAAGTCCAAAGAATGTCAATGTAACCTGCAAAAATTCTGATACTTTTCCTGCCAGATTTATTATTTTTTAAAATTTTCTTAACATTTATTCATTTTTTGAGAAACAGAGTGAGCAGGGGAGGGGCAGAAAGAGAGGGGGAGACACAGAATCCAAAGTAGGCTCCAGGCTCTGAGCTGTCAGAATAGAGCTGGATGCGGAGCTCGAAATCACAAACTGTGGGATCATGACCTGAACCGAAGTCAGACGTTTAACTGACTGAGCCACCCAGGCACCCCTATTCCTGCCACATTTTTATGCAGGGAGATAAATGATCTACCATTGGCACATGGTGAAATAGTTATGCCTAAAGTTTTTCAATTTGAAATTTCTATTTAGAGTTATATTTGACCATTACACACCTAATCTCATAATTTTTTGATGCCTAAAATATCTAGGTAAGCTCATCAATGGAAAATATTGAATCACACTAACAAAACAGGAGCTAGTTTCTACAAAAGAAAGAGTACAGACTTCAGGATTTGAAAAACAGGATTTGAATTTTAATGTCACTTATTGTGACCTTGGACAAGTTCCTCAGCCTCTCTGAGCTCCAGTTTTCCCATCTATAAAATAGATACACAACACTTGTCTTACCTGGTTGTTTTGAAGATTGAACAAATGATGTATACAACCACCTACCACATGGTATACACTCAAATTACATTTTTTTTAGGAGTTTTGGGGTCTTGAGCCCCAGCACCTATTGAAATGAAAATGTATCTAACCCATAGCAAAAGCTGGCAAAGTCCACCTAAAACATTCCTTAAATTCAGTTTTAAGTGGACCTTTGTTGATAATTTCGATACAGAAAGCCTATGGCATATCTTATTCTCAAGAAATTTATGCCTGACAATGATTTTTCAGTTGGAAGGTTCAAAGGAGTGATTAGTAAAGACCACTCAAAACACCTAAGTAGTTATTTTCTTACCAACTGTACCTTTAAAGATGGAAGCAATTAGCAGTCCAGAATTCTGAGTATCATGTTGGAATGATTTCAGGGTGGGCTGGGAAACTTAAACAAAAAGAAAACAGGGTGAGCTTCTTACATTTTGCATTCAGCTTATTCGATTTCTGAATTACCCATTTTCACTTATTTGGAGATGATTAAAGTAAACTTTAATAGGCCTGTAAGTGGAATAAAAACAAAGGCTTTTGAATATGTGTGTCTTTTTTCTCTCCTTTTAATTTAATTGGTCAAATCCTAAAGAAGGAAACACTGAAAGGACAATAAAAACTAACTTGAGTTTATTAAACCTCCAGGTATGTCCTCTAATTTCATGAGGCTTCTAGGCAAAAAATACCAAGGAGCTTTATTTAATTCACTGACAACAACAACTACAAAAAAAGGCACAATAACTGGTCTCTACTTGATTCCTTCCAATAGATGATGCAATAAATTTTAGGTTTCTGTAAGAGCCTCCAAGATGTGTCACTTTTACCTTTGCACAATCTTTGAGATGCTGTTGGTGAACACTCTCTTGGCTTCATATAAGAAGCTCAATTTTGATTAGCAGACACTTTGAGGTTATAACACAGGGGTGGAATACTTTTAATGACTTCCCTCTGCTCCTTTCCCATTGGCAAAGATTCTGGCCAGCCTTGTCTAGTCATAAAGACTGTCAGGTCACGGCTAATGAAAGCATCTGACCAGGGTGTGGTGAGCAGCCTTGGCAGCTAACTCGCTTTCAGTCTGAACTCAAAGGAGTCCTGGAGCTTTCCTACCCGTCTCCTTCCTTCTGATATTTAAAAGCTTCCAGAGGTGACTTCAAGGACGCTATTCTGCCAGCTGACAGAAGACATTCCTGAAAATGGTTCTAAGCCCTGGATTCCTAAGAGTGCCTCAAGCCCTATTTATTCATTTATTCTGATTCTTACTTTTGAAGAATTACTTGTGGGGCCAGGGAGAAATCACAACATGAGGTAGGCTTAACTGCCACCGTGATATCACAGGCTTGTATAACAGGCTATGTGGCCCAGACAACTCTCTTTGAGAAAAAATATCATGGAGTTTTGATAAAAAGGTTCTTATGGTCTTTGGAAATTTTTGAAAAAGGTCAATCTGGGTGCAGGCACAGGCTCAGTAGTTTTCTAAGAACAATGGGTAGCGAATTCTAGAAGGTTAAAACATTAGAAGAGCTGAAAGTACTTTTCTGTGTTTTATTGTGTCTTCTCTATAGCAAGAGGAAAATGTTACAACAGTGAATTGTAACAAATCAGAATTTCTTTTTGACTTCTCAGTGCTTCACTAGTCTCTTTTGTTCCCAAGTATGTGGTTCCATCAAACTCTGAGGGAGAAAGGTTATGCCCCAGTGATCACCAACCAGCCAGGTTTATGAGTCGAATTTAGTATTTTGTAGGCTATGTTCATTATCAGGGAACCCAAGCAGTAGTCTGCATCTACATTATTTTGAAACATTAAGATGAGAAATATTACATTAAAGTGTAACACAATTTTCAATTTGGCAAAATCATAGGTTTATAGCATATGTTGCTAGATTATTTTTGTTTTCACTTTAATTACTTTAAAATTAGCATTTTTATTTAAAAGTAATATGTGGTGCTGTTGGCTTTTAATGAAGGTTAATTTAATTCTGCTGTATAAACTACAGGTGGCTATTTAGCAATGAGACTTCAGTTATTAATTTGCATCACATAAAAATAATGTTTATATCTAACTAAGGCTTTATTAGCCCTAATAGAGAGAATAACCACAATCATCCTTTAGGGCCTTTTTGTGATCATAGTTTCAAATCAACCAGATGCATTAATTTAAATTAGATTAAAGTTATTTAAGAGAGATGATTATCAGAGCGTAATTTCACAAGGAATCAAATATCTCAAGTGAGACAATTTATAAATAAGATTGTCAGAGAAGAAATTAAGCCAATGACAAAATGTTTAAACATAGGACTGAAATGAAGCCATATATACTGGACTATATTTTTCATGGTATACTGACACCAAGTGGCTGGGTCATTTCTTTTTAAATCATATTTAATATTAATCAGTATGAGAGCAGTAACCTTAATAGAAAAAAAAAACTTTAAGAGGAAAAATAAAAGGGAGAGAAAAAGAACTATCCCTAATTCTATCCCCTTGATCCACTTGCCAGTAGTATTTTATAGTATTTCCAAGTATTTTGACACAGAAAAGCATTCACAAACACAGAATGATGTACACACACACAGAACCTTTATAACTGAAAAACATTGTTTCTATCAGCTCTAATCATCAGTGTATTGCCTAATGTGCTAGAAAAAATCTCATCATATTTTCATCGTTGATTTAATATCTGTGATGCTAGATCCATAATGAGACAATTCTATCCCTGCTTATTTCTCTCACCTCACATGCCTCGGTGTACTCAGAAACTCAAATTATCTCTAATATAGTAAGAGTTTTTAAGTAACTTATACACACTGGTATTGGACTTTAGAATTCGTCTTGCTGAAGACAGTGTGTTTAAGTGAAAATTAGTGGGAGTTTAGAGTAGTTTTAAACAAAAAAAAATAGTTTCCTATTCTTGGATAAGACTTGAAGCATATAACTACATTCTGTGGCCCATCAAATGCTAGACAATTTTCATCAAATCTCAAAAGTGCTTGGTTTTAATAATAATGTATTTTGTTTCTGAGGGATGATACCAAATATGACTCCTCAGTCTTTATGTCTGTACCATGGAGGAAAGTGTGTTTTATTATTCTTTTTAAGTGACCACTCATTGAGTACTGATTATGCTCAAGGTAATATACTAGACTACATGTTTTCTGTCTTTTAATCCTTACAACAATCAAATCAGTTAGAAACTACTATTGTCCTCATTTCATGGGTGAGGAATCAAAGGCATAAAAAGGAAAGATGACTTGCCCAAAGTCACCTACGTAGAGGTCAAAGAGTGAAAATTCGCATACAGTCCTGACACGTAGTTTGTGCTGGTCCCCTGCTCCAGTAATTAAGAAGCTCGCTTCTCCAGCAGGATGGTTCCAGTGGGGCAGGTAAGTCGGCCCCGCTGAGACCTGGCCATTGCTCCTCCAGGGGCGGCCACAGTGTGTGAGAACTGCCTGACCTTGTAGGACTCCAGCCCACATCACAGTGGGCTGTAGTTGGGCTGACCCACTTAGCACTGATCCTAGAATCTTGCAGCCTACAGTTATTTCCTTCTGAAAGCCAACTATTTTCTTTTATTATATAAGCAAGGCATGCTAATTGTAGGATGCTTGAAAAGTATAAAAGAGGATGGAGAAGAAAGTGCAATTTTATATTGGTTCACAAACTAGAAGCAATCATTTTTTAATGTATTTGTTAATAGTCTTTTGTGTATATATGTACCCTAGTTGAGATCATTCTCTCTACTAAATGTTGTGTCTTGTTTTTTCTTTTCTTTCATTATTACGTCATGAACCCTTCCTCATTTTATTAAAAATGTTCAAAATTATCATACTAATAACAATTTAATACTTCATCATGTTTGTACTGTATTTATTCCCCTGTATTTATCCCCCTATTGAGAAATTGTATAGCTTGGTGGTTTCAAACACCATCAGACAAAACTCATTTCAAATCCTGGCTCCACCACTTGTTGTTGCATGGCTCTGGGTAAGTTGCTGAACCCCTTTGTGGCCAGTTTCGTCATTTGTAAAACTGGATAATAACAGCACTTCACCCCTGAGGTCTAAGGGGATAGTTCATATCAAGTACTTAGTACTATGCTTTACACAAGTTAAAATCTTAATAATATTAGCTATTGCTATTATTGGACTTTCAGATTGTTTCAAAATTCTTACTATTATAAGTAGTTACTGGATAAATATCATTATATTTAAATCTTTTTTCCATATCTCTGCTTATTTACTAAGTCTAGATTTCTATTAGTGGAATAGACCCCTTATTGGACCAAAGGGTATGGACATTTGTAAGTTTTCTTTATTTACTTTGGCCTTTGCTAATCATGGTGTCAAAGCCACACTCCCCTAAGTCCTACATCTTAAAGGTTTTGACCAGAGCTGACATAGGGACTTTTATAGACTTTTTTTTTTTTCGGTAGGCACTAGATACAAGAGGAGTCATATTAAAAAGACCAAGGATATGTTTTTCAAATTATTTTTCCTAACATAAAAATCTCCTTTTGTGTTCTCTCTTTCTAAGCTCCTTCTTCTAACAATCTTAGCTGTTTCACAGTGTTTATGTGCTATCTCCCCAGGCCAGTTTAGTTCTAGGGTTGGAATTCAATATTATTGGGCTAAAGGTAAATATTTGACACTAGTCCGAGTCACTTGTCAAAGCAGAAGACAATGGCCAGACCTATTGAATAGGCACCAGAAGCCCAGGGCAGGGAAAGTGATATGTCAGAACAAATTCATTACCACATCTGGAAAAACAAGCCAAATGATGAATCATTTTATGAGTTACAATGTTATCCTTGTGTATTCAGAATAGGAGGGTGTGCCTAGATGTATTCAAAGGATTATGTTCATGCTTATATTCCTAAGCTCTAAGCACTTAGTATGTAGAGGGAGAAGAAAGTGAGAAATATATGTATGGTGATCATATGGTTAAAGAAAAAGATTAAGAAGAAGAAAAGTGAAAAGGAGCAGCCAACCCAGGGAATTTTCCTAAGTGACATAGAATACACAGAGCCATGGATCTGATGCCAAAGTGTAACAAAACTTTATATGCAGGAATAGGCAGCTTCCAAGTCTTACTCAGTAGTTTAAGATTTTTCAAAAGTACGACCTTGCTCCCAAGCATAGCATGTCCCTATTCCTGAGTCTGAATAGTCTAGTGGACATTTGCCATTTTTTATTTGCTCAGCACTGGGACATACTTCCTTGTGGGCATCCTGAAACAGCTAAGAAGCAGGAAAGGCTTCCCACTGTGGAAGCCTTAATGGAACAAAGCTTTCCTCTCCCCATTGCCAGCAAGTAGCTACAAGCAGATGACCTAAACCTTCCTGATGCTTTCCTCCCACCACTGGCACAGAACTACTCAGTTCCAGGAAATTACTTATAGCAGCAGCTATATCTAGGGCTTGGTAACAGTAGCCCCATGGGGAGTCCAGGCAAGGCAAAAGGCAGGCAGTGTCAGTGACCACAGTGCCAGGTGCAGCGTCCTCACCAGAGTCTTCCAGACTGCAGTTGTGGCTGTGGTTCTGGCTCCTGCTGTCCTTTGTATCCTACTTATGACTATTGACCTACTGATTTCTAGCTTTCTTTCCAATATTTCTGCTTGAGAGAATTGATTTGATTTCTTTTGTCGGCACCAAATCACAATGACTAGCAAAAATTGCAATAATAGGTGGTGGGCTAGATAGGTGAGAAAATGTGGTAGGACAAATAGTGACCTCCCTATCCTCCAAAAATGTCCATGTCCCAATCCCTGGAACCTTTGAATAGATTAATTTATATAACAAAAGGGATTTGAGATGGCGAAATTATCCTAGACTATAGCAGTGGGTCCAATGAAATGACAGGAGTCCTTACAAGAAGGCAGGAGGGTCAGAGTCCAAGAGAAAGAGATTGGAAGATGTTATGCCTCTGGCTTTGAAGATGTAAGATGGGACCACAAGCCAAGAAATGTAGGGGACTCTAAAGTCTGGAAAAGACAATGAAACAAATTTTCTCCTAGAGGCTCCAGAAAGAACATAGCCTTGCTGATATCTTGACATTAGCCCAATGATACTGATTTTGGATTTCTTACCTCCAGAATTATAAAATAATAAATTGGTATTGTTTTAAGTCACATAGCATTTGGCTAAAGCTTGTAATAACTTGTTAAAAGAGCAATAGGAAACTAATACTGAAGGTTATTACTTCCTAATAGAAGAGCATAATCTTTATTCCTTATTAGTGGATATTGTGAACCCCATAGATTATAAAGCTCTTATGCATTATTTTTTTTTTATTCTACAGAACTCTGGTTCTTTATTAGGGATAGAAAATGAAGAAGATTAAATAAATCCATATGAAGAGTCTAAACTGATTAGTATTTCAGGGAACACTGTGTGTCCATTTAAACCCATTTAGTAACCTTGAATGTACACATTTATAATCCATCTCAGTATCAATGAATCAGAAACCCTTAATTACAAATAACAGAATTTTTGAAAAGTACAAGTCTCTGTACCAGCCTCTAATCTGTGTTCTACTTAATATCACTTATATTTAGTTCCATTGATGTAACATTTTTTTTCTCTTGTAGTCCCTAAAAGTTCTGAAAAGTTAATGAGAATTTTTAAGGAGTCTTTGGTAATGCAGTAACTAATGTGAGAACAAAACACAGTGTGGTTTAATATCTTGCTCATACTTGCCTTCCTCTGGAGAATTGTCAAAAAAAGAAGAATATAATTTCTCTGGGAAACTTTCCTACTTCAAGCAGCAATTCAAGCAAGTTAATTAATCATTATGAAATGTGACTGCCTTTCCCTCAGGCCTCTGACTTGTCATTAAAAGGTTTATAGAGCCTATGCCGTTCCTTCATTGCAAAGAGATTGGTACTGCAGCAGAGCAGGACAACACTCCTGCTTGCTTAGCAGTCATCTTTTCACCTTTCTGTATATCCATCGTATGGAGTTTAGGGAGCTGCCTGTCACATTTTTAGGGTGGTTTTTCTACACTCACAAGTTATCTTTTCCCCTTTGGGGCTCTTTCTGTGCTGCTTAAAGACCCCTGGAATTTTTGCAGTGACTTTCCAGGTTGGTGGTCTAGAAGCTCCAACTTCAACAGCTCTCAGTGGTTCTCAGAGCCTCAGCTGAAACCTCACGTCCAGAGGCAGGGCGGGGGCTAGGCAGAGGGAGTAATGTGGGACATGATGGTTCACTGGCACAATGATCCTATGTGCTGTGCGTCTGGGAATCCTAGGCTGCTGAGGTGGGCTAGGGTGCTCAGCCACTCCAAGCAAAGTGGTGGGCAGGAGGAAGAGGAAGCAGGGATGTCCAGATAGTACTATAGATAATGCCCCGAAATTATCATGTTTCACCCTTTTCTGACCCCCTCAAACCTCTTTTACTAAGGCAATGGCTTGGGCAATTGGGTCTCCCCCTTCCTGTCCACATTTCCTGACCACACCCTACATCATTTTTCATAACACTTCTCCCTCTTAAAGGGTGTGTCTCACCTCTAGAGCAGTGGTTCTTACACTTTACTGCAGAAGTATCACTTGGCTAGAGGCTCAGCAATCTACATTTTAAACTAGTACCCAAGCATTTCTAATGCAGATGGTCCACAGACTCCACTCAAGAAGCACTGTTCTCCAGACAAGCTGGAAAAACACATTATGAATTGCCCTGTGGAGATCCTATCTTTAAGAGAGATACCTTTTTCACTTATACTTTGTCTTCATCCCAGACTGCCCCATCCTATTCTTTATTCTCTAGGTTCCTGGAGTCCTGTAGTTACATTTTCATAACCATAACCCAAACCTGCTTCCACATCTTGTATTCAGGCCAATATACAATTAGTTGATAGTATCAGTGGTTCCCTCCTTTCTCATGTGGTTGCATTTTCCAAACAAACATTACATTAAAAGTGAACTTATGCTGGCATCCTTTTATATTATTAGCTAATGTGTAGAGGAGGGTTTAGTTAGGTGGCTGAGGGGAGGCGCTCACAAGACCCTCTTAGGTCTCTTCGGAAGGAGACCAGTGGAGTTATAGTGCTAGAATCTTACAGGATATGTTCTTCCCTGGCTTTACTGTTCCCAGCTTTACAACATTTAACAAAACTGCTTCATTCCCGTGGGCCTCAGTTTCTTCATCTGTACAATTGGAATAACAATTTTATAGGTCTTTAGTGATAAGTAAAGGACAATTCATATGTAAAATGCTTACCACGTACCCAACACATCTAATAAATGTTAGCTATTATTTATATTTATATTTTTATATATAACTTATGTGTTATGTATAGCTTATATATTGTATAATATATAATATAAATTATACTATGTTATATGTAATTTATTATATATTAGTATTTCATATTATTTGTATACATTATTATACCAGGGTAGAAAAATATGAATCTCTAATTTAGAGATACTTCTCCCATGTGTTTGCTAAAGTCTGATATTATATTCTGAGGTTGGTTTCTTTTTCTTTTTTAGACTAAGACTGTTTTTTATTAAAGTCCAAACACTCTAAGGAAGGAAAAGAGAATAAGGCTAATAAATCATTTAACTTTTACTATAAATGGGTTTGTTTGGGTTTTTTTTGGAGATCAGGTTTTTAAAGACCAAGGAAAGTGCTATGGGAGGAGGCTGCAGTCTACATGATAAGCTGTATCTACTGCATGACTTGCCCTGCAGAACTATCTAGGCATAATTTTGAAAACACATTGCTTTGAGATAAATCAATTCAGTGATATACACGTAAGAGTTTTAGAGAGTAAAACAGCAATTCCTGCATGGAGGGATCATTACTGCTTGGGCTGTCTTTCTTCATAAATAAGTAAATCTTTAATTACTGGCAAAAATTGGCTGGCCAAAAAGCCTCATTATCAAACAAGTTGGTTAACTAAAGTATTATAGAAATTATATGTTTTAATTTTTTCAATTGGGAAGCAATTTCAGACTTCAGTTGTGAGGTTTGATTCTCACTGCTTTTGATAAGCAGATATTTATAGTGTTATGTAATTATCATTGTTTTTATTGACGGTCTTTCTAAAATTCAGAGATCTTTGTTTCCTTTGTTTACTGAGATTCTGCAAGTACATAGCAAGTGCCTGGTGCATGGTAGAAGCTGATTGAATATTTCATGAATAACTAAATGAATGTCTTTGCTTAGATATCTTTTTAAAAAGCAATTAATATTAAAGATTTATTAAAAAGCAATTTGGCAACTTGCATTAAGCATCTTAAAATGTGCTTAAGTTTTGATCCAATAAAATCTGAATACGTAAGGAGAGTTTATATAAAAAGCTATTCCAAGAAGTTTATTGATAATGGAAAAAATAAAGAACTTAGATGTTGTTGCAATAGGGAAATGACTAAATGTATTATAGTACATCCATACACTGTGTGGCCATTAAATAGTTTCTTTTAACTCAGCAAGATAAACAAAGAAATCAGGATGTGAAACCGTAACACCAATTATTAAGAAAAATTACAGAGAAGGACAAATATCATAGGATTTCATTTATATGTAGAATATAAAAAAGAAAACAAACGAACAAACAAAGTGTCTTAAATACTAAGAATTGGTGGTTGTCAGAGGGGAGGTGGGTGGATGAAATAGATAAAGGGATTAAGAGGTACAAACTTCATTATAAAATAATCAAATCGTGAAGATGAAAAGTATAGCATAGGGAATATAGTATATAATATTGTAATAACGTTGTGTGATGACAGATGGTGACTATACATATTGTGGTGAACAGTGAATAATGTACAGAATTGTTGACTCAATGCTGTATTCCTGAAACTAATATATCATTGTATATTAATTATACTTCAGCAATAAAAAATATGTGCGTAAGAAAGAACTAGTGCTAAATTCATTAAAATATAAACAGCAGTTATTTCTAGGCTGTATATTGCAATAAATTTGCATTGCTTTGACAAACAAAAAAAAGATAAATTTTCCAAAACATTTAATATTAGCACTTTCCTAACACAGATTCACTGTTTCTCAGTTTATATGTCTTAGAAGAAATTTGTACCAGAAGAAAAGTTTATGGTTCCTTAACTAATGTGTTAAATAGGATAGATGCAAGTTTTCAGGATATTTAATTCTAAAAAGCATTTTTGCCTTTCAAGTGTTTTTCCACCCCTTAGGAAACCAAGACTTTACATTTATACTTATTGTATAATAATTGTGGCTATGGTTTCTATTTTCTCCCATCTGAGGTTTAAGACCTTTGCCTTTAAAGGAGAACACTTGTGGTCCTATACTTGTAGAATATTTTAGTAAACTCCTCCATTTTGATATAATTGGTTAAAAGAAGAAATGGATGAACTTCTGTTCTAGTTTAGGTGCTATTAGCCACTAGCAATGTGCTATTTAGCAAGTCATGTCTCCGTTTCTTCATTTGTAAAATGGTGTCAAATAGACTACCAAATATGGCTGGTGTAAAGATCAAACAAACTTATACATAGTAGTACTTTGCAAGTGGTAAGTAAATGTTAGTGATCAATTTGAATAGTCTTTCTAGACATTTCTAAATTTCATTTAAAAATAATTGAGCTATCAATACTAAATTCTGACTGTTATAAAATGCCATGTAAAGTCCTAAGAATTTTTTAAAAATGTTTTATTTATTTCTGAGAGAGACAGCGTGAGCAGAGGAGGGTAAGAGAGAGAAGGAGACACAGAATCTGAAATAGGCTCCAGGCTCTGAGCTAGTGGGCAGCACAGAGCTGGATGCGGGGCTCAAACCCACGAACCGTGAGATCATGACCTGAGCCGAAGTTGGACGCCCAAATACGGAGCCACCCGTATGTCTTAAGACTTTTTAACAATATAAACATAAGAAAGAAAATCTTAAATTAATGACCAACTTTTTAAAAATCAGTCAGCATTGCGAATTATTCCCTTGGTAATGCATTTCTAAGATTTGGGCATTAGGGGGCGCCAAAAGAATTATTTAGCTAGTCTGCCATTTCCCTCGCTCTGCTTATTTGGCAGCAATCAACATTTATAATGTCTACCAAAGTGCTTTGAAAATATAAAACGCAGTTCCAAGTCTTATATTATAATACAGATGGATGGTATTAACAATCCTATGATTATAATTAAGTGCTCTGAAAAGAAAAATTTCAATCCAGGGTATAAGCTACCTACAATAGGGAGACATCTTGAGGTTAATGGGGACCATTATGGAGTATTATGACAATTGCAATAGATTCACTTTGCTTACTATGGAAGTCTATTTGGCCAGGATTTTATTGACTGACATATGTAAATGGATAGAAAATTAAACTAATAATATTAAGAGCAGGGATAGATCTAAAGATAAATAATAGGTCAGCTAGATCACACTGAGGAGAATTAAATAATCCCATGTTTAAGTATTTTAACTTTCTGATTGACTTGTATATAGTAGGTAATCAACATTTATTGATATGATTTGATTTGTATCTCTCTTAGGAGGATATATTTCATCAGAGTGGCTTACAGAGTTTAATGTAACTCTTTTTTTTTTTTAAAGTGTAGTTAATTCAAAGTTTGTATCTCTTAATTCCCTTAACATATTTCACCCACCCCTCTGGCAACCACCAATTTGCTTTTTGTTTTCATAAGTATGTCTCTTTTCTTGTTGTTGATTTATTAGATTCCACACATAGGTAAAATCATATGGTATTTCTCTTTCTCTGTCTGACTTCACTTAGCTTAATCCTCTGGAAGTACATCCATGTGGTCGTGAATGGTAAGATTTTGTTCTTTTTTATGGCTAATATTCTATTTTTCTTTACCACATATTCTGTATCTATGGACACTTAGGTTGTTCCCATATCTTGGCTATTGTAAATAATCCTACAATAAATATAGAATTGCATATGTATTTTTGGTTTTCTACGGGGCATTCATCCAGAAGTGAAATTACATAAGAAATACTCTTATGGTATTTCTAATTTTTTTGAGGAACCTCTATACTGTTTTCCATAGTGGCTTCACCAATTTACATTTCCACTAACAGTGCAGAGGGTTTCCTTTTTATTTATTGACTTTGTGATACTGGCCTTCTGACTAATGTGAGGTTATATTACATTGTGGCCTTGATTTGCATTTTCCTGATGATTAGTGATTTTGAGTGTCTTTCTATGTGTCTGTTGCCTGTCTGCATGTCTTTTATGGGAAAATGTCTATTCATGTCCTCTGCCTATTTTTAAAATCAGATTATTTGTTTTTTAGTGTTGAGTTGTATGGGTTTATGTATTTTTGAATATTACCCCTTATCAACATTTTATTTGCAAATACCTTCTCACATTCAGTAGGCTGCCTTTTTGTTTTCTTGATGTTTTCTCTCATTGTGCAAAAGTTTTAGTCTGATGTAGTCCCAATAGTTTATTTTTTTGCTTTTGTTTCCCTTTCCTGGTAGACAGATCCAGAAAACTATAGCTAAAGCTGATGTCCAAGAGATTTCTGCCAAAGTTTTCTTTTAGGATTTTAATGGTTTCAAGTCTTATATTTAGGTCTTTAATCCATTTTGGGTTTTTCTTCCTTTTCAGATTTTTATTTAAATTCTAGTTAGTTAACATATTGTGTAATATTGGTTTCAGGTATAGAATTTAGTGACTCATCACTTACACATAACACCTCATGCTCCTCATAACAAGTGTCCTCCTTAATACCAATCACCCATTTAGCCCATTCCCCACCCACTTCCCTCCATCCACCCTTAGTTTGTCTCTATTGTTAAGAGTCTCTTATGGTTTCTTTCCCTCTCTCTCTTTTTTCCCCTTCTCATGTGTTCATCTGTTTTGTTTCTTAAATTCCACATATGAGTGAAATCATATGGTATTTGTCTTTCTCTGATTGAATTATTTCACTTAGCATAATACACTCTAGTTCCATTCTTTTTATTGCGAATGGCAAGATTTCATTCTTTTTGATGACTGAGTAATATTCTATTGTATGTATATGTGTGTATGTATAAATATATATGTATATTACATCTTTTTTTAATTTACTTATGTCTTTTTTAATTTACATCCAAGTTAGTTAGCATATAGTGCTATATTTACTTCAGTAAATTCCAGTGATTCATCCCTTATGTATAACACCCAGTGCTCATCCCAACAGTGTCCTCCTTAATGCCCCTCACCTATGTAGCCCATCCCCCCATCCAACCTGCAACCCTCAGTTTGTTCTCTGTATTTAAGAGTCTTTTATGGGGGCTCCTGGGTGGCTTAGTCATTGAGCGTCCGACTTTCGCTTAGGTCATGATCTCGCGGTTTGTGGGTTCGGGCCCCGCGTCGGGCCTGTGCTGATTGTCAGCTCAGAGCCTGGAGCCTCTTTCGTAGTCTGTGTCTCCCTCTCTCTCTGACCCTCCCCTGCTCACGCTATCTCTCTCTCTCCTAGAAATAAATAAAAATATTTTAAAAAAAAAGAGTCTCTTATGGTTTGTCTCCCTCTCTGTTTTTGTGTTGTTTTTGCTTCCCTCCCCTTATGTTCATCTGTTTTGTATCTTAAATTCCTCATATGAGTGAAGTCATATGATATTTGTCTTTCTCTGACTAATTTCACCTAGCATAATACCCTCTAGTTCCATCCATGTTGTTGCAAATGGCAAGATTTCATTCTTTTTGATTGCTGAGTAATACTCCATTGTATATATACCACATCTTCTTTATCCATTCATCCACCGATGGACATTTGGGCTCTTTCCATACTCTGACTATTGTCGATAGCACTGCTATAAACATTGGGGTACATGTGCCTCTTTGAAACAGCATACCTGTATCCCTTGGATAAATACCTAGTAGTGCAATTGCAGGGTAGTTCTATTTTAAACTTTTTGAGGAAACTCCATACTGTTTTCCAGAGGGGCTACACCAGTTTGCATTCCCACCAACCATCAACAGCGTAAGAAGTTTGTTTTTGTTGTTGTTGTTTGAGTTTAACATAATTCTTAATAATGTTTCAAAATAGGGTCTCAGATAATCATATATACGTAGATATATATGATATATATATCACAATCACCCACGCTGCTTATAAGAAATGTTGACTCTTGAGTACCACCTACCCCTAGTACCTTAGACCTGTGAACACAGAACGTCTGGGAGCAGGGACAATGGATATTCATACTAGGTGGTTTTAATTGGCTTTTATGTCCAAAAATGTTTGAGAACCATTACCTAAATTATAGTCAACCATTACCTAAACTATAATCAACCTGAACAAAATCAAAGCAAAATGACAATTTAAATGTCACCACCTGCCATATGATAGTTTTGTCAATTTTGATACAAGTCAAGAAGGAAAAGTATAAATATATTTAAAAGCGACAGAGGTCAAAAGAAAAGCCTAAGAGATTAAATATATAAATACACTCACCTGTTTCAGTTGTTTTATGAAAAAAGGGTGAACTCCATGGCTGCCAGTACCTTTTACCTGTTTCTTGGCATCTCACTTGAAATACATACATAGTGTTTGGTTCCAAGTAGAATTCTGACTGTTGCTCATATGTAAAATTGGTGTCAAATTCTTTAACCTAAAATGAATAAATAACAACAATGAAACAATACAGTGTGCTTTTAAAACAAATAATTATTCTGTTGAGGCAGAAATGTATGCAGCACCTGTTATGTTCCAGGCACTCTTCTAGGACCTGGGAAAACAAAGAATACAAAAGGGCACTTTGTATAAAACATGACCATAAATAATCAAATACATGTTATTTAACACTAAAAGTGAAATAAATGTTGCTTTGTATTTGACAATGCTCTCAAGCTGTTAAATGTCATGTTAAGTCCAAAATGTAATATTTTCTCAATTTTGGAGTAGCTGGATTTAATGGAATGGAAGAAGTGGGGGATTTAATAACAATTGTTTGAATTCCTACCTTCTTCCCCCCATCTCTCTCTCTCTCTCTCTCTCTCTTCAACTGGATATTTAGATCAGTAATTCATGAATGATGAAATAATTTCACTTGCTAATGATGACTTTTGGAAAAAACTTCTCATAAACTAATCTATTAAATTGGTCCTTATTTTAGATTTTTGCCGATTCTATAAAGCCTATGATATGTATGTCTGTGTGTGAGAGAAAATAGAACATTTAAGAATACTGAGCTGTGGAAATCCAATCGAAGGTAAGCATTCACATAGCTGAAGTCTAAACTTACAAATCATTTTCTGGAGCGCTATGACCTGCTATAAAACATAATGAAAAGTAACCCCCTAACAAGCTGGTTCGGCAGGGAGAGAGAAACCAAGGTATTTACGTACCATCAGTATGTTGTGATAAGTGAATAACTGAAAAAAGTGAAGCATGATTGAAAGGTAACCATAAAATATGTCTAGAAATGCATTTAGGCAACAACTAGGAGGAAAGAGTTACCAAACACTCATAAAAGAGGAAGTTGAAACTGTCAAGATTTAAAAGAAAGAAAGAAAGAAAGAAAGAACGAACAAACGAAAGAAACAAAGAAAGGAAGAAAGAAAAAAAGCAAGCTACCAACCTTCCTGAGAGATTCTTCTGTGAAAACCCAATCTTAACATAAATGTTTAAAACCTTCAGTGTAGTAAAAATGTAAAATTCATGAAAATATTTTTTTGCAGGCTGTCATGCTTCATATAAAGTATCATTCAGAGTTTCCATAAGCTGTGTCTCTACTCTTGGCCCTTGGAATTTCCTGCTGTGTAAATATGACTGGCGGGCATTTGGGGGTCTCCTGGGATCCAGGAAAGATTTTACTTGTAGCAAAAGTTTGACTTTGAAATGCACTCTGCTTCTATTTGCTTTTCTTGGAAGGGAGTTGTTATTTTCTGGCATGTCTCTTGCCATTACATTTATAGATAAATCCCTGTAAAGAAGAGAAATACACTAAAGCACAGCCAGAATTCTAAAATGGAAGAATTTTACAGAACTGTTAACAGACTTGTTTCTGCCATCAGGCAAGCCAGGTGACTGCTTCGGGTCTTGTAAGCACAGGATGATGCCTCAAGGTATTTTCATAGGCTAAAATAAACACTGAGAAAGGTAAACCTTTTTTCCATGTCTATGTAGACGGTTTGAATTCAAGTGCAAGAAATATGACTTTTTTTATAGCAGTTAATTTATATTTAGCACCTCGATTCTGAAAGTGGGGGCCATACAAACTTGATCTCTATAAATGTAAGGTACCTCTTATGGTTACATTAAATTTCTGGAAGCATTTTTCCAACCTATTCAGTTCTCTACTCTCCACTCCCTCCAACTCCCTACCCGGGACAAGGGCATGGTGAAGGGCCCTTCTCAGTAACCTATCACTGTCTAAACTCTTTTGGTTCCTTTTCCTAACTCCCTCCATCCCTCCAACTTCCTCATCTTGCTGCCCAGTTAGTCTTTACCTAGTGTTTGGTGAGAGAGGAAGTGGGGTGATGATTGAGAAACTTATCACATGTTCTTATTACATGTGGTGACTAATCACATGTTCTTCTAAGTCTTCCATCTTATAGCAGCATTTACACTTTTTTTTTTTTTTTTTTAGAAATGTTTATTTATGGGGCGCCTGGGTGGCTCAGTCAGTTAAGCGTCAGGTCATGATCTCACAGTCTGTGGGTTGGAGCCCCACATCCTCTGCGTCGGGCTCTGTGCTGACAGCTCAGAGCCTGGAGCCTACTTGAAATTCTGTTTCCCTCTCTCTCTGCCCCTCCCCCACTCACTCGCTGTCTCTGTTTCTCAAAATAAAATAAAAGACATAAAAAAATTTTAAAAAATGTTTATTTATTTTGAGAGAGAAAGAGAAAGAGAGAGAGCATGCACCCAAGGGTATATGTGAGCAAGGGAGGGGCAGAGAGAGAGGGAGAGAGAATCCCAAACAGGCTCTATACTGTAGATGCAGAGCTTGATGTGGGGCTCAAACTCACAACTATGAGATCATAACCTGAGCTGAAATTAAAAGAGTCCCATCCATGCTCAACCCTCTGAGCCATCCAGGCACCCCATATTTACACTTTTGAAATGCAAGGTCAAGGGTTTGACCCTTAGCTATCTGTGTACTGTTCTATTAGCCTTCCCTGGAAAAGAATGAATGTTTGGTTTTATGTGCTCCATGAGCTAAGACTGGTTTTGCATTTTTAAATGGTTGTAAGAAAATCCAAAGAATATTTTGTTATGCATAGAAATTACATGAAATTCAAATTTCAGTGTCCAAAATTAAAGTTTTATCATGCCCATTCATTTGTATGTTTTCTATACAATATACACTACACACTACACTTTCACGCTACAAATGCAAAGGTGAGTAGTTGGGTCAGAGACCTTATAACCTGCAAAGCCTAAAATGTTTACTATTTGGCCCTTGAATAAAAGTTTGCCACTTTCCATGCTGATAGTGCTCTTGCAAGCATGGTGAATATTTCTGACACCCACTGAATTTTCTGTAAGAAGCATAGCAAGCAACCAACCCCACAAAGTGACATAGTACAAGAAGGGCAAGAATTCTCTGATGACCAAGGAAAGCGGTGTTATGACAGGAAGTAGAGTGGCTATGCTATGGTGGGCAGATAGAGCTGATTTTTTGGAAAAATGTTAAAAACTACAAAGAAGATTGTGCTGAGACTTGAATGTGTTGAGCCCAACAGCAGATCTAAGACAATTATGGCTATCAAGAGATGCAGTCATTTTTAACTGGGAGGAGATAATAAGAGAAAAGGCCAAGTAATCCAGTCCTAAGTTTCACAGTTTGTTTTATTATGAAAACAATAAAATCTTGAGATTATGTTTAAAAAAAAAGCCTTAGTCTAGCTTAATTAGAGAAACAAATCACTATTAATCCATTTACTTGAACTTACAGCAAAGACTTCCCTGCTTTACTGTCACTATTGTTGAGCACCTATTAAAGGCAAACAATAATATTAATAGCTAATGTTTCAAAATGTTATCTACATGAACTACACATTATAAAAATCAATGGAGGTATAAAAAATTATTATGAAATATCCTGCCTTCCAGGGGCTTACAGTTAAAGGATAGGAAAACAGAGGTATAAACAGGTAAACTGTTATACAACATGGTAATACTCCTGAGATGGAGTACACAGAAGTGGGCAAGGATTGTTGCTGAAGATTGGGAGCTCAGTTTTTAACACAAGTTTAAGGTGCCAAGGAGATAGTCCATGAAGATAACCAAAGAGTAGATAAATATTCTCCACATGGTATTGGCCTTGTAGGATCCCCTGAAGGACTGGCTCGTTCCCTTTGATACTTCATAGTCTATGCAGCTTAGTTAAAAGGGGATGAAAAGCAATCTCAATTCACTAATTTTGATTTTTCAGGGGATCTTCTTTTGCTCTACCAAACTTGTTGCATGGCCTTCCCAGAAGTTAAGATGAAGAGTAACAACACCCAGTATTTATTGAACTTGAACTCTATTCCAGGCTTTGGAATAGATCTATTCCAGATCTAACTTCTTACAGATCATCCTCACAACCATATGAGGTAGGTGCTTGTCTTATTCCTACTTTAGGTATGGGAATAATGAAGCACAGAAAAGATAAGCAACTTGCCCAAAGTTGCATAACTAAAAAGTGGCAGAACCAGGTTTTGAATTCTAGAACCTGTGCTCTTAGTTACATGGCTTTCCTGCATAGCTGCCTGTCACTTTCAAATAAAGAACCTCCTTCAAGTAATACCTCCGGGAGGCAGAGGTGAGGTGGAAGATCAAATCTGTAGTCTTTTGTATCTCCTCCGCTTCTTGCCTCTGATTTCCTATCTCCCTACAAAGAGGCAAAGAGAACACTTTATGTATGACCCAGATGAAATTGTTGAGGTAGCAAATGTTGAAAATGAAAGCTTTATTCTGGTTCTTACAGACTGGACTTGGGTCATCTGGATAGAAATGGTAATTCACCTTTTTATGTGTAAGTGGTTATATTTAGAGGGAGCATGGTAGAAGGGATAGGATATATGCTTTGGACTGAAGGCTGTTCTTTCATTTTTCAAATATTTTTTGGGTGCCCAAAGTGATATAGGATCTATAAGAAGCATTTAGTTACTAGCACTGTAAGTTTGAAAGACTTGGCTTGAGGTCTTTTGAATTCTATGTCCTCATTTCTATAACGGAGCTGATATTTACCTATTCCAGAGGATGGTTATGAAGGTTAGATAACAAGTATTCTTTCAGCTCCTTCATTTGCCTGCTTGTGAGTTACCAAGTCTCACAATGGCATTGTAGCACCAGCAGGGGGAGCAGAGAACAAGAATTTCAACCAGAAAACACTTGGTTTCTGAAAATCTATTCAGAGATACTGATGGTATAATTACTTTCTATTTTCTAAACATTCTTCTAGCCCATAATCTCTGCCAATTATGCCAAATAAAGGAGTTTTATGTTATCGATTTCATCTTATGACCAACCAGGACACTAAACAGAGGGCACCAGGTGTCCTATTGGAATAAAATTCTATTGACTCAAAATCTAAGACTAAGAGAATTTCATTTGGGTTTTCAAATTCACCTAAATTCCACATTTGCAAAAGGATTGACTGTGGAGTTGTGTTTTGTTTGTATCCTGCTTGTCCTGGGCTTTAAACATAGGGTTGCTATGCACACAAATGTCAAAATTATTTAGTCAACAAGTCCAGCAGGATCTTCACGTGGTAATTGACCAAATGATGCACAGATTCACATCTAAGTGCAATCTGAACATCTGTAAAGTTCACATCATATTTCTTATTTAAACAAACAGGAGTAAGTAAACAGGTTGATGTCTGGATTTATTTTTAGAGAACAATCTTTAAAGTACATCATAAAATCAGTATAGTTTTACCCTCATATTCTTGACACTCTTTAAACACATTGTTCTACAGCAAAACTGATGTTCAGGATGATGAAGCAATAAAAGGCTTTGGAGTCATGCTAATCACCAAATACATATCACTTACTCCCTGACAGCAGATAAATTCATACATGATATATAACTCTGAATTAAGCAAATCCAGAGACTCTACTCCCTAATTATTTTGACTAAGTGGCAATTTATTGTACTGAAAATATGAAATGGCATTTCTTTTCAAATACACCAAAATTGGAATTTTATCCTCAGTCATACTAGTGTTCTCCCATAGTTCAAATTACTGAGTTTTTATTATGTTCACAGGAGCTGTCATGTCATGCGATTTCATTAATGAACCTTGTACCTACGCCTCTCCTAAGTCAGTTGGTAACTTACCATTGGTATTTAAGGATGGTTAGTTTTTTCAGATTTTCACTTTTTACCTTGGGCTCATATAAGGCTAAGGTCTCTTGTAGTAAAATCTTATATTTTGAATTGCATTTTTTCATTTAAAAAGAGACACCCATAAATCTGAAGTTCTTCTTATTGAACAGTTATTACCCTAGATGCTTATTAAATTTCAGCATAGAAACCTTACATTTTATATTCACCATCACTGATATAAATTTTACCCTAGGAGGCACTGAATTGCAAGGAGCCAAACAGATGGATCTCTCTTAGTTGGACATTATTTAGCAACTTATAAAAGGTAAGAGCACATTTTCAGAAAACATCTCTCCATTTGGAAGCATATGGTAACAAATATTAAAACTAGAGTGGTTTGAGGGGTGCCAGAATGGCTCAGTGGGTAGAGCACATGATTCTTGATCTTTGGGCTGTGAGTTCAAGCCCTGTGTTGAGCGTAGGGATTACTTTTTAAAAAAACCAACAAATTAGAGTGGTTTGAGTATCAAACAGATAAAAATGTGTAAAATAGATTATCATTAAGTCAATTGTGGGTTAGCTTTTCTTTCATTCGCTTACATGCTAAAGCATAGTGAAAGCTAGCTTACCTTCCAAGTTTGGTTTGTTGTAGACTTGTATCTCATTTCACAGGAAACTTTTTCTATTGTTGTTTGACTATTCCAGTGAATCACAGTCTTGGGTTCTGTTGTATTTATGTCCTCAGCCCTGGAAATGATGGATCCAGAAGGTATCACTAGAAATAATAATAAATAAAAACCCAGCAGTTTAAAACTTGCCTAGGGAGAAATTAGTATCTTTATATCAATATATAGACATGTTAAAAGTCAAAGTACTGAAAAACAATTTCATGATCCAATTAATAATTAATGATTTTTTTTCTTGTTTTCTAACTGATTATGTAAGAGAAAACTGCTGCTGTTAAGCAAAATTCTATTCAACCTGTTTTCTATTTCTTTTAAATGGGACTCTTATAGTTCACCTTTCCTATTCCCTATTCCCTTATAATCCTAACTAATGAAATTCCAAAGCCTGGCCTTATTAACAAAAAGCAAAGAAAAGAGATAAAGGAGATATCTCTTTCTTCCTGCATCCATTTAGGGGAAAATGAGGTTTTGCATTTTAAATTTTGTTCAGGGAAATCTGATAGGGTATTGATTGAGACTTTTCACAGTAATATTTTTATTCTCTTGTATCATAGGGAAACATGAATAATGAAATCTTTTGCTAACTTATTTTATTTTAACTGTATTAAAATAAATCCATACTTGAAAGTATGATTTGAACAAAGCAAGTCTCACAAGACTCTAAGACTTTACCAATTATTCTCATGCTCTGTGATAATAACTTTCAAAAGGAAACTGACATTCTGATGGGTTATCTTACTCGTTGTTTTGTTGTACTAGGAGTAGTGGTGTAACTGGAATCTCTGTATTTCTAAACTGTTTCAATTCTTGTGTGCTTGCTCTGTCTGAACAGAGTAAAATCTTTGGTACTTCCCATTTCTCCTATATATATACACAACAGAACAATGAAAACCTACGACTTTGTTAGACAAGTTATTTAACAAAGAACTGAAGAGGCTTGTATGTGTGTTTTTAAGGACCATTATTATAGCTTAATACTCTCTATGGTTAGTTTCCTTTTCATTTATTCTAGGTGTATAAAGTGTTCTTTGGGAATATTATTGTTTTATTATTAATCACTTATCTAAAATTATATACTCAAGTATATGATTTATAGAGAAATATACAAATTAAAGATTTAATGTTTAGTAGCACAGTCCTACAATAAAATCCTTGGGCTAATGGTAGCATAAGAAAGAAGTAGTAGCAAAATGAGTCTAGTTAAAGATTTTACTGTACTGAACTTTTGTCATCTGAATTCCACAGTTGATTTCCTTTTGCTAGTGTAAGCTTCTTGTAATAAGTATAAGTATTCACAGACTTCTGTAGTAAGGGAAATGATTCCCAGGGCTCTGAGATCACTTGGGATCATTTAAAGCACTCTCAGGCTAAATAACCCGCTCACTCTTATCTCCCATCCCTGAGTTTGGCCTGCCATTAGTAACACAAGCATTCTGAGACCCTTCTGCAGAAAGAAATACTCTGGGGAGGAAGAAGTCTTTAGTCCTATGAGAAATGAAAATAGAACAGTAAGTCAGAGTTAAGATAGAGTCTTAGGGATGAAAGAGCATAAGACAAGCTGAGGGCAAAGCACAGGCTAACAATAACCCTCCTCCTCCCCCCAAGGTGAGATAGGTATGATATTCCTCAGGCACTCCTGGCTGCCTAAGAACAAAGGAAAGGAGAGAAAACAAATGGTTAAATTGGCAGTCTTCATCAGTTTACAAATATCTTAGTAAATTACAAAAAGGCAATCTTATCAACAGTGTACTCTCCAGGAATTTTCTACCATTTTAATGATAATGCTTTGGTAGAGGGAAAAATAAATTTAGCTCCACAATAGCTAGGCCTCCAGTAATCTGAGTCCTTAGCATATGAAAATCCCTTTAAGAAACTTCCTGACTTTATCTTCCCCAACTCCACGGTATATAAGCAGTCACTCTTCACAACCCCAGTGCAGCTTTTTTTACCCACGGGTCCTATCCCTGTGCTTTAATAAAACTCACCCTTTTGCACCAAAGATGTCCTCAAGGAGTTTTTTCTTAGCTGTGAGCTCTGAACCCCCAAGACCCCACTGCAAAACCCCATCATTAGCACCGGGCAAGTCAATGCAATAGAGAACTAAACCTTTAGGTTTGAATGACCTCATTTTTTTTTTCAAATAAATATGTTATATAATAAGTACTTGAATATGTACTTTGTTACATGACTCAAATGTTGAATGTTTTCTCTCATTGCTTAGGTTTCAAACATTCCCATCAGATCTTAACATTTTTTAAAAACTGTCAAATCCATCTAGATGCTATGTGTTTAGTTTCAACTTATATTGAAATAAAGAACCAGATTTGTAGTTTTTGGTATCTTTCTAGCAACATATATTTACCTATACAGGAATTAATTTTCAAAATGGTAATTTTATTTTCAAAAAGGTAAAAAATTTACCTATGTGAGAATTAATGTCAAAATGGCAGCCCAGCCAGGGAGTGCCAGGTGGCTCAGTTGGTTAAGTGTTCAGACTCTTGATTTTGGGGTCGAGCCCAGTGTGGCTCTGTGCTGACAGTGCAGAGCCTGCTTGGGATTCTCTCTCTCCCCCCTCTGCCCCTGCCCTACTCATATATGTTTTCTCCCTCTCTCTCTCTATGTGAAAATTGTTCTCAGGAGAGCCCTCTGTCCTCAGTTTCATAGAATGCTACATTTATCTAACTTGCAGTGCCTCATTCTTAAAGTGTCACAAATGAGTATCTTCCCTGGTAGATTGCAATCTTCCCTGGTAGATTGCAAGATACTTAGGGAAGTAGATACCTTGCTTATCTTATTCTCCCTAGCTCTTAAAATAATGCTTGAATAGAAGACATTTTCAATAAATATGTGTAAAACCACATGTACCCATGTAGAAATAAGATTGGAAGGATATACAACAAAATGGTAGCAGTACTTATCTTTGTATTTCCTTGGGTTGGTTGATTATGGGTAATTCTTGTTTTCCATATCATGATCTGCAGGAACTTCAGGGGAACACCTTTCAGAGCTGGACTTCATTTGACTAGGTCAGTACATATTAGCTGCTTATTCAAAAAGACATACTACTTCTCATTCTTTACCTATATCATCCAGATTAATTTGCAGTTGTTTTGACTTCTCTGTGCCCAATGCATTTGCAGCTTTGACCCAAACCAAATATTTCTTGCCACTTTTCAATGAATCAGTGGAGATGTTAATATAACTTGAAGAAAGATATTGTTGCTCTTCTTCTGTCTCTAAACTTAAAAAAAAAAAAATTATGATAACTGGTTATGTTGGTTTGAATTAGTTAGTCCTTAGTTTTTTGCTGCTACTTTTTTAGACTGCTTTCAGAATACATTTACTTAAAAATCAATCAAAATTTATTTCATTTTGAAAAATTAAAAAACATAGGTTTAAGACTACTCAGGGCCACACTATGACTTTCATGGGTATTAGGCCCTTTTGTCTTCATGGGCCCATTCTTCCATCAAGAGAAAAAAGTATATATGTGTGTGGATATGTGTATCTTTATAGACGTACATATGTATGTTCATGTAGATTATGTTTTAAAATTGTCAGTATAAAAGCAAATATATTAATATTACATATTAAAACATTTTCTTTGACCTAAGGTTTATTATTTTTCTTCTTATTTTAAATGAAATTAAATATTTTCATGGACTTCTGAAAGTATCATGAGCCCTGGGTACTATGCCTACTGGGCCTTTGGCATAAGTTGTCTCTGGACAGAGCTTGAAATAAATGAACATCCTCTAGGAAGGAACATTGCAAAGGAGATCAGTACCAGGGCTTTGAGTTAGACATTTCTACCAGATCTAGGATAAGGAGTAAGAATGGCATGAAGGGTCAGAATAGGATGAGAGAGCTGGATGGGGTAGGGAAAAACCAGACTTCCAGGGAGAAAGAAACCTCAGCATGTTCTAAAACAAATAAATGAAATGGTATGTCATTTTCCAGAAAGTTCAGCAAGTTCATACTCTGGAGCATGAACATGGAAGAAGTAACTTGAAATGGAGCAGGCAAGATCAGAAAGACTTCCTGTGGACTTTGAAAACAGAACTTACTGGATCTGATGGCCAATTATGTAATGGTAAAGGAAGCTATTTGCTGACAAAAGGGATGGAGAAGATAGATAGATAGAGGGTTTGGAGTGAGAGATAGAGTTGTTGTTTTTTTAAGTTTTACTTGAGAGAGAGAGAGAGAGCGCGCGCAAGTGTAAGCAGGGGAGAGGGCAGGGGGGAAGAGAGATAATCTTAAGCAGGCTCCATGCTCAGCATGAAGCCTGATGTGGGGCTCAACCTCACAACCCTGGAATCATGACCTGAGCCAAAATCAAGAGTTGGGTGCTCTTATCTATAGTCAGATCTATTCAAGAGTTGGGTGCTCAACTAACTGAGCCGCCCAGGTGCCCCAAGAGACAGAGCTTTTAAATCATCACTTCAAATTATGTTTATCTAAGTTTTTGAATGTGTGAGGATCTCTAATCAGCCAATTTAATAAAAAAGTTAAATTTCACTAAGGTGAAATTTAAAATGTTATTTGTTAAGGCTAAAATTCTAAATTTTATTAATTTTCATTGGCTTTGGTCAGCAAGTTTGAGCCTCTTTTTTATATCTGTTAAAACTTTCCAGGGCACTTAGCTGGTGCAGTTGGTAGAGCATGCAACTTATGATCTGGGGGTCATGAGTTGGAGCGCCATGTTGGACAGAGAGATTACTTAATCAATCAGTTTGTTAAAAATTTCTACTCCACTATATTTTTAGGGGATGGGGATTGGAGGTAATGGTGGGGGGAGTGCTGGGAAATGTTGCTTCCTTTCTTTTCTGGTTTCTGTGAGGAGAGATGGTCCTTAAACCTCCCTGGTTTGGTCTCATCCCTTGCTTGCTCACTCATCCCTCTTGAAGGTGAGCATAATTCTACTCATGAAGAACTGGCCATATGCACCTCAGTCCCTTCCTCTCTTCTATTTTCCCTTGCAGGTCAGAAGACCACACAAATGACCTTTTTTGGTCTTCTCCAATAAGCTGTAAGATTTAGAGGAGTTGGCCTCAATGTGGGGATGTGCAGCTGTCTAATACTGGCTGTGATTGAGGATAAGGGCAGTAAATCTGTTTGTTCTGGGAAGATTAATATTAGAAAGTTTACTGTTGCCACATACCAAAGCCATGCTCTCCATTAACAAGCTTCATCAGTAATAAATATTATACAATATTTTAAATGTTTAAAATTATTTAAATATTTAAATATATATTTTAAAATATTTAAACATAAGCATTATTATATTTCTATTTTCATCTGCTGGCTTTTTGGTTTCTCTCAGTTGGTTTAGAACTCATGAGGAAAATCTGCAGAGATTGACCCACTTCAGATACTTACACACCATTATCTATAGTCAGATCTATTCATAACATGAAAGTGTTTTCACTAGACTTTGCTAAGTTTACATTTCTTGAACTCATTGAACTACCAACTCTTTTTATTTCCTTTTCTTAAGCTTCTCAGTCATATTTTCTACATTCCTGGCAACTACATCCAACTTACCATTTCCACTTGTTCTTTAAGCTTTTTGTTGTGACTTCTGCCCTCACCTTTCCCGTGAAACTACTCTTCTTTTTTTTCTTTTTGATTTTTGAGAGAGAGAGAAAGTGCAAGTGTAAGTGGGAGGAGGCAAAGGGAGAGGGAGAGATAATCTCAAGAAGGCTCCATGCCTAGCACAGAGCCTGACCTGGGGCTCCATTTTTACTACCATGAGATCATGACCTAAGCCAAAATCAAGAGTTGGATGCAAACTGAGCCACACAGGCACCCTGAAGCTACTCTTCTAAAATGGCATCCTTTCCAAGGTGAAGTCCTGAATCCTCTTTGTAGCATTCGTCCCTCCTGATTACTTACAATTCTTACTTCCCTTGGCTACCTGGACTCCGTGTTCTGGGCAAGAGAGACTAAATCTTTTTCTCATGCCTGCTTAGTAATGTCTTTCCTTCTCCAACCCTCCACTTGAATTGCCCTCCTTAATCTTCTAAGTCAGATCTATTCAACCCCACCACAGCGAGGATCACCTCTTGTCCCTCTTGGTACTTGCCTTTTCCCTCAGTTTATTCACCTTCCTGGTTTCTATCACTATTTCACATGTACAGCTACTGAATATCTGCCCTCTCACAGGGAGATGATTTGGATATCTGCCTAAGACCAGAACTATAGCGTATTTATTTATTTATTTTAACATTTATTTATGTTATAGAGACAGAGTGCAAGCAGGGGAGGGGCCCAGAGAGAGGGAGACACAGAATCTGAAGCAGGTTCCAGGCTCTGAGCTGTCAGCACAGAGTCCAATGCGGGGCTTGAACCCACAAGTGAGATCATGACCTGAGCTGAAGTTGGATGCTCAAGAGACTGAGCCACCCAGGCGCCCCATCTACAGCATATTTATAACTGAATTATCTTTCCATGCATGTCAGGACTTTTTGCCAGTATCTCCATTGTTGTCAGCAGCATGCTGCCTTTCTGATGTCCTCAGTTTGCCATTTTAAACTACTTTTTCTCTGCTACCCTTCAACCAAAGAAGGTGAAGCATTTATTTAGCTATTATTTTCTTGTTTTAAATGTTATTTATTTTGAGAGAGAGAGTGTGTGCAAGCAGGAGAGGGCCAAGCGGGGGTGGCGGGGGACAGAGGATCCAAAGCAGGCTCCTTACTAACAGCAGAGAGCCCAATGTGGGGCTTGAACTCGCAAACCAAGGGATCATGACTTGAACCAAGGGATCATGCCTAACCAACTGAACCACCCAAGAGCCCCAATTTTCATATTTTATCTTTTGTTCCTGTTTTGATAGCTGTGGCCATGGTCTAGGCTTTATCTCTGTATTATGTTCGGTATATTACTTGTAGATCCCTACATTAACTTTATTGCATTGTGAAACATAACGATATAGATATACTAATTTAGAGGGGGAAAAAAAACCGTGGAATTGAACACAGGTGAAAAGACAAGTACCCTATATTCTTATATTTAACAAATAGAAATGCTTCACAAATTTGTATGTCGTCCTTGACTAAGGGTCATGTTTGTCATCTTCTTGCACTATTCTGATTATAGTACTTGTGTTGCTGAGGCATGCATTGCTTGGTTTCTTTGTCTAATACCATCAACATTTTTTTCTGTCCTGGGAGGCTGACTTGATAGGGTTTGTGGGGAAGGAAGAGTTTAAAACTCACAATCATTTCATTCTAGGCTGCTCTTCATGTCTTGTTACCACCATATGTCTATTTAGCAACTCCCAAATTTCTCCAGCCCCAAACTATCCCAGCCAGGGTTATAACTTGCCAGCCACAATGATCTGGTAGAATCCAGAGTGGCATTCTTGCTGAGACACAGAACTCCAGCAAGGAAAAGGGGAACTAGCCTCATGCTACCAAGCAATAAATACATTTATGAATCAGAATAATACAGAAATTATATAGTATCTCTATTTTAAACCTATTGTCACTTCTAGAGCAGGATAATCTCAGCACGCAGTCAAAGACTTTCTCTAAGGCTAACAGGGAAATGTGGGTAAGGGTGACGAGTCTCTATAGCATGCAGGTGGCACCAACTAAGTTCAACTCAGGTTTTTAACCCTCAGTGCATATTTTCTCATGCTGCCTCTTTTCCTCTCAGCAGCAGGGACATCACTATGAACACCATGAGAAGACAAAGACATGTCAATAGTGATGAATAGCAGAGGGCTTGGGTTTTAGAAAAGAACCTATAGGTTCAAATCTTGGCTCTGCCCCTTGATAAAATGTGGGACTTTTACTTAACCTCTGTGTATTTCAGTTTACTCATCTGTGCAACAGAAAGAATAACATTGTTGTTATCATGAGTAAACTCAGATAAGTGAGTTAATGAGACAAGGAAGCATGGAGCAGACGGCTTCACACATTATAAAGGGCTTATAAAGCAGACGATTATTATTATTAATTAAAAGGTATTTATGACATGACTTTTACACATTCTAAAGAGTACAAATGAAACTTTAAAAGTTGTTATATTTCAACAAGTGAAGTTTCTTTTATATTACTTGTGTTTGAAATTAAATCACTCCATTAAAAATTCAGATGTTTACATAGTTCCCTTATATTTCTTCTGAAATAAGGCAGAATGTAAATAAATTACAGAGAATTTCTTTTAAGGTATGCTAACCTCATGCTCGATAAGATTTCAAATGTAAAAATAAGAAAATGGCAACTATGGGTAAGTAGCAAGTAGGGCATCTTTGAATATTTTCCAGTCAGAGAAAACCACATGCATGTCCTTAATTGGTTTGTGGCTAATTCTTTTACCACATATGTTGAGACCACAGTCAAAATGGAAATACATGCTTAAACCAACATGAACCATAGGTATTAGGTAATTTAATTCTGCTTTTAAAATCTACTTTCATATTAGCACCTAGACCATGAACACTCTTTTAGGTGAGGAATCCCGTAATAATGAGTGACTAACTATACTTTGGGACTATTTTTACACAAAACTGTATATTACAAAGTTTTTAAAAAATTTCTTATTTCTATTTCTGTTTTTGGTGTGCTTATTATTACATAACAGATATTTGTTGAAGGGAGTCAGCATGATTTATGTTTCTCTGAAGCTTACCATGTACCTAGCACTAGCTGTATTTCATAGATTTTCAATAAACATTGCCAATTTATGGTGATAATGGTGAATAGTGTTTTCCATTTATTTAGCTACTCATTTAGCAAGTATTTACTTAATCTCCACTATGTTCCAAGCATTACTTTGGACATTGGGGCTACAAGTATGAAGAAAACAGATATAGTCCTGACCTTCATGGAGCACACATTCCAGTGGAAACAAATCAATAGATAATATGTTATATGGTGATCGATGTTCGAAAGAAAAATAAAGCAAAAAAGGGTTAGGAAGTACTAGAGGTAGGAATGGGGATTTTTTTTTAATTTTTAAAGGAAGATGGGGAAGGCCTGTCTGAGAAGGTGATTTTCCTCCTCTCTGGAGGAAGAGCATTCTAGGGATATGCAAAGGCCCTGAAGCAGGATCAGGATCTTGCTTGTCCAGTCCACAAATAGCAAGGAAGTCAGTGAGGCGTGGTGTAGGTGAAAGAGATAGAAAGGGATTAAAGATGAGATCAGAGAGTTCTGGAGAAAGGAGAGATTTAGAAGGTAGTGTAAGGTCACAAAGAGCCTTTGAAGGACTCTGGCTTTGATCTGTGAGTGAAATGGGAGGTTTTGAGCAGTCGAGTGACTTGATCTGAGGTACATGAGAAAAGGATTTCTCTGGCTACTTGTGAATGACTATAGGAGGGCAAAGGATGAGGCTAGGACACCAGTTAGAAAGTTCTTGTACTAAGTCAGATAAGAGGGTATTTCTTGACCTGGGATTGCAAACTGGTTAGTGAGAAGAGGTCAAATCCAAAAGAGGTTTTGCTGATTAATTTTGTTAAGGGCATGGTAGGGAGTAATTTAGGAGGACTCCAGTGATTTTGGCCCAGATAATATGAAGAGGGAGTTCCCATATACTGAGAAGGGGAATGCAAATATGGGGAAAGGTAACTGGATATTTGGCTTTTGAAAATATTACCTTTGAGATACCTTTTGGATGTCTAAGAGGAAGTGCTGAATAAGATATTGGATATATGGTAGCTGCAGACAGGGAAGATATCTGGATTCAAGATAGATAAATTAGGGAGTTTTACACTATAATTTGCATTATGTCTTTTAGGTAATGAGTGTAGACAGAAATAATAGGAGGTGCTAGGAATAAAGCTCTGGGGGTTTGTTACTTCACTGGAAATGAAGAGGCATCATCTAGAGAGTGAGAGAAAGCATCCAGGAAGGTGGGAGGAAAATCAAAAGGGAGTGGTGTACCCCAAACCAAAAGAAGGAAGTGAAAAGCTGTTAAATGCTCCTCATAAGGAAGATAAGTACTGAGAATAAACCATTGGATTTGGCAATGGGGAAGTCATTAGTAACACTGTTAAGACCTCTCTCAGTGGATACTGAAAACTTGATTAAGCTAGCTTAAAGCAAGGATGAGAGAGGAAGTAGAGACAGAAAGTATAGACAACTCTTGGCGCACCTGGGTGGTTCAGTTGGTTAAGCATCGAACTCTTGGTTTTGGCTCAAATCATGATCTTGTGGTTCTGTAGGTTCGAGCCTCACATCAGGTGCTGTGCTGACAGTGTGGAGACTTCTTGGGATTCTCTCTCTGCCCCGCCTGCACTTTCTCTCACAAAATAATAAATACACTTTTAAAAAAGTACAGACAACTCTTGAGAAGTTTTGCCATAAAGAGGAACAGAGAAATAGAGTAGTGGAGGGGAAAGACCAAGGGAAAGTTGTATTTTTCGAGAGGGTGGACCCTGCAAGCTAATGGAATGATCCAGTAAAAATAGAAAAGGTAGGCTGCAGAAGAAAGAGAGGAACATGGTGGGAGCAATGTCCTTTAGGAGGCAGGAGGTAAGATCTAGCACAAGAGGTAGATAGTTGGCTCAGGGGAACCGCAGTTCATGCGCAGTAGTGAAAAGGAAGACCAAGTATATGGATACAGAATTCAATGTGTCAGTAGATGGGGGAGCTTATCATATTTCTCATTGCTCCTGTTTTCTCAATGAAGTAGAAAGCAGGTCATCAACAGAGCACAAGAAGGGAGAAAACATGCTGGAGACCAGAAATGAGAGCAAAAGAAATGAAGTAACGATCTGGCTTAGTGGAGGAGTGACTTGGCCAGTGAAATGTGGTAGGATACTGGGTAGCTGCCAGGGCCCAGTAAAGATGAGTGGTCATGAATATAAAGTCATATCAATCAGTAAGTTTGTGTTTGTCCCCAGCCACAATTAGCTTTGCTAGTACAGGTGCAGAACTGGTGAGGAAATGGATTTAAAAATATGACTGTTTATTGAGTCCTAAAAGAATGACTGAAATATAGTATCACAGCCTTAAAGATACTTGGAATCATACCTAAGAAGTCTTTCTGGTTATTAGGAATATGCATGTGGAGAAGAGATGGCAAAAACAAGCAGTCCTTATGAATTGACAGAAGAGGCAATTGATCTTAGGAGGTCTACAATGATATTGCATCTAAAAATAATTGCCCTACTGGTCTTTCATAGTGCCTGAAAATTCCATCATTGGTATTATTCTAGTGAGTTTATGAGTGTGTCATGCACAGAGATGGTGCCTAGCTACAAAAAATCTCTAGAGTTTAACATAGGAACAAGAAGACACAAAATGCTAAATAAATGTTTGCTAAATTGATTTGAATAGAAAAAAACAAGGGGCCATCATGCATTCATTTTCATTCAACAAGTATTTATTGAGTAGAAGGCATTGCAATGGACATCGAAAGAGTTTCCAAGATAAAGAAAGAACGTATTTACATGAAGCTGTTAAGGGTAACAGACAATAGTAGGTAGATGTTTATTAGCAGAGTTTCTTCTTTTTTGGTTTTTCCTATCACCACTTATTGATAAACAGTGGTACCTACTGAGAGGTAGAGGAGGGCATGTGAATGGAAGCCCAGATAGCCCCTAGGCTGCCACACAAGGAATGTCACCTTTCGGCCACTAGTGGGAAACGTGGGTGAGCAGAGGTGAAATGCCTCTCCTGTAAATGTGATTTTACTGGAAAACAGAACCACATGAGTTGGAAGTGAAACTTCGCAAATGTTGATCTCTACCTACCTGCCAAAGTGGAAAATACCCTAAGAACCCAGGATTTAGTATAACCTTTTTAAACTACTTCAACCACAAATTGGTTATAAGTCAACTTTTTCCTAGGGGCGAGGGGGAGGCCTTTTTGATAGAAAAATTAACTTTCTCTTCTCTCTTTTTTTCAACTCATTAGTGTGTTTTTAATTAATTGTGAGATGGATAGATGTTTATTTCCTTTTCCAGTTTGTTCTTATAGGAGCTCATTCTTTGATTTTGCTAGAGGAGAACATTCATTTTTATGCAAATCATTAACATTTTTATGTTCTTTTCAAAATATGATAAAATTCCATTAATCTGGACTCAATCAATTAGAATTCGGGTTAGGTTTGTCTGAGTTGGGCTGTAATTTACTGTTGGATTTCAGAAAAGGTGAAAAAAGTTTTTCTAATATGTAAGACCTTGTATTATTATTATTTAACTTGACTATGAAAGGAGAATGCAGGAAATGTCTATTGCTACCTATCAGAATAATCACTTAGTGACTATCAATTGAGCCATTACAATGTGCCAGGCCCCATTCTAGGCTCAAGTGATTTAGCAGTGAATAAAATAGCAAAAAGTCTTGCCCATTTTGAGATTACACTTCTAGTTTGAATGAATGAGTGACTTTCCTACTGATATATGTACAACAGCTACTGATATATGTACAACAGCTAAAAAAATTAGTTTTTCAGGGCATGCTTAACATCTTGTTCTAGATATTCATATGTCTAAAATTACTGTTAGCTGAAAATAAGTAAAATTGTTTTTATACCCTGTAAATGATCATTTTTTAAGTTTATTTGCTTATTTTGAGAGAGAGAGAGAGCCCATGAGTGTGTGCCAAGTGCAAGTGGTGTAGGGGCCAAGAGGGGGAAAGAGAGAATTCCAAGCAGGCTCTACATTGTCAGCACAGAGCTTGTCTCAATCTCACAAATCATGAGATCATGACCTGAGCTGGAATCGAGTCAGATACATAACAGACTGAGCCACCAAGGCACCCCAATGATCATTTTTTTAAAAAGTTTACTTATTTACTTTGAGAGAAAGCGAGAGAACAAGCAGGGGAGGGGCAGCCTTGTTCTTTCCAATGGATAGCTCTAAAAGCATGATCTTAATAAATCAGTTTTTAATTTTTTCAAAGTGACTTGAATATTGAAAACAATCTCAAATACTCATAATTACTACAGGTATTTCTCACTTTATAAGGTAGATGTGTTTCTCAAAAAAGCCATGTGTAAATAATTTAAATATATATCACTGAGTGCATTAATAGATTGTAAAAGAAATCTATAATAAATAATCAAAATATTTGGAGAACATTTTTATGAGACTAAATAGGAAATTAGGTGGTGGTTGGCAAGTTTTTGTTCAACAAATATATCTTCTCAAATAGTGGTATGCCTTTTCCAAATTTACAATGCAATTTTATTGTCAAGAACCTGAGAGGGCAAGTAAGTGTAACTTAAATGAGTTAACTCATATCCACTAGGTTGGCAATAACCAATACGATAATAATAAGTGTTGACAAGAATGTACAGAAATTGGAACCCTCATACACTCCCAGAGTGAATGCAAAATTGTGTGGTTGTGGGGTGCCTGGGTGGCTTAGTCGGTTAAGCGTCCGACTTTCGCTTAGGTCATGATCTCGCGGTTCGTGGGTTCGAGCCCCACGTCGGGCTCTGTGCTGACTGCCAGCTCAGAGCCTGGAGCCTGTTTCAGTCTGTGACTCCCTCTGTCTCTGACCCTCCCCTGCTCACTCTCTCTCCTAGAAAGAATAAATTTTAAAAAAATTAAAAAAAAAAACAAAAACAAAATTGTGTGGTTGTTTTAGAAAATAGTATGCAGTTCTTCAAAAGGTTAAAGAGAATTAACATATGACGTCACAATTCTATTCCCAAGTGTATGCCCAAAAGAAATGAAAACCTATGTCTACACAAAATCTTGTATATGAATACCATGAAAGCATTGCTCATAATAACCAAAAAGTGGAAACAACCCTAATGTGCATCAACTAATGAATGGATTAAGTCAATGTGATATATTCATACAATGGAACATTATTTGGTCATAAAAAGAAATGAAGTGCTCATACATGCTACACCACAGATGAATGTTGAAAGGCTTATGCTAAAGGTGAAAGAGCCAGTCATGGAAGACCACATATTGTATGATTCCTTTTATATGAAGTGTCCAAAGTAGACAAGTCCCCAGAGGATCCCTTGGGATGGGAAAGTTGAAGGAAATAGAGTTACCGCTAATGGATATGCAGTTTCCTTTTGGCATAAGAAAATGTTCTGAAATTGTGAATGTACTAAAATCATAGAATGCTTATACTTTAAATAAGGTGAATTGTATGGTTTGTGAATTATACTCAAGAAAGCTGTTATATTAAAAGGAAAACAATTCACCAACCAACAAAGATCAGCGGGCCCATGAGGTAGTAAAAGTTCCATAAGATAGTGTAAATCCTGAAGGCACTATGCTTTCACTGTCAGTCTGGCACTATCTAGCTTTTCTGTGAACGTGTGCTGTGGGGGTTGCTCCCTTACTGTTTACATTTTCTCATTCCTGAAGTTGACTTTACAGTGATGCTCTAGTTTTCTTGTCCTCTTTTAATCTCTAGAGAACTACTTTATCTTAGAGCCAAAGGGTAGAGGTTAAGTCTCAGACCTGTGTTAGAACCCTGTCTCCCTTATGTCTTAGCCAGGTGACTCTGGAGAGGAAACATGAGCACTGTAAAATGGAGACAGTAATCATAGTTACTTCACAAGGCTGAGCTGAGGATTGAAGACGTGGTGCACGTGAAGTATGGAGGGCACCGGACAGACAACCCGCCCCTAATCTCAGTGTTTCCACCATCCCTTTGATACCCGCCCTTGCCTCTGTCTAACCCCTACTCAGAATGTAATGTGTGAGCTTCTTGCCTCTGGCACATAGGCCATTACTCCAGGCTTAGCAGTGTCTTTGTAAAATCTGCCTGGTTTTTACACAGAATTTCTTGGAATGAAGTGTTACTTTTCATGTTTCATTTAATCAAAATTTTTCTGAGTATGTTACATGTGGAGAGAGAAGATTGGAAGATTATTCTGTTCTATTGTGATTAGAACTGGTTATCATCTCTCAAATATGCCCTGTGATCTGGCTCCCACACCACTCCAGCAGAAAATAATTAAATTGGGAAGAAGGTAGTCAGGTCAGCCCTAGTTCAAATCCCACCTGTCCCTCTCTGGAGCTGTGTGTCCCTGGACACATTGCCTAACCCACCGAGGCTTAGTTGCTTTGTCTACAAAAACTGGAAAAATAATCATATTTACCTCACAAGGTTGTGTAAAAGGTTAAATGAAGTAGCACATATAAAGCTTTTGACCCAGTGCTTAGCAAATAGTAAGGATCCTACAAATGCTTTTTATTTTATTTTATTAATTTTTAAATGTTTATTCTGGAGAGAGAGAGACAGAGAGACAGAGCACGAGTAGGGGAGGGGCAGAGAGAGAGAGTGAGAGAGACAGAATCTGAACCAGGCTCCAGGCTCTGAGCTGTCAGCACAGAGCCCGATGCGGGACTCATGAACCATGAGATCATGATCTGGGCCGAAGTCAGATGCTTAACTGACTGAGCCACCCATGTACCCCCCCATAAATGCTTTTTAAAAAATTAGTAGTTGGGGAAATTTTTTGAGACTTACAAACAGGAAAAAAAAGTGTACTTCAAATATGCCACTGAAGGCATTCTTTGAAAAAAAATAAACAAAATTGGAAACATGATGAATGACTAACTTAATCTTGTTTGCCATAACTTTTTAAAAATTAATTTAATTTTATTTTCATCCTTAACACTATCAGAGTATTCAAAAACAGACTAACATACATGGATATAGTTTAAATGTAACAAAGGAAGATTTCAGCTATGTACATTGGGGAAGGGAAAGGGATTTTTTCACATCAACGTTTCCTATTTTGCAATTTCTGAATAAGCACTCAAATATAATTTACTATGAAGTAGTACAACTTTTATGATCAACTATTTATCTTTAAGCATAAAACTTAAGAGATTTTGGCATGATCATCTTGGCTCCTGAAGTCTGGTTATTGTAAGAATGTAACAAGAGTCTTTCTGTAAAGCTCTCCTGGACTGCAAATAGAAAATTACCACTTAAACTCAGTTATTACTTCAGTTTTAAAACTCAAAGTCCTGTGTCCTGGGGACTCCCTGAGTCTCAGGAAAACCAGAAAAGATGGTCGGCCTGTACAGGAACCAAATGTAAGATTTGGGGGTCATTATTAATAACTAATAGCTTTCATGAATTTAGTGCCAATGGTGGACCTGGCACTGTACTAAACGCTTTAAAAGCCAAATTCCACTTAAATAATTAGAATAAACCTGTGCATTAGGTTCTATTTTTTAGACCCATTTTAAAGATAAAGAAAGGCAATTCGGAGAGGTTGAGCAAGTTGCCTAAACCCTAGAAAGAGTATAGAGCTGAGATTGAAGCAAAGGCCCTTTTGAAGCTAGTCTGTGCTATATCACCATCAAGTCCCTGACCCTAGCTATGTACCAATGAATTAAAGGGCAGAAAGATTATAGAACACATTGTCGCACAGAGTGAAAATATAAATGGCTCAAAAAGGGTTCAAAGAGCTTCACTGATGATAATTAGGTCATTGGGGATAACCGGTGTACGTATAATGTTTAAGGCTGATTTTTTTGGATCCCTGCTGGAGGCAGAACATTGACTAGACTGGAGTGGAACTGCTCATGTTAAACTGTTGAAGGAACCTACCTCTTCACATACACCACATACATTGTGTCTATGTAGGTGGGCTTCCCAGAATTCCAGGTACAAGTCATGTTGCCTGAATATTCATAAATGACACAGGTTACCTTGTCAGGAACATCTGGTGGATCTGCAACAAAATGTAACTCTTAGGAGCCACCATACAAACATAAATTCTTTATAAAGTAGCTAGTTGATAAAACTTTCCATTTTATTTAGGAAACCAGCCCAATCAGCGCTCAATATCTCCCTCATTCCATCCCTACCACCTCACCTTACACCGTACTTTGCCATCTGACATTGCTACTCTTTTGTATACTTTATTCTCTACTCCTCTGGGGATACTAATATGATCAGGTTTCTCCTATACCAAAAAAAAAAAAAAAAAAAAAAAAAAAAAAAAAATCACTCCTCAAATTCTTTCTTCTCAGCTACCACTGTATCTCCTCTTCTTAACAGCTGAACTAAGGGTTTTATATTATACTGGTCTTTTACCTCATCTCCCATCTTCTCTTGAACCCCAGCCTGTCAAGATTCAGACCCACAGTTCCACCAAAACCACAGTTGTGAAAGTCATTAATGATTTTCTAATTGACAAATTCTGAGATTCCTGTGCAATCACCATTGACCTTGACTTCTGCAGCATTTGCTGTTTTGGTCCCTTTCCCCTTGAAACCTTTGCCTTTGGCTCTTGTGAAAGGATCTCTGAAAGTGTTTTTTCTATCACTCCACTCCAGCAGACTATTTCCTCTTCTAACCTTTATTTCACTACTCACTTTAAAAGTTTGGTGTTCATGGGGTGCCTGGGTGGCTCAGTTGGTTAATGTCCGGCTTCAGCTCAGGTCATGATGTCATGGTTGGTGGGTTCAAGCCCCATGTCAGGCTCTTTGCTGATGGCTCAGAGCCTGGAGTCTGCTTTGGATTCTGTGTCTCCCTCTCTCTCTGCCCCTCCCCTGCTTGCACTCTCTCTCTCTCTCAAAAATAAATAAACACTTAAAATTTTTTTTAAAGTTTGGTGTTTATATGTATGATGGAATATTACTCAGCCTCACAAAAGAAGGGAATTCTGATACATGCTACAACAGAGATGGAAGTAGAATGGTAGTTTCCAGGGTCGGGGAGAGATGGGGAGTATGATGGCTACAGAGTTTCAGTTTTGCAAGATGAAAATAGTTCTGGAAATGGATGGTGGTGATGGAAAGTGATGGTGACTGCAAATAGTGTGAGTGTACTTCATGCCTCAGAATGGTACACTTAAGAATAATTTAAAAATATATTTTATATTATGTATATTTTCCCATAATAAAAAATGACTAAAATTTTTTTGGGGGGCTCCTGGGTGGCTCAGTCTGTTGAGTGTCTCTGTTGATTTTGGCTCAGGTCATGATCCCTGTTGTGGAATCAAGCACCATGTTGGGCTTTGTGCTGAACATGGAGCCTGTTTAAGATTCTGTCTCTTTCCTGGGGCGCCTGGGTGGCTCAGTGGGTTAAGCATCTTACTTATGGTCTCATGGTTCATGTGTGCAAGCCCCATATCACATTCTGTGCTGGTAGCTCAGAGCCTGGAGCCTGCTTTGGAATCTGTCTCCCTCTCTCTCTGCCCCTCCCCCATTTGCCTTCTGTCTCTTTCTTTCTGTCAAAAATAAACAAATATTTTAAAAAATTTTGTTCAAAGATTCTGTCTCTCTCTGCCCATCTCATCTGGTCACGTGCTCTTTCTCTAAAATAATTTAAAAAAAATTTTTGGTATTCACAGAATTCTATTTCAAAGTTATCTCTTTCTCCCTTCCTGCATCCCCTTTAGCTCTTTTTCTTTCTTTCTTTTTTTTTTTTACAAATAGTTTATTGTCAAATTACCTTTAGCTCTTTTTCTAAGTGACCATAATATGGAGAACATTATTTAGTTTTTATCTGTTAGTGTCTTTACCTTTTGAGAACTGACATCTCCATCACTCCCAACCTTATCCTGACTCCGCTCCTGAGTCAAGGGCTGTCACTAGGCTTCCCTCAGAAGTGTATTCTTGACCTAGGCTGCTTATACAGAGCATTTCCCTTAAGAATGAACACATGACTCAAAATGAACCAATCAGAATTCTCCAAGGGACTTGTTGGGAGCCATTGTAAGAGGTATTTTATTCCCCCTAGAAATTGCTGTCTCTGAGTAACATGAGCCGTTGGTAGGCATCTTGCATTTAAGAGTGAAGACAACACAGGGGCACCTGGGTGGCTCAGTTGGTTAAGCGACAGACTCTTGACTTCACGGTTTGTGAGTCTGAGCCTCGCGTCAGGCTCTGTGCTGACAGTGCAGGGCCTGCTTGGGATTCTCTGTCTTTTTGTCTGCCTCTCAAAAAAAAAAAAAAAAAAACTTAAAGGAAAGAATTAAGACAACACAGGGGAAAAAAGCCCATGAAGAGATAGGAAAAGATGAGAGATCCGATGACATTATTGCAGTCCTATGGTCTCTGAAGTCTATGAAACTGCAGCAACTATAAAACGATATCTGCAATTTTCAGTTACATCATCCAATAATAAATGACCAATGTCAAGATAAAAAAAGATGTATAGAGAGGCAAGATGACAGAGAAGTAGGGAGCTCCATACATTTCACTTGCCTCCATCTCTCAAATGGAGAAGGCTTGAAGCCTTCAGGACACTGAACCACAGGAGTTTGGGAGGAAAAGGAGACAGAGTCCACTGAGAAAACAACCTTATAGTGCTACCTCAAAAAACAAATCAAAGTACACATGGTGGAAAGTCCCAAATACCACTACAAGTAGGGAAATAAAATAACCAAAGTCTCAACAAGAGAGACCAAGAGACACCATTAAAAGAACACTTCCTGAATGGACAGGCTCTGGACAGTCAATGAGCCTTCTTTAATACAGCAGTGCTCGCAGGTGCAGAATGCATAACAAGCTTTTAAAACTAACAAGAGACAGAAAGCTAGCCAGAATGACAAAACAAAAGAACTCTCCTTTAAAGAAATTCCAGGAAGAAATGACAGCTAAAGAACTGCTCAAAACAGATATAAGCAACATAACTGACCAAGAATTTAGAACAATAGTCACAAAATTAATCACTGGGCTTGAAAAAGGCATGGAAGACATCAGAGAAACCATTGCTACAAAGACTATGGAGCTTAAAAATAGTTGTGATGAATTAAACAATGCTATAAATGAGGTGCATAATAAAATGGAGGCATCCATTGAACGGATTGAAGAGGCAGAGAGAAGAATAGGTGAATTAGAGACACAATTATAGAAAAAGAGGAAGCCAAGAAAAAGAGAGATAAACTGATCCAGGAACACTAAAGGAGAGTTTGAGAGCCGAGTGATACAGTCAAATGGAACAATATCCATATCATAGGAATTCCAGAAGAGGAACAAAAAAAGATGTATAGATATATGGAGTGTTTAGTCACTTTTCAGGTGTGGCTCTCTCAGCTTGTCCCCACACTCACAATACTGCCTGGGCAACTTGACTACTCAGCAAATGACAAGAAAAATGAAGAATAAGGGCTGAGGAAGAATAAAAATATGGACATCTATGCACCTGAAGTTATAGCCAGAGATTTATCTTAAATACAAGTCATCTACCAAGAATATTGCTTGTAAAATCAAAAAATAAATATATGAAAAAGTTGTCCTTGTTGCAAATTGGAACAATAATAGATATCATTTAGACCTATAAAATTGGCAAGGGTTTTGAAAACATGCTAATCTACAGTGTTGGAACGGACTTCTGGGAAATCCTCTAACATACCTGTTGGTGGGAATGCAAACTGGTACAACCTTTATGGAGAGCACTTTACATATCACTGCCTTTAAAAGCAATAGTAATATTTTGCACCCCAGCAATTTTACATCTAGGAATGCATCTTTTTTTAAAAAAATTGAATGTCTATGCATTTTTTAAAATGTTTGTTTATTTTTGAATGAGAGACAGACAGAGCATGATTGGGGGAAGGGCAGAGAGAGAAGGAGACACAGAATCTGAAGCAGGCTCCAGGCTCCAAGCTGTCTGCACAGAGCCTGATGCGGGGCTCGAGACCACGAGAGATGAGATCATGACCTTAACCGAAGTCGGATACTTAACCGACTGAGCCATCCAGGCGCCTCTAGGAATGCATCTTTAATGAAATGTTCAAAGATATACAAAAGTATTTGGCTAAGAATGTGTGCTTCTTAAAATGGTGTTTATAATTATGAATAAGTTGGAAATAACCTAGTACCCCCAAATAGGGTTAAATAAACTATAATAGACTCCTAAGATACATCCAAAAACTAAGTTGTAGAAGATAGTTTAGGTATCTGGCCTCTGGAAAGCACTAGAAATGTGTCTAAGTAAATTCTGACTGTATGATGAAGTGAAAAATGCAGGTTGCAAAACACCATATTGAGAGAGACAGAGAGGCTGAGACAGAGAGGGAGGGATGGGGAAAAGGAGACAGAGGAGGAGAGAGGGGAAGAGATGGGGAGAGACAAAGAGACTGAAGCTTTAAAGATATATTTTAAATCATTAAAGAGGGGTTGCTAGTAGTGAAATTATGGGATTATAGAGATGATGGGTATTTCCTTTTTGCTGGTCTAAATTTTTAAAAACTTTCTACATTGTATGCAATTTGATTTTACAATTAAAAAACTATTTTAAGCAGTAAGAACATACTAAAGTACTTTAGAATGTTTTGGTGAGTTGTAGCATTGAATTACAAAACAGACAAACTGGACTCCAAGTAGGGGAAAATAAATTTTTTCATTTGAGTCATATAGGAGGTAAATTTAAGTCATCTTGGATATGGATTGAGTTGTGGTCCCTCAACAATTATAGTCATTTGTGCTGAACTTATTTTTTCCCCCTGAGACATGAGCCAGAGTATCACTGATTTGGCTATCATAAAAAAACAATGGTCAATCTTTTGGGTTGTTATTCCACAGCATTCTATATGAAGTGAGTGCTCAGGTTTTTAAATGTCTGGTGGTTAATTAACTTTGCAAAAGATCAGATAGATTATATACACATCTGCAAATAAACAGAATATTTGTTAATGGGAAGCTGTGTAAAGATGGGAATATGATTATGGTTATGAGAGAAAGAAGGAATTTTTGTTAATCTTATTGCCAGTTTATACAATGTCGAAGGTAAAAAACTGCTAGACAGCCAGGTATCAGAGAATACCCTGAAATACACAAGGATGAGGCTTATGTTTTTGCCTTTTTCTAGCAATCACATCCATCCCTATTATTGGAGCACTTATTAATCACTGGCAATATTTCTTGTGAATTCAGAGTCTAGCCAAGGATCATTTTCTACTGAGAGTTTCTTAAAGGCAGAGTCCCTTTTCTTTGAATTTCTAGCATTTAACATATTTTTGGCCCATAGCAACCTCTCAGTAAAGCTATCTCATAATTTGATTGGCTTGATTAATAAAATGACAATAAGGAGAATTTAAAATGAACAGAGGCACAATGCTTCTGGCAGAGATCACTCTGTAATTCCTTATCCAAGGAGAACACAGGCCAGCCTAATTGTGCCAATAGTAATGATTCTAGATAGTAACGTTAAAGGCAAAATATTCAGGGACTTTTGGGTAAAAAGTCTGCTTTCGTGCCAATAAGTAGAAATCAAAGATGGTTAAAATTTGGGGTGCTCTTGATTTTGGCTCAGCTCAGACCTCATGGTTTGTGAGATCAAACCCCGAGTTGGGCTCCACCTTGACAGGACTCTGTGCTGACAGCACGGTGCTTGCTTGGGATTCTCTCTATCCCTCTCTCTCTTCTCTCTATCTACCCCTTCCTTGCTTGTTCTCTCTCTCAATAAATAAACTTAAAAAAAAAGATGGTTAAAATTGAAGGAAGTCAAAGATATTTAAACTTTTAAGTAAATGTTTAAGTGGAAACAGAGTGTTCCATGTATGTTTTTTAATGTGTTATTTTTAAATGAATGAAGACGTCTTATGGTATTTATCTTATGATTGGTGTGAATCTGATAAAACCAACTTCCCATAATATATGTGCATTCAATCACAGATGAATTCTAGGAAGTGTTTAAAATTATGGCTAAAAATAGAAATTGTGATAATATGTATATTTCACAAATTACACATTACAGTACAGAGCTTTTAAATATATTTGTATTTCTTTTCAGGGAAAGCACTGACTCATTTATTTTCTCTCTCTTTTATGATTTGTTTCTAGTCTAAAAAAATACACATAAGCATTTTGTTGAAAACAGTGATGGTAACTTAACATAGTAAAGCTCACAGGACAAATATCCTGTGATCAAAGCAACCCAGTGAAAGCAATGTGACTTCTAGAGTACCACAAAAACCCTCAAAAACTTTTTTTTGACCTACTTAAATAGGAAGTTTTGTTTGCTAAGAATGCAAAGCTCAAGAACCCAGGGATTCTTGGGTCTAAGAGAGTAAATTCTTACCTGGCAGTTACAATTTCATACTCATAACCAGAGGCCTGTGTAAGAAGTTACAACCAACAAGTAAATGGAAAGAGTGATGTTCTTTTTAAGCCGCCAGCAGCAGAGAATCTAAATTCTTCTGTGATGTCCTAGAAGGGGAGCACAGGCCATTCCCTGATCCTAAACATGGCTTGGTGGTTGTGTTTGGGGGTAGAGGCCCTTAGCAACACTGGCAGAGGTGTGGGGGTAATATGTCACCCACACTGGAAACCAAGGCAGGAAGCCACACTTCTTTTGCCTCTTTTCTTCCTCTGGCATCAATTAAAAGCTAACCTTTCCCCATAACTGTGGAAGGTGCTTATTTGTCCCCTAAAGAAATTGTATCTTCTCTCAATGCCCCCCCAAAGGATAAATAGTAAAATATTCAAGCATTAAGTGTTGCTTATGTTTCCTGAGGATGTGGACAAGCTAAGGTGCCCTCATATATCAGATAAGATGTCTGCCTGTGGCTTCAATTCCCATAATTTAGGGCAAGTTTAGCATGTTGTCAATATAAGGTGTGAATTTACTAACTTTATTGTTTGACCCCAAAGCTTACTACTTTCCTTCCTCAATTCACCTCTACTACCTCCTATAGATAGCTCTTCTTTCTTTTGAAAATTGCACAAGATCAAGTGTCCAGAGTTAAGTAGGACAATGGCCTTATTTAGAACAAGGAAGCTCTTGCTTCTCCGCTATACACTCTAGGGGCCAAGTCACGAATACCAGGTCGTCTTGCTCTTGCTAGTTAAAGTCTGGAGAGGAGAAAGACTAAGAACTCACATTTGATTCTTAAAAGTATGGGGAAGAGAGCATGACAAAGACCCCAAAGCTCTCTTTCACTTAAATTGGGTCCAGATGCTCTAGGGAATGAATCTCTAGGTTAAAACAGTGCTGAATTTATTGATCTATTTCTCATAATAGTAGAACCAAGAATTAAGTATATAATTATACAAATTAGCTCATATTACTATATTTACTCACACATCCTCAGAATACTATAAAAAATTGAATGTAACAAAGATTTTTTAAGATCAATGCAATTAACTTTTTTTCTTAATTATAATAACAATGATTCACAATTAGGGCAGTGGGATTAGGGGAGTGGGAATTGTATCAGAATACTCTTATATTTTATCAAAAGGATGCATTTTTAAGGGTTTGGGCACAATGGTGTTGCACTTTAAAATGTGTAATATGCTTTTAAATAGTTTATTAAAATTTGGTGCTTATCGCAGCCAGTATAATTGGCCTCATTTTACAGACATGGAATCAAGGCTCAGACTGGTTAACTTTCCCAAGGTCACACAGCTGGAAAGTATAGCAGGAACACAAAGCTAGTTTTGCAGTTGTTTTTGCTCTGTAAATCTTAGCCTCAAATTTTTTTAATGGAATCTGCTTCAAGGTTGTTGCTATTATTTTGGAAAGCAAATAAACAAAAACATAAGTGTAAAGCAGATGAAAAGAGCAAAAGAAAAATCTGAGAATGCTGCCCCTCATATATGTGTGTTTGGACAGGCTGATGTTAAAAATTTGTTTTTTGAATGCATCAGCAACATTGAAAAATGTATAGAGTTCACATTGAAGATTCACATGTCTGTCTTTCCTTAAAGAGTCAAATATTCAGGAGAACCTGGGTTGCTCAGTCAGTTAAGGGTCCAATTTCAGCTGAGGTTATGATCTCACTGCTCATGATTTTGAACCCCGTGTCAGGCTCTGTGCTGACAGTTTAGGGCCTGGAGCCTGCCTCGAGTTCTTTGTCTCCCTCTCTCTCTGCCCCTTCCTTGCTCATGCTCTGTCTTTCTCTCTCTTAAAAATAAATAAACATTGGGGCGCCTGGGTTGCTTAGTCGATTAAGCGTCCGACTTTCGCTTAGGTCATGATCTTGCGGTTCGTGGGTTCTAGCCCCGCGTAGGGCTCTGTGCTGACTGCCAGCTCAGAGTCTGGAGCCTGTTTCAGTCTGTGACTCCCTCTCTCTCTGACCCTCCCCTGCTCATGCTGTCTCTCTCTCTCTCCTAGAAATAAATAAAACATTAAAAAAAATTTAAAAAAAAACATTAAAAAGAAAAACAGTCAAAAGGCTTAGGAACATTGGATTCTTATAATGATGGAGCTGGGCAGTGGCTATTCCCCAATAGGCCTCTATGTGCTTTTCTCTCTGCACAGATCTCACCAGCCTCCTTAAGTCCTATATTTCACTAACCTGGCCCCTGGAAGCCTTTCAGTTTGCAATTCCTATATTAAACTAGTACAAGAAATAAACTATATTAATTAGTCTCTATTTTAGACAATATTTCAGACCAGTTAATTGCTAGATTAGCTTTCATTTGAATTTTGAATGCACCCCGACACTTACATCCAGAAGAAATGTCTTTTCCACATATCAGTGTCTCTTGAAAATATCCAGGACATTCAGCAGTGCAGTACATAGAGGCATGTGGCTCCAGAAAGTTGTTATACCAAAGCCGAGCTGTTGTTTTATTAATTCTTGAGATTTGAAATCTTTCTTTAATGCCATTTTTATAAAAATAAATTTTCCTTGGTTGGCAGTTCTTAATTGCTGCTTGGCAATAAATAGAGATATTCATACCCATCTTGAAAACTGTGGCTGGTTCTACCCACATGTGGCCAGAACAGTTTATATTTGTAATTCCTGGAAATGAATAGATAAAATAAAAAATTCCATGTAAACATTGAAACAAGAGATTCAGGTGACTATGTTGTTGCATTTAAATTTTATTCCTTTTCTATTAATTAAATGATTTCCATTGGAAAAACGTTTAGGACTAACTGTATCTTTGCATCTGTTAGTTTTTTATAATGTACTTTTAGCAGGCTTCTGTGGATGCTCAGTAACATGAGCTAGAGTCTAGTAACAAAACTAGAGTCTGCCTTTAAAGCTACTTTGTCTAAAGAGCAAATATAATTAGCTCTCCTTTTTAAAAATAGAGCACTGAGGCATTATGAGGCTATGGCATTTTTGAAAGGTAAGCTTAGAAATAACACCTGGCCTTGCAGAATCCAAACTCCATTCTCTAGGCACTCCATTGATCTTTCATTCTTCTATAGATAACAGCTATTTTTATCAGAAAATTGAGCTTAATGAATAAAACTATACTCTTACTAATGCCAAAAATCTATTGCTTGATAACCACTTAAAAGTCATCATTAATTTAATAATATAGGAAAAGTTCCAGGATATGTTTTGTTAAAAAGTAAGTTGCAAAACAACACATTTAATATGGGCTTAATATCAGAAATAAATAGATGAATGCATGAGGAGAAATACACTAAGATGTTATCAATGATAATCTTTGTTAGTCTAATTTTTTTCATTTTACTCGCATATTTCTGTGCTTTGAAAATTATATAGTGAATGTATTACTTTTATACCCCCAAGCAATAATTAAAAGTCATTTCCATAAACTCAAATGACAGTGCAATGCAGTATCAGTTAAATCAAACTCACATTAAGGAAAATTTATTATTGTCTTTTTGTGGAAATACTTGCATTAAATATCTTAGAATCTCATCAAAATAGTGATAAAGGTAACTATTTTATTTTAAAGTGTTCTTATCTATAGACTACAATGCTTAAAGAATTAACTTGCATAGGGGCGCCTGGATGGCTCAGTCGGTTAAGCTTCCGACTTCGGCTCAGGTCATGATCTCATGGTTCGTGGGTTCGAGCCCCGCTTTGGTCTCTGTGCTGACAGCTAGCTCAGAGCCTGGAGCCTGCTTCAGATTCTGTGTTTCCCTCTTTCTCTGACCCTCCCCTGCTCATGCTGTCTGTCTCTCTCTCAGAATAAATAAAACATTAAAAACATTTTTTTTAAAAGATAACTTACATAATATAAATGTAATTGAATATTTTCATTTACATAATGAACATTAGGTATAAATTATAAATATTTAAATGTTAAAATAGTGATAAAAATGATTCCATCATTATTAATGGGAAATTGAAGCCAAAGACATGGAAAGGAAGTTTTAAGAAAACATATGACTACTTTAAATAAGGTCAACAATTCGGGTTTAGACAAACTGCATCTCCAGCACCTTAAAAAAATATCTGAATACTACCATGGAATTACTATAAGTAGTGTTTGAGAATACACAGAAAATATCAAAAATGATGGAAGACTATTTGGATAAATGCTTGTTTTCAAAAACAGAATAAAGAAGGACCCCAGAAAGTTCGGACCAACAAGCTTTACTACATTTAGGAATGAATTAGTAAGTCCATGGTTTTTCAGTACCAAAAAAAAAAAATCAGTAATCAGTGGGAGTCAACATAGATTATGTAAGAATAAATTATAGATTAATGTCTCTTTTTAATGGGGTTAGTAGATGGGTCAGAGGAATGTTAAACTTTTTAAAAAAATTATTATTTCAGCAGAGCTGTTGAAAAAAGGGAACATAACATGCTAATAGAAAATTTGGAAAAAATGTAGTCTAGATGATATTAAAACTATTCATAGATTGAACAATAATATATAAAATAGTATCTAATGGACAGCTCTAGGGTCTCTAATACCATGTCAGAGGAGCTTGACTTATTTCTCTATACTCTGTATTAATTACTTGAATGTATCAACAGAAGTCCTACTTATCATTTGCATATTTCAATCTCTTAAATCTTGGGTAACAGTTGGCCAGCTTTTGGCAATGTCTGATATCCTGCTGGAGGGATTCTAGTTCTGATGATAGGGCTACCCTCTATATCACCAATATAATTGTGTTCCAGCCTACAGGAGACAATGTTGCTTTTGTCACTATTCTGAGTCATTTGCATGATTTGCAAAGCTTCCTTACCCTACCTTAGTGTTGCTTGTCTCCCAGCAAATGAATTTCTGCCACCTGCCTAGGACACCAAGTCCCCAGTAGAAACTCTCAGATGTCAACACTATCCTGCCTGAATTTCTGACAATCCCCTTCCTGGATTCCTCATAGCTGCTTATGCTTGTATCTGTAATAGTGGCAGATGTTTGTGTGAATTATAAGATGGGAATAATAATAGCCAATACTATTGCACAAAGTTGTGAGAAATAAAAGGCTTAGTTAGCACAGTGCCTGACATATAGTACCTGTCAACAAATGGATTGTGGAGTTGAATTAAATTCAAATGTTTGATGGATTATCATATAACAGTTATAACAGTTCAAAGATAGAACATGCCAACTCAGAATAATATGCTTCTTCATGGAAATGTTCATATATGAGTTAGAGGTTTGTTTACTAAGGGAAAGGAATCCTGACATTAGGTGGGAGGTTGGACTCTTTCATTTCATTCCATATAATTTTTATGTGCATAAAAGTTTTCCCAGTCTAATAATTTTTGATTCTTCAGAGACCCTAGAATAATGCCTTGAGAATAATAAACACTCAACATTTTTTTGAATAAAAGATAGCAGTAGGTACTAAAAATACTATACCTCCATGACACCAGTTGAAGAATATGTAAATAGCTATTACCACATCCCATTGAATTGTGACCTGATTCATTCCTGAAAGCAAGAAATAGCTCTTTGTTGCCCTCTAGAAAAAAATATGAAAAAGTTTTAAATTGTAATATTTTAATAAAATAACAATAATAGAAGCATTACATTTTTCCTTACAGTTACTATTGCCTTTGATGAGAAGGTTTCAATAGGAAGAAAAGAAAGAAGGAGGGAAGGAAGGAAGAAAAGAAGGGAAGGGAGAAAGAAAGGGAGGAGGGAAACAGGGCAAAGAAAAGCCAGTGGTGTGTGAGGAGGTATGATACAGATGGAAAAGGGTCTTTTATACCCTTCAAAAGTCACTATGACTTACCTTAGTAGGACATTTTGACCCTTAATAAAATACACTTTCTTCTAATCTAGTCTCTCTCATCAGAAATCTCTACTCTCACTCCTGATAGTAAATTCTCCTGACCAGATTTCTGTGCCTAAGCAGCTCCAGAAATAGCAGTCTTTGATGAGTTAAACTTAGGAAAAGCCAAAAAGTGGAGAACTTCCAGAAAAAAAGTATTCAAAATGAAGAAAGATGAAGTGAGACAAAGGCATATGTGCTATCACCAATTAAATTTATATAAAACTCCTTTCCTCTGTAGACAGCTCAAAAGAAACACATTATACAAATTCCAAACAATATTACCATTAGTTTACAACTAGTTACATTATTTAATTTATCAGTTACTTACATTTTTATTTAAATGTCACTTTACGTTATTATTTAATAACCAACATTATTCAGTTATTTTTATGTTTAATAAAACCTGAACCTTTCATATAAGACAGCAAAACAAAATCATGACTAATCATATAGCAGAAAATATAACATTTTTAAAACCTGGGGTCCCTATGACCCCCATGAGTATAGAAACCCCTTTCATAATTTGCTAGCAATATTAGGTCTTCTTTTTATAAATAATAAGCAAAACAAGATCTAAAATGTTCCTGGTTAGAAGTTAACTACTCACCCAATAGAGCATATACAATAGTAATTGTTTAAAGTGATGTAGTATCAGACAATATTTTAGAATAAACTCATCAGTAACCACTCTATGAAGTATCACAAGAACTTATAAGAAAAAACAACTGGAGAGTCTGGGTGGCTTAGTTGGTTAAGCTTCTGACTCTTGCTTTCAGCTCAAGTAATGATCTAAGATTGAGACCTAAGTTGGTTCTTTGCTGACAACAAGGATCCTGCTTTGGATTCTCTTTCTCCCTCTCATTCTGCCTCTCCCCCACTCGTGCTCTCATGTGTGCTTTCTTTCTCTCAAAAAATAAATATACATTAAAAAAGAAAGAAAGAGTTCACCTAAATGGCTCAGTTGGGTAGGGTCTGACTTTGACTCAAGTCATGTTCTCTCAGTTCGTGGGATGGAGCCCCCACATAGGTCTCTGGGCAGATAGCTAGGAGCCTGGAGCCTGCTTTGGATTCTGTATCTCCCTTTCTCTCTGCCCCTCCCCAACTTGTGCCCTCCCTCTCTCTCTCCCAAAAATAAATAAACATTAAAAATTTTTTAAAAAGCAACCTGTTCCATGTATTTCCCTAAGACAATATAGCTGTTTTTAAGTATTGGATGATCATGGTCTCTTTACCTTTCAACTTGTCTGAAGCACATAATTCCACTTCAGAGTCAGGCTGCTGCTACCTCGTTGCCTGTGTCATGTCCTCTTCCCCCACTGCCTGGCTGTCAATAATCACTTCAGATTTTCAGCAATGAGGCAAATGGAAATGTTAGCAAAGCCCTGACCTACATTTCAGATTCTTGAACTAAAACTGTCGAATTCAAAATGACTGGCTCTAGTGTCAGTATTTGGGAAAACCCAGATTACTGAAAGTGAACTGCTTTGTCAGTACTTTTTATTCTCAGCTTAATTTAAAATGATCTGTCTCATCCAAGAAGTAGAACCCCTTATACAGGTTCTATCTGTCAGAATCTTTGACACCAAAAATACGCTTAGCTTTAATTTGCAATTAACATTGATCTTTATTATAAACCAGTTTCTTAAGAAAGTCTAAATGCTACTATTGACTATTCATTTATTTAACATTTTTGAGTATCTAATATGTCAGCCATTGTTCTGGGTATTAAAGATATAATGGTGACTAACTACTGACCAGCTCTTTTGTTGTATTGTTTAAAGTGGTTACATGGTAGATCAGTTGTTTTGAACTATCCTTAATGTCTCAACAGGATTCTACAGGCATTTAAAAAATTACCAAATATTTGGTATATTTATAATAGGCATCACCAGGGACTTTTCATGGCATGCTTTTTCCTCCCACGTCCTTTGTTGCTTCTACTTGAAAATCTTTTCACTCTGTGTATTCCTTTTTATTGTAAATGACAGTTAAGTTACTTGTTTCAGTGAACCTCTTGAAGCCTGAAACTCCATCCTACTTCTTAAATTTTTATATCTTTGGTATCTAGCATATTAGAATGCTCTGGGGAAACATTTAAGACATTTCTATGCTCAGATTTATTCTAGACAATGAAGATTAGAATGTCTGTGGGTGAAGGCTGGGCATCAATATTTTTAACCCACTTCCCCCAAGTGATCAATGATTATAATGAGTAGTCAGGGTTGAGAACTACTGGAAGGAAGTAATATCTTTGAAGACCACACAAAAGAAAGGACAGCTAACTGGATTTTAATGATTAGGAACAATTTGCCAAGCTGTGAAGGAGATGGTGTGGGAAAACATTCTATATAAAAGAACAGAATATGCAAGTAATAGAGATATTTTGGGACTAGCTAGTTGAAGAGAATAGGATTTGAGCTACAAATTAAGGTCAATGGCAGAATGTGATTACTTGGCTTTGTATTTCCTGCTAAGTGGTTTAACCTTTGTCTTGAAGTCAGTCAGAGATAGAAAATATTGGTAATCAGAGAAATAATATAATCAGATTGGGTTTTAAAAAGATAATTCTAGGGACAGCTGGGTGGCTCAGTTGGTTAAGCGTCTGACTTTGGCTCCAGTCATGATCTTGTGGTTTGTGAGCTTGAGCCTGGGCAAGCTCTCTGCTGACAGCTCAGAGCCTGGAGCCTGCTTCGGATTCTGTGACTCCCTTTTTCTCTGCCCCTCTCCCTCTCATGCTCTGTCTCTCAAAAAATTAATAAACATTAAAAAATCTTTTTAAAGATAATTCTACTGTGTGGAGAATTGAATGAAGATAAAGAGTCCAGTTAAGTTACTGAAAATCAAAAGCTGGCGAGGGCACAAAGCAAAGCAATAGCAGCAAGAACTCAGAGGAAGAAACAGAATTGGGAGCTATGTGGAGGCAGATTGGACAAAATGGCGACCCCTAAAGTTGTGCAGTGAACAACACATGTTGGGGGCTAAGAAATCAGGAGCATGAAGAATGACTCTGGTGGTGATTTTTGCTGACCCAGTAGATAAGGGCATTAACTGAGCACACATAAGGAGGAGGGATGGGGAAGTGATGAGCATGTTGATTTGGAGGAGCTTACAACACATTCAGAGAAAATTGTCTAGAAGGCCGTCGTAGACACTGGTAAACTTGGGAGAGAAGTTTGAGCTGAAGATCTAAATTTGGAAGATTTCAGCATGTCAATAGTATTAAAACTAAGATTAAAATAAGAAAACTTAGAGAGCATATCCAGAATCATAAGGGAAGGGAGAAGGTGGACAGACCAAGAAACCACTACCAAAGGACAAGAAGAAGAGATACAAGGAATTTGTGGCCAGTGTCCAATGGTCTGAGATTAAATATGATAAGAACTAAAAGGAATTGTTGGATTTGACAAGAGTCAGTCTTCCCTGAGAAGAGTTTTAGAGAAGAAATGGAGGCAGAAAGGGGATTAAAATGAGTTAGAATAAAAAATAAAGAAGAGGATATTGGCTAATCTTTCAGGAATTTGGAGAGTGAAGATGAGATTGATGGAGAGCTCAGTGCAAATGAGGATTTTTTTTTCTTAATGGTGGCTGGTGGTGGTGCCTTTTTTTTTTTTTTTTTTTTTGGTGAACAGTCCATTCACATCTTTTATCCATTTCATTAGTTTGTTGGTTTTCTTATTAATGAGTTCTGAGAGTTCTTTATATGGTTTGGAAACCAGTCCTTTATCATATATATTGTACAAATGTTTTGTCCTAGTCTGTCACTTACCTTTTCATCTTCTTACCAATGTCTTTTGAGAACAGAAAATTTTAATTTTGATTAAGTCTAATTCATTAATTATTTTATTTTATTTTTTAAAAATATTTTTCTTTTTCTTTTATTTTAGAGAGAGCAGAAGTGGGGGGAGAGGAGGAGGAGGACGAGGAGGAGGAAGAGAGAGAGAGAGAGAGAGAGAGAGAGAGAGAATCTCTAGCAGGCTACACGCTTAGTGTAGAGCCTGATATGGGGCTCAATCCCATGACCCCGGGATCATGACCTGAGCTGAAACCAAGAGTTGGACCCTCAACCAATTGAGCTACCTGGGTACTCTCCGTTAATTATTTTAATGTTTCATTTGTTTTTTTTCTGCTTACATTTTTATCAACAGATTAATACATAATCTTATGTGTGTTTCTATTCAAAGACACCTTACTTAATCTATATTGTGGACTGAACTCAGGGCCAATAACATCATAACTTATGCCTGAACAAAGCTCACCAACACATGGAATTTCTTTGTAATGTACATTGCGGGCTTCTTGTGCTCAGGAACACTAGACAGTGCTTCAGGACTATCCTTGGGAGCCATTTTAAACAGTGAAATCACCAACAAAAAGTACAAAATGGGAAAGAATGTTACACTAAATAGATCTCCAAAAGGATGCTTGTTTATAGATTGAGAGCTGAAACAAATTTCTTAGCTAGAAACTTGCATATTGGGCTCCTCAAATTTTTCACCACTCTGCACATGCCTGTAAATTTACTGACAAATGCTGCAAGTACTGATCTAGGGATTACAAGTAAGTTTTAGTTGGCAAATGAATTCACAAATTTGGAATCAGGGAATGATGAAGCTCAACTATATAAAATCCTGTATGTAAGTGGTTTGGCTTCATTTGCTAATCAGAAAGCATGAAGACCCATTACCTTGGCTTTTCCTCTTCCCAGAGTTGCCATCTGGGTATTCCAGGGTAGTCTAACTCACACTTGTCCCAGGGTAATTATAAAAAACACTCCATTTTATTTTCAAAATTATTCCAGTTGGGAAGATATTTGTCACTCTCTTATAGGCCTACAAGTAATACACTTTGTTTCCTAAAAGTCACACTATTTTAAATTTTCTCTAGTATTTGATAAAAGTTTGGAGTGGTTGTTGGCTGAGGGGAAAGAAAAGGGTGATTGAGTATAAAATGCATATCCTGAAAAACATACCATATTAAATTAGTAAGTATATTTCGAGTTAGCACATCATCAAAGCAAATACATCATAATGCAGCATTTTGTATTTTTTTTCCAACTTAAAAAAATTCCTCTTTAGGGAGCTTAAAGGTAGAACAGAAGGAAACAGCTAGAACTGTAGGGCTTACATAATTGTGCCTTTCTATAAATTTACCTGCCTATTGTGGATTGAAAATATCTCCATTTTCCCTGTCCAGAGGCAACAAACACTGTCATAAACTAACTGGCTACTAGAAGGAATGCCTTGAAGTAGATTAGTTAGCATCTCCCAGTTTAAGAAGTATAGACCAAGAATGTTAAACTGTTGCCTAGTAACACTGATCTACCTGTAGGGGAGCAGGTCTAGAGGGTTCTATCTTACCTCAGGTCCCAGATGCCATATGTGGGTGGGAATGAGCAGAACAAGGAGTAGACTGTTGACCTCTAAAATGGGAACCTAGTGACTCTTGACTCTGAATAGAGATGGAAAATCTACCACCTCTCTATGGGGAAGTGATATAGCAGCCCCAGCATTTTCAATAGGCCTGGTTTAGGGCTGGTAATCTGGTTAGATGACAGTAGGAAACTTATCCTGAGTTTGTGCTTGCATAGAGGGTACACTGTTTTTTACTTAGATGACTGCATTTCTTTGTGGTAGCTTTAGTAGGGGTGAGTGACTGAATATTACAGTGTGTAATGCTCCTGAGACATTCCCTTGTAGGTACCACTAAATACGCAAATCCCATTAAGTAGACTTGATTTGGGAGGCTTAAGATGCTGTATGGTGATCTAGTAATTCCGTATGAAATGAATAAATCAATATTATGTAAGAGTGTGGAAAATGGTGGATGGTTGGATGAGATGATTTTGAAGCAGCCCATAAGGGCCAGAGGATGTCCCCTGATATATGAGTATTCTCAGGGAAGATGCTTTGTACATATCTACCCAATTCTTGGTATGTAAGATGCAGTGGTACAGCCTAGTCTCTCTCTACACCTGGGTGGAAAATGGGTACTCCCATTTGAGAGAGCTTACTGTACTACAATGGGTAAAGTGTGAAAAGGATCCCTTCTCACTCCCTGACTGGGACAAGGTACATATCCACCCTCCTTCTTGGCACAAATGCAACCAAAATGACAGAAGAGGGCCTTTAGAAAAGCAACACAAAAAGGGGGAAGAGAGGATGGCTTTTTCTGTTTTTCCAAAAGCAAATGACAACTTTGAAATAACTCCACAATCCTTGGTAGAATAAAAGTATAATTGTTTAACAGATGTTTGACTAGGGAAGTGGCTTCCTCCTTCCAATTTCTTCTTTAAACAACCAAGAGAGAGGCAGCCACATGTATGAGTGCCTGAAAATTGAAGATGGGACCCGAAAAGCCCACTGTGACTGCGGATGGTCATATGCAGTGAGCCACCCTTCATGGCCTATTTAAAGGTCATTTCTGTATGTATCATATCCTTGATCCTATGGTAAAGAACTCTTCTGTAGACTATCTGTGTAATTGAAGTGAGGACTTCTTTTGCTAATTTATTGTGACATCCTGTCTTTCTGTTGTTATAGGCCCAATGAAGGGGTTTCATATTCTTGGCTGATTTCTAGGTACCAGCATATACTTGTACTTGAGGCTGTGGCTACAGAGATGTTAATAGCTTTCAAGGATTCTTAAATGGGAAAGAAGAGTGAATTTAAAAATTAAAATGCAAAAAAATAAATTTTTGCAAGCTTCAGGCCTGAATGCCAGTTCCTGTAGGATAGAGTTTACCTGACCTGAGGCAAGGACTCAGGCTCAGTTTCTTGTCTGGTCCCTCCAGTTTGATCTCACACCTGTGCCTCTGAACTTGTATTTATGGTATCAGCATACCTCTTTCAACTGCCTCTCCTGCTTCCCTATCATCCTCCAATGCGTGTGTATCATACTACATCCACTTTGCTTCACCCGTGGAGTCCACCTCACTGTGTCGGCCTGCCCTACTTTTCAACACTCACAACTCTGAGTAGTTATGAAAAGTACAATTTTAGTTCTATGGTCTTTATTTAAAAAGGTAACAGAAAATGTTATTCATTTCAGAAATCTTTTAATCGAAAATATTGAACTTATTTTTCTAACTTTAAGGCCTTGAAGTTATGTTTTAATTATCTTGAGGGTAGTCTTACCTGGAAGAACTCATTCTTCACATATGCCAGATAAATGAAGTGTCATTTTGTTAATTTTCTCAACCACTGAATTAATGACTCCATTATTCATAAAGAGATATGTAGACTCTTTGAAGAGAAATGAATACCATAAATCTTATGACTCATCCAGAGGATGGTACCTACCTGCAGCTGTTCGATTCTTCTCAGCATCAAACACCTGATAGCACATTTAGCTTTGTTGGAGGAATGGGTGCTACAGGCTGAATCATTGCTATTTCCTGTCAAGTGTGCATTAAAGGTCATCTTTACCTTATTTCCTTATGAGTGTGTTAGAGACTTAAGAATGCCAAGAAGTGGAGATTATTTTAAAACCTTCAGTGCATATCTCAAGATTTGGATTGCATATATACTTTTAAGGGGGCCAATTTCCAGAGTCTCATTTTCATTATGTACCCTTTCCTAAATTTGATTCCTCTGAGAATGAGCCTGGGTTCACAGTAGTCATTTTCTCATTGCATAAAGAATGGTGTCCTTCCATCCCAAATCTCAGCATGGTGAATTACCCTGGGTATAAATAGCTGCAGGGTACCAAACAAACAGATATACGTAAATACTGGTTTCAGGGAGGCCTCTGTGGATAATTAGTTGGGGGCTTTAAATACCTAAGGCCTCTCTTCTTTGCCTGCATTTTATATATTTTTTAAAAATGTGAAGCTTACCAAATTCTGGTATTTCAGCTCATGTTGAGATACTCTACATTTTAGCCAATTTGGGGATATTTGGATCTCTTTTGGAATAGTCTGGGTACCAGGCATCAGAAACAACATGGGGTACTTATGATTATTTTCTTTAATGTAAATGAAATTTTTGATCGGCTATCACATTTTTTTCTAGACACATTGGATAAAACTCATGGTTAAAGTTTTATTTGATTTTGTTCAGATTTAATGTATTTTATTCCATAAGGTAGTTCATGGCATATTTGTTCCTATTACAGCTTAGTTGAACTTATTTCATCATTTAAAATATTTAATAATTTCTATTGTTTATTTAAAAGGAAATAAGCTTATTTGGACTTATGTTTAATATTTTAGATGTTAATTAAAAATGTACAAGTGGGTACATAATTTTAAAAGCTTCTTTTACGAGTATTTAAGGAAAATATTTGGAAGACCAGTACACTAGAACTCAACTATTCAAGCCAATCAAAACCATGGTGGAAAAATTACATCAAAATATCAATAGTGGTTTCTTTGGATTGTCAAATTATCAAGTTATTTTTTCTTCCTTTTGCTTTTCTGTAACTCCTGTTTTTAGGATAAGTATATATTATATATGATAATTTTAAAACATTGAAAAATACTAAACACAATAAGGACAAGGAAAAGTTTAAATGAAGGGCTATAAAGGGGAGTTTCCTTCCTAGTCAACTATGAAATATGAGATAGCTGGAGGGAATTATTGATATATCTGCTGATGTACATATTTAATTTATGCAAACTTAACTATAAGGGACAGGAGTGAGGACAGTTTTTCTTCCCATAGAAGAAAAATCAATTCTATACCTTAAAGCTTAGACCATAAGCCTTTAATGACTCAAAGAAAAGAAGGCCAATGAAAAATGCAATAATAATAATTATTATTATTTTTAAAATTGAAGTAAAATTGACAAATAAAATTATATATATTTCAAATGTACAACATGATGATTTTGTGTACGTATATATATGTGAAATGATTACCGAAATCAAGTTAATGCATCCATAACCTCACATAGTTACTTTTTTTTTGGTGAGAATACTTCAGATCTACCTCTTAGCAAATTTCAAGTGTATAATACATTATCATTAACTCTAATCACCATGTTGTACATTCAATCCTCAGAAGTTGTTCATCTTATAACTAAAAGTTTGCACCCTTTAACCAGTATCTCCCCATTTCCTCCCACACCACTGTCCTTGGAAACTACCATTTTATTCTCTGTTTCTGTGAGTTTGACTATTTTTTTGATTCCCGATATAAATGATACAATATGGTATTAGTCTTTCATTTTCTGGTTTATTTCATTTAGCAAAATGTTCTCCAGGTTCATTCATGTGGCCAAGGATAGAATTTCCTTCTTTCTCATTGCTGAATAATATTCCTGTGTGTGTGTGCTTGTGTGTGTGTGTGTGTATGTGTGTGTGTGCATGCACACACCCGTATGCATCATGTCTTCTTTATTCACCTTGTCAGACACTTAGGTTGTTTCCTTATCTTGCTTATTATGTATAATGTTGTAGTAAACATGAATGTGTAAGTATCTTTCCAAGTTAGTGATTTCAGTTCCTCTGGATATAGACCCAAGAGTACGATTGCTGGATTATATTGTAGTTCAATTTTTAATTTTTGAGGATGCTTCAAACATTTTCCATAATGGCTGCCCCATTTTACATTCCCACTAACGGTATATAAGGGATCTCTTTTCTCCACATCCTTGCCAACATTTGTTATCTGTTGTCTTTTTATAAAAGCCATTCTAACAGGTGTGAGATGATATCTCATTGTAGTTTTGAGTTGCATTTCCTTGACTAGTGATGTTGAATACCTTTTCATGGATCTACTACTCATTTGTATATCTTTTCTGGAAGAATATCTATTCAGTTCCTCCAATTTAATCAGATTATTTGTTTTTCTGCTATTGAGTTGAAGGAGTTCCCTATATATTTTAGCTATGAAGCCTTATCAAGTATACGGTTTGCAAATATTTTCTCCCATTCCATAGGTTGCCTTTCCATTTTGTTGATTGTTTTCTTTGCTCGTGCCGAAGCTTTTCAGTTTGATATAGCTCCTCTTGCTTACTTTCGCTTTTGTTGCCTGCACTTTTGGTGTTATATCCAAAAAATCTTTACCAAGATCAAAGTCGAGGAGCTATTTCCCTATGTTTTCTTCCAGGAGTTTTAGGGTTTGGGGTCTTAAATTTAAGTCTTCAATTCATTTCAAGTTAGTTTTGTGAACATGCAAGATAAGAGTCTAATTTCATTCTTTTGCATGTAGATATCCAGTTTCCCCAGCACCATTTATTAGAGACTATTCTTTTCCCATTGTGTGTTCTTGGCACCTTTGTCAAAGATTAATATGTGCATTGGTTTACTTTTGTGCTCTTTATTCTGTTTCATTGATCTGTATGTCTGTTTTTATGCCTGTACCATATAGTTTTGACTACTATAACTTTATAATATAGTTTGAAATCAGGAAGTGTGATGCCCTCAGCTTTGTTCTTTCTTAAGATTGTTTTGCCTATGTGGAGTCCTCTGATTCCATAAAAATTTTAGGATTATTTTTTCCATTTCTGTGAAAAATGCCATTGGAATTTTGACAGGGATTGCACTGATTCTATAGATGGCTTCAGGTGTATGGACATTTTCACAATATTAATTCTCCTAATCCAACAACACGGGATATCTTTTGGTTTATTTGAAACTGCTTCAATTTATTTCATCAGTCTTCTAGTTTTCAGTGTACAGATCTTTTACTTTCTTGGTTAAATTCATTCCTAAGTGTTTTATTGTCTTTGATGTTATTATAAATGGAATTGTCTTCCTTAATTTCTCTTTTAGATAATTTACTACATAAAATGTAACTGATTTTTGTATATTGATTTGTATCCTAAAAGTGTACTGAATCTGTTAGTTATAATTTTTTTTTTTTCTGGCACTTTTAAGGTTTTCTATATGTAATATTATGTCATCTGCAAACAGAGACAACTTTACTTCTTTTCCAATTTGGATACCTTTGATTTCCTTTTCTGGCTTAATTATTCTGACTTGTTGAATCGAAGTGACAAGAATGGGCATCCTTGTCTTGTTCCCAATCTTAGAGGAAAAGTTTTTCACTGTTGAGGTTGATAGTACATGTGGGATTCTTACATGTGGCTTTTATTATGTTGAGTTACATTTATTCTATACCTAATTTGTTGAGAGTTTTTATCATGAAAGAATATTGAATTTTGTCAAATGCTTTTTCTACATATATTGAGACAATTATATGATTTTTATTCTTCATTCTGTATCACATTTATTAATTTGTGTGTGTTGAAACATCCTTGCATTCCAGGGACAAAGTCCACTTGATTATGGTGTATGATTTTTTTTTAATGTGCAGTTTAATCAATTTGCTAGCATTTTATTGAGGATTTGTGCATCTCTGTTCATCTCTGTTCATTGTTATTGCCTGAATCGCGAGTCCCCAGAGACCTCCAAGGAGCCGACACCGATGCAAGTACATAAGGGTCTTTTATTACAAGCTCAAGCAGGGGCTCACCCGTCAACTGGCACAGCGGCAGCAGGGTGAAGCCCCAAACAATAGCAAGCAGGGTTTTTATGGGGTAAGGGACGGGGGTGTTACAGTGCACACGTTGTATGCATAGCATCATCACATAAGTACCAATCATAATTGTACAGCCATGGCAACAGTTTTGACCATTCAGTATCTGTGAGGTGTTCATTACTTTTGGTGGGACCTAATCATGACCTCTGAGAATCCTTTGAAAATGACCAATTATGAGGTGACTTTAAAGGGCCCACATGGGGTTCAGGGAAGCAGTGGGTGATTGGCTAGTTTGTACAAAGTAGTTATCTATAGTCCCCAGACCCTGACTCAGACCATAGGAATGTTACTCCTATCTTTCTTAGCTTCTTTTGATTTGCTGATCTGAGGGTTGTCCGAGGGTGGCTTCATCTGAAGTTTTTCCTGGAACTGGGGCTTATTTGAAAGGGCACATGCACCCTGATGTTTGTGGCAACATTATCAATAATAGCTAATTATGGGAAGATCCCATATGTCCATCAATTGACAAATGGATAAAGATGTGGTGTGTGTGTGTGTGTGTGTGTGTGTGTTATGGAATATTACTCAGTGATAAAAGAGAATGAAATCTTGCCATTTGCAATGACATGGATGGGTTAAAGTAACATTGCAATTTAGTGCTAAGAAGAATTCAAGAATAGGATTGAAAATTCAGTGTGTAATAAAACATACTAGTGAGCAACATTGTCAAGGTTATACATTCCAGGAACAGTTCCAGGAGAAAATTCGGTCATGGAGGTTCATGGCAATCATGGACAGGCCTGAATCCTCCTCCTGTGATTCATGTAGTGTTCAGATTACCACAGCTCTATTTGCTTTAACCTTATCCAAAAAAGTAACGTCCAGAAAAATCACAGTTTTATTTTATTTTTATTTTATTTTTCCTTTCCTTAACACATTGGAGTAAGTGAAAAATTACTCATTTATCACGAGAAATACACACACTGCATTGAATAAAAGTTTTTGAGTATCCCCTATAGCAAACTGATTTCTTTTTAGAAAACCAAAAAACCTTTTTTTAAAAATTGCTTCACTTTGAAAAAATATTTTTAATGTTTTATTTATTTTTGGGAGAGAGATAGGGACAGCGTGAGCAGGGGAGGGTCAGAGAGTGAGGGAGACACAGAATCTAAAACAGGCTCCAGGCTCTGAGCTAGCTGTCAGCAGAGCCCGATGCGTGGCTCAAACCCACAACCATGAGATCATGACCTGAGCCCAAGTTGGATGCTTAACCGACTGAGCCACCCAGGTGCCTGAAAAATTGCTTTACTTTGGCTGGCATATTTTCTCTGCCATGCTATCCATATATATACTTTAAAATAATTGAATGAGAGTGTTTTTATTAAACAATGTAAAATACACTGTGGAATCATTCTTGCCTTCTATGTGCATTGATAGGTATAATTCGAGGGAAAGGAAAATTATTCTTCATTTTGTTCTACACATATTTGTTCTGACCTTATGTACTTATCTATTTTTAGAACATTCATTTATTGAAGACATTTTGTTTCCTATGTTCTAGTAACTATTCAACTGAGAATAAAATGGTAAACAAAACAGAGAAAAATACAGTCCTCATGGAGCTTACTTACATTCAAATGTTAAGGTGACAGATAACAGATAAAATAAATAAGAAAAGTATCATTTTAGGGGCACCTGGATAGCTTTGAGCACACTGACCTCTGTCTGCCTTTCCTACTTAAATTTCACCAAATGTTATCATCACCTAAAATGATACTTTTTTTAAAAAATGTTTTTAACATTTTATTTATTTCTGAGAGAGAGAGACAGCATAAGCAGGGGAGAGTCATAGAGAGAGGGAGACACAGAATCTGGATAGCTCAGTTGGTTAAGCATCCAGCTTCGGCTCAGGTCATGATCTTCACGGTTCGTGGGTTCGAGCCCTGAGTTGGTCTCTGTGCTGACAGCTAGCTCAGAGCCTGGAGCCTGCTTCAGATTCTGTGTCTCCTTCTCTCTCTGACCCTCCCCTGCTCATGCTGTCTCTCTCTCTCAGAAATAAATAAAATATTAAAAAACATTTTTTTTAAAAAAGTATCATTTTAGATGATGATAACATTTGGTGAAATTTAAGTAGGAAAGGCAGACAGAGGCCAGTGTGCTCAAAGATCTTGCTGGAATATATCATTTGAGCAAAGATCTAATAGAAATGAAGGAGTTGCTGTAAGGTAATTTGAAGAAATGTAATTCAGGTAGAAACAACAGTTGGGGACAGGGAAGATGGAAGAAAAATAAAAGAAGCTCTAGGGTGCATTTGAGGGCCAAGAAGGAGGCCAGTGTTGGGGGGAGAAAGGTAAGCAAGAGGACAACAGTGAGAGATGAAAACAGAAGGCAATGAAGTTGGTGAAGTAACTGCAGTGAGGGGTGATGGACCATATAGCTCCACAGGGCCCTGGGCTCTTCTGATGATCGAGATGAGAAGTCATTGGAGGGTTTTAAGTAGTGGAATGACAATAAATTGACTCCAAAGATTCTGGCCTAAGCAACTAGAAAGGTTGGGTAAAATGGCCATTAATTGATATGGGGTAAAACCTGAAGAGGAAAATATTTTGCAAAGGAATGGGGAAGGGAATTAGGCATTTGTTTTAGGACATCTTTAGTTTAGAGTTACTTTATGCATCCAGACAGAGATGGTCAGTGGGCAGTTGGTCACATCAGTCTGAAATTCAGAGAAGAAAGACAGGTGGGATATAAAATTTTGAGTGTCATCTGCAGATAGATGGAACTTAAAGCCACTAACATGACTGAGATTACCAAGAAAGTAGATATACTAGAGATTGAAAAGGACTGTGCCCAGAATATTCCAATGCAAAGATATCAGAAAAAATAAACTAAGGCAAATTTTCCACTAATGATCTTTAAGACAGTTACCAGAGAATTCATTTATTTATTATTGGAAAAATAATTATCTGCCTATATCACAAAGAAAGCTAAAAAATCTTGAAGCTAAATTAGACCTTAACCTAAGAGATGATGACATTCAACATGTTGGCTTTTTGGCAAAATAAACACTTGGACCTTTAAAAAACTAGCCAATTGAGTCATTCATTAAATTCTAACTTAGGGTTTTAATTTCTGTCAAATGATGGGTAATGATTGAAATGAAAACTTCCGGTATAAAGTAAGTAGATTAGAATAAATATGGGTTTACTTGGACAAAAAAAAAAAAAAAAGATCTAATTTTAACTCAGGGTTTTAGATTGGGAACCACTCAATTTCACAAATATTTATTCAGTGCCTAATATCACTTGAAAGGGTAATTTGGAAAATATAGATAATATAAATAAGATGCTCTTTTTCTTCAGAAAGACAGAATGATGGAGAATGAGATAAGTAAAATGTTATAAGAGACATAGAGAGGCAGAAAGTTTGATCTAAAGAGAATCATTCTTTAGATGGAGGTTTGATCTAAAGAAGGTCATTCTTCATTGGGTGCATTTTAGAAGCACCATAGAGGACACAACATTTAATATATCCCCTAAAATATGGGTAGAGTGGGGTACTGACAGGTAGAAGATATAGTATGAGCAAAGGCCTTGGGGTGGGAAAGCTTACTGGTGGGTGGTCATGTCCCCAAACCATTGTTATGGTCATCCTATTTCTTCCATTTTTTTCCTTCCAAAGTAGGGAAACAGAGATTTCACAAATAATTATTAGCTTTAATTTATTAAGAAAATAAGTGTATGTTTGCATACCTATGTTCATTGTATCATTATTCACAATAGCCAGGAGGTAGAAGCAATCTAAATGTCCATCAGTGGATCAATAAATAAGAAAAATGTGGTATATACATTTAATGGGGATACTTTGCAGCCTAAAAAGAAGAAAATTCTGTCAGATGTTACAACTTGATTAACTTTGAGAACATTATTCTAAATGAAATAAGCTGGTCCTAAAAAGACATACTGAATGATTCCACTGATATGAGGTATCTAAAGTAGTTAAGCTTATAGAAACCAAAAGTAGATTGGCAGTTCCAGGGGTAGAGAGGAGATGAAAGAGATAAATCATTGTTCCATGGATGTAACATTTTTTGTTTTGCAAAACAAAAATGTTCTAGAGATCTATTGCACAACAATGTGCACATACTTAACACTACTGCACTCAAATTTGTTAAGTACTGTAGTTAAAAATGGTTAAAATGGTAAATTTTATGTTTATTTCATGCTTTTTACCACAATAAAGGAAAACAAAAGAAAAATGTGTATGTGCCAATACTCATTTGATTGTAACTAAACCCAACCAAAATAGCTTAGTCAAAGGAGAATTTATTGGTTCAGAGAACCTAAGCAAGGGTAAGGATGCAGCAGAGCCTTAACAAGAACTGCAATCAACAACTCTAAAGAGCCTCTAGGTGTCTCTCTCTGCCTCCTGACTCATTTTCTTTCTCATTCCAATTGTGCTTTATCCACAGGCGGATGAAAACTCCCAGGGTTTACATCTTAGACTTTTTGCTATAGAAAGTATGCCTGATGCTCTCCCTCCAGGTTCAAAACAGTGAGAAGAAGTATAAGTATCCCAGTCAGCCTCTGGACCAACTGATGATAGGATCTTTTAAGAAGATATTACGAGAAGTCAAATCTTATAATAACTTGGTAAGTCCTATGGGAACCATATGACTGGGAATGAATGGAGTGGTGTGACAGGTATATCAGCTAGCTATTATCACTTTAATGCTGTATAACAAACATCCTAAACTAGTGGTTTAAAACAACTGTCAGTTATTTCTATGATGTGCAGATTGGCTGGTGAAGCTCTACTTCAGGCTGTGGTGACCATGGTGTCCATATTGCACACGTTGGTCAACCTCCCCAGGTTGTGAAGCTTTAATCAGAGTGTGATACAGCAGATAGGGAAGGATGAGGCCAAATCATTTAATCCACCATAGGGGGTAAATGTGAGAAACAGCTCTCAGAGAAAGATGGGATGTTGGGCAAACAAGAAAATAGGTATCAATATAGTATTACATAGATCCAAACATAGTAAAACCAAGTAGTAAATATTATTAATCCCCAAATGCTACAGAGCAATTGGAAGAGAACTAGTCAGTCTTATAATGTAACAATTACTGTACTAAGAATTTTACAGATAGAATCTCAAAGGAGAAACAATAAAAGCTATATTTAATCTGAAACAATGTCATTTTGTCTGTAAACTCTCTTAGTTAAGCTCCAAAGAGAGTGTCCTTGAGGATTCCAAACTAATATCTCTTTTTATAATTACTGCTTTTTTGGGAGTAGGTCATGTCTTCACTTAATCTATTTGTCTGTGAGAGAAAGACATTAACTAGCATGGTGCCTCCTTTTCTTCCCAGTGTTGGGAAATCTAAGGGTTCACATGTGTAAACACATTAAAAAAGGCAATTAATAGTACAGATTTTTACTTTCTCACTTAACAGAGTAAATCTTAGCTGATGAATTTAAGTAGTTTGCCTTCTCTAGATGCCTTTATACTTTACACATTTCATATGGACTTGTTTAAACTTTTTTTTTTTTTAATGTTTTATTTATTTCTAGGAGAGAGAGAGAGACAGCATGAGCAGGGGAGGGTCAGAGAGAGAGCGAGACACAGAATCTGAAACAGGCTCCAGGCTCTGAGCTGGCAGTCAGCACAGAGCCCGATGCTGGGCTCGAACCCACGAACCGCGAGATCATGACCTAAGCGAAAGCCGGACGCTTAACCGACTAAGCCACCCAGGCGCCCCATATGGACTTGTTTATAAGAACCTTTATATCTTGTTGAGATATCCTTCTTCAGTTAATACTGATCAGTTGTTTAAAAAAGAGAATGATTCAATTTGCTAGAGTTAAATTTTTGTCTGTGTTTTACTTTAAAATCAATATAAAACTTTATTAAATCCAGAGCATAGTATTATTCAGTAGTAAAGAACTTTCAAAGAGTTTCATTACTTCATATTGTATATCTCTTATTTTCTGGATGGCAAAATTATAGATAATTTCTTTTTTTAAAACAAAAATTTCAAATTGAGTTTGCAAGAGAAATAGTTAAGCTGAGTAACTTTTAAAATTGTCATTTTATTCCAACAAAGCATATATTTTCTATAGGTTTTTCCCGTTACAAAAAACTCCGAAAATCTGATTTCCTTTTCGTGAACAATTGTTAACCATATTAGATCATAGCAACCACAGATTGTATAAGCACATTGATTTCTAAATAGATAATTCTAAATATGTGCAACTTCAGCTCTTTTTACTTAAAGTCATTTTCCCCATTTACCCATTGTGAATATAAAGCAGATCACTTAAAAACAAAAGAAGATATTTTTATCATTTTGGCATGCTTGTATTTTCAATAGTCAGAATTTTTTACTATGCCTGATAGAAATCCAACCCAAACTACCTAAGTAAAAAAATGAGAATTAATGGGGCATATTATAGAATTAATGGAATTTTTGTGGGTAGCAGGTCACTACAGGTATCTCAGGGAGAGAAACTTCCAACTTGACATGACCAGAACTCATTCTCTTTTATACTATTCATCTCTCATCTGCTTAGTTCTTCTAGACTTTGTTCTTTCCAAGTATCATCCACAGAGAGGCCCAGATTACAACCTTATTCTATGCCTTAAGAGTGAAGGAGTGTCTTCCTGAGAAAAATATCAAAGGATTCTGATTTCCCTATTATTGGGTCATTACTCATCCTTTAGAACAATCCCTTTTCCTTGTTCTAAAGGAAATGAAGTATTAAGATTGACTGGAACATGTTTGTGTTCCTATCCCTGTGGGCTAGTATCCCTAAACTATAATGGACGGTTCAACCACAGCTAATTAGAAAGAAGGAAGGGCAGTTTCTCCAAGCTGAAGGGTAGCTGTTAGTAAATAAAGTTGAGATGAGGAGAGGTACTCTGCACTGATTAAATAAAGAAACAAAAGAACATTAAATGTCTTCAGTCTTAATTCATTAGAATCTGGGCATGCTGAACCTTTTCATTTCAGCCTTCTCTAGACATATCTGAAGGTCTGGTGAAAGTTGTATCCTTGGATCTGTTTACGTGATGGACCTTGGTGCCTCTTTGGAAATACTTTAATCCAGGGGAAGGGAAGGCCATGGGACAGAAGTATGGCTTAAGGACAATGGCCCAGGTAAAGGAAGAAAAATGATTAATAATGTACCACTATTTCTGTCTATCAGTCAGATTGGTTTTGGGCCAAGTCCTCATAGATTTCATGCCTGAGTCCTAGAATTTTCAAAAGGGTACAATTAAAATGTGATTCAGTCAGAAGAGTTGTTGTACAGTGATCTCTGTGGGACACTGAAGTACAAGAAGTAGCAAGCAGTATTCATGACAAAACTTCTGTAGAGACATGAGACCACACCCCAGTGTAGACATCTGCATCCTCAACATCAAGTATGAGCAGTATTAGTAAAGACATTGGTAGGCACTGATAACCAGTCTGGTGTGGCAAAGACTTGGAAGGCAGCAGAATTGTCACCTTTATCATCACATGCATAGAATATATGATCACATTAAGCCAGAATAAGAGAGAAGCTATTGACTGTGCTGAGAAGTTCTATTGTCCCACATGATATTGACAAGGCATGTTGTCATCTTGGCTCAATGGGTCTGGAATATCAAAATGGGTAATGCATGGGGCTCATAGCCTGCATTGGCTAGCATTTGAGAAATCAGCTGGTACTGTTAACCAGAGTCCCTCAGTTTTCCTCCTTGTATCTTCTTCATAGTTTGGGCTACTGAGAGCATGTTGTCTGGTTTCCAAAGGAGAGTCTCCAAAGCAGAGAACTTAGCAATTGTAGATATTTTAATCCCAATCTTACAGGTTTCATAGTGCCATTTTCCTCCACATTCTATTGACTAAAATTAACCATAGGGTCAGTTCTGACTCAATATGGGAATGGTTTACATAAGGTATGAGTACTGGGAGGCATGGGGGCTGTTTCAACAAACTGTCTACCACAGCCAGAGAATGCCATTTTGTGCCTTTTTAAATGATCCTGCTTTCCCTATAAGCTATGTGGGAAATACATTACAGCTAAAAATATTATTCACTCATTCAAGTATTCATTAATTCATTCAACAGATATTCAGTGATCTAATATGTGCCAGTCCCTGTGCATGGTAATGAAGATATTAACATGGATCTGACAGTGAAATGAACACTGACATAGGAATAAAGAGCTACATGCAGTGCATAAGGTCTAGAAAAGAGGGGGTCATGGGAGCACAGAAAAGAGGAGATAGAACAAAGTGTCAGAGAGGATTTCTTCCTAAAAGGCAACAACTAAGTTGAATTTCTAAAGATGCATAGGAGAGGCATTCCCAGGAGGAGCAGCATATTAGAAAAGCAGAATATGGTACCTTCGGGAACCTGAATGGGATGAATATGAGGCTAAAGGGAGTGGCCAGTGAGGTAAGTGTTATCAAGTTTTCAAGCCCATGCTTTGGAATTAGGGTGTTATCTGTGAGGAATGGAAAGCCATTTAAAAATTTCAAGTGAGATGAGCACTGAGTGTTATGTAAAAACTAATTTGACAATAAACTATTTGTAAAAAAAAAAAAAAAAAAATTTCAAGTGAGAAGAGGGCATTAATATAATATTTTAGAAGGGTCACTCTGGCTGCACAGTGGAGTATGCATTGGAAATGCTGAGGATGGGGGCAAGAAGATCAGTTATTTAGAATGCTGTCCCAGCTAGAGAGACAATGAGGATTCAGTCTCTGGCAGTGTGGACAGAACTGAGAGGAAGAAGAATTAGGAGGAATGAGATTTGCTGATTGATTGGATGTGGTGAGTAAAGGAGAGGGAGGAATCTATTGGCATATTGCCTGTATTAGTCAGGACAGGCTAGGGTACACTGTGCCCACAACAAACCCTGAAATTTCCAGAACTTACCACAGGGGTTTTATCCTTAGTCATATGGAACCTCTTCCAACTTGTAGCTATGCCATCTGGAATTCATAGCCTCTAAGGTTGCCATAGCTGAGGAACAAAGAGATTGAGAGGAACACCATTTTTTAAGTGTTGGCCTGGAAGAGACATATATCACTTCCATTCCTGTTTCATTGACCAGAACTAGACAGATGACCCCAACCTAACCGCAAGACAATTGGGAAAATTGTTAGACACATATGGATATTTGGTGCTATTATCACTAATAGTGTGGATTAGTAGTATGGATTCTGAAAACATATTGCCTGAGTTTAAATCCTACTTCCTCTACTTACTAGTCATGTAGCTATGGGCAAGTCTCTGTTTCTTCATTTGTAAAATGATCTGAACAATGGTACTTACTTGTTTTGAGCATTAAATAAGGTGACACACATAAAAGACTCAATGCCTGGGACAAGTTAGGAACTCAATTAGTAATATTATTATTCACATTAAAATGATTTTGATATGTTATTCTCAATGATGAGACCTCCAGTGGAGATGTTTAATAGGTAATCACAAAATAAAACTGGAGCTTCATAGAGAGTTGGGGCTGGGAATATAAGTCTAGGAATTGTCAGTAAGTGGGAGGAGGTGACATACTTTAGATATGGGGGAGATTGCTTAGGGTTGATGACTAGGTTGAAGGAAAATAGAAGTTTGAAGATAAAATCCTAGATAACCAACATTTAGAAAATGAGGAGAGAGTGGGGCACCTGGGTGGCTCAGTTGGTTAAGTGTCAGACTTTGGCTCAGGTCATGATCTCACAGTTCGTGGGTTTGAGCCCTGTGTAAGGCTCTGTGCTGACAGCTCAGAGTCTGGAGCCTGCTTTGCATTTTGTGTTTCCCTCTCTCTCTGTCCCTCAGCTGCTCACACCATTTTTCTCTTTCTCTGTCAAAAATTAATAAACATTAATTTTTTTTTAAAAAATGAGAAGAGAAGGAAGAGCCCACAGTAGAAACAATCTGATCAGTAGGAGGAAACCAAAAGGAAGTAGAAAGGAAGGTTGAGAGTGTATCAATCCTTCTATTTTTTATTATTTTTTGAGAGCTTATCAATCCTCTTATTTTTAATAATAATTTATCAATATTTAATTTTACATTTATTTTAAAAAAATTTTTTAACGTATACCTGAGCCGAAGTCAGACGCTTAACCAACTGAGCCACCCAGGCGCCCCTAATTTTACATTCAGTCCAAAGATAGTGGTGGTATTTTATACAAGCTTTTATTTTTTTAATGTTTTTTTGTTTGTTTGTTTGTTTTTTATTTCTGAGAGAGAGAAACAGCATGAGCAGACGAGGGTCAGAGAGAGAGACACACACAGAATCTGAAACAGGCTACAGGCTCTGAGCTGGCTGTCAGCACAGAGCCTGACATGGGGCTTGAACCCACGAACAGTGAGATCATGACCTGAGCCGAAGTCAGATGCTTAACCCACTGAGCCACCCAGGCACCTCTATATAAGCTTTTAAAAAAAAATGTTTATTTATTTTGAGAGAGAGAGAGAGAAACAGGGAGAGGGAGGAAGAGAGTCCCAAGTAGGCTCCATGCTGAGCATGATTCTGGACTCGATCTCACGAACTCGTAAGATCATGACCTGAGCAGAAATCAAGAGTCAGATGCTTAACTGACTGAGCCACCCATGTGCTTCTTATACAAGCTTATAATTAAATTTACTTAACAGGGTTTTAAATTTGTAGTTGTAAGTAGCTTAAGAAGAAATATGAGTATAACACAAGAAGTGAATACAAAAAATGGTTATCATCATCAGCATTTATAATAATAATTTTTGGCCAGCATTTTGGTTAGGAAAACAGCTCCTCTCTTACTAAAAAGAAAGATATTTTTGTTTATATAAAAAATGCTAATATAAAGAGACAAACCAGGCCTTAACTAGCAGCAAAAAGTAAAGAGACATACAAAGTAAGAAAGTGGTTTAAGTATTACTTCAATAGTTTCACTGCATTATAATAGTAATTTCATGATTTTATTAGGTATAAAAATGGACAGGGTCGGGGGAGAAGAGAAGCACTGAAAGCACTGGTACAATATGGTAACAGTAGCTTAATCTCCAGCTGGGAAAGGGCACACTCTGGGGAAGTTTTTTTCAGTCATTATCATGAGCTATTTGGTGTCATTTCAAGGCTTGCTTTCTTTTTCTTTTCTCCCTTCCTTCCTTCCTTCCTTCCTTCCGTCCTTCCTTCCTTCCTTCCTCTCTCTCTCTCTCTCTCCCTCTCCCTCTCCGTCCCTCCCTCCCTCCCTCCCTTCCATCTAAACTTTGGTATACTGCCACCAAGTGGTAGGAAGATATCCACAAGTAAGAAAATATAATTTTTCTCTTTATTTTTTTCTATTGAATCTACTTATCTTCTGAAACTGTGTTTTATTTATTGAAGTTAAATACATACACAGATGCACATGGTATTATTTATTGGTCCCTATTATCAACTCTGTTGATGTCCTGCCTATACTCCTTCAGTCTACTCTTTAGGTCATCTGCAGTTTCATGGAGAATTCCTTTATATTCCAATGACATCTTACTTGAATAATCTGTGTCTCTCTGCCTAGAGACTTTCTCTGGTCTACAGAGTGAGCTCAGCCCATTTGTAGGCAGGGTGGCCGTGCCACAGATATAATGACACAGAATAACCATCATTCAATGAGGAATGAGTGTTGTAGATAAATGCCCTAGCTTCCTCACCCATGGGAGGAACAATTCTGTTTGTGTGTTCTACATCAGTTCCAACAGCTCTCAGAGCTACCCAGGGGAACTGAGCCCCAGGTGCCAGCAGCAGTGACCTACTCATTAACCTAATAAATTTTCCCCCCTTGCTTCATTTCCTCATCACACTTCTGGGATTATTTGCCAAAATCCTTGTCTTTGCTTAGTCTGCTTTTTTTTTTGGACAACCCAAATAAAATCATAGAATCCTTTATTTAAATATTTTTTGACATTTATTGTTTTTGAGAGAGAGAGAGAGACAAAGAATGAGTTGGAGAGGAACAGAAAGAGAAGGAGACACAGAATCAGAAACAGGCTCCAGACTCTGAACTGTCAGCACAGAGCCCGATGCAGGGCTCAAACCTACAAACCATGAGATTATGACCTGAGCTCTGGTACCACAACAGTAGTACCCTTTGTAATGATCTTTATATTTTCATTATCTATTTGCCTTTAATTTTATTTTTGAAGCAAAATTCTTCCCAGCACTATATCCTAAATTATGCTACTCATTTCAAACAATCTAAAGATTGTCTATTTCTTAGCAGACTGTCAAATTTGTATTGAGTCACAGGCAGGATATTCACTCTACTTAGGTTCTGCTCATGAAGCACATGAATAGCTTTTGATTTTGTTATGCTCTGAGAAGAAGTAGAAAGATCCTGGCTTTGAAAGGAAAATAAAGATAACCTTTCATTACCCAACCAACTTTGTCAAATTACTTCATCTGAGTGCCAGTTTTTTCATCTATGAAATGGGGATAATAATACCTTTTCCTTAAGCTTGTGGGGATGATTGAACTCAGTCCAATTAAAAGTGGTTTATTTCTGGAGAGCCTGGGTGGCTCAGTCAGTTAAGCGTCCAACTCTTGATTTTGGTTCAGGTCACCGTCTCATGGTTGGTGGGTTTGAACCCTGCATGGGGATCCATGCTGACAGTGAGGAGCCTGTTTGTGATTCTTGCTTTCTCCCTCTCTCCCTGCCCCTCCTCTATTTGTGTGTGCTCTCTCCCTCAAAGTAAATAAATAAAACTTTTTTAAAAAGTGGTTAATTTTTAAATGAAATAATGGAGAGAAAACATCTAGCAAAATACCTCATACACGTGTCTTTGCTCTTTCTCCCTACCCTCTTTCTCCTCAAGTTTCACCTTCTTTCTCTAAATAGTACCAAAAAGAAAATAACAAAAGAGCTATCCAGGATATATTCTTATTTGTACCATAAAACTTTCTATGATTATTTTTCCTTATTTACAAATAATTTGTTTGCTCTTTAATGCCCTACCCCACCTATTCAATTCATTCTGATTTCTCTCTTTGTCTTTCTTCCCTTTTTCCTACCTTCCCTACCAACACTCCCCTACCCCCACCTTTGCCTGGTTTGTCACTGGTCTATGAGGGTTACAATAATATTTTTTTAATTTACTTTTAGACTATTTTTTAAAATATTTTAAAATAATAAGACAGACTTCTGAGAACTTTTTAAAAAAAAGTACAGAATCCCTTGCAAAATTTCAAATAAAATGTATAAATATTTCAAAATCACATTAAACTGGTTTTCTGTCACTGTTCTAGAAGAGTTGAAAAGCTGATTTTGGAATTATAATAAGATTCCCAACACTAAATTAATCTAAGCAGGAATTCTATGTTCAATTCAGCATTAGATACTCTATTTTAATTTAATTGGATGTATCCTCATTAGTTTTGAGCAATAAAAATATTTACATTTGATTTTGAGTCCTAGGAATAACTAGTCTATTATTTCCACTGTTGGATACAATCTAAACTTAGTAGTTTTGAAGTCAAAGCTAAAATGTCTTGCTCATTTCAGATTTTTCCTGCTTTACAATCAAAACAGATTGCGGTATTGTATTTGTAATCCTGGAGAGCAGGCCAATTGGAGAGGTTCCAGTTCTTATTCACACAAAAGCATCCTGGCTCCTCCCTCAGGAAAAAGTGCCACAGCCTAGAACAGAGAACAGAAGAATTTTAAAGGTGATTGCTCAAAAATTATCAACAATCTTTCTTTTCTACTTTCAGCTTTTCTATTTTTTATTGGTTTATCCTTTACTTTTGAAACCATTATGTTATTATTATTTTAATCTTTAGTTTTGTATACTTTTGTGAAAACTGTTTCTGGGTGTTAAATGGAAAGACATTTTAAACTTTTTATTTTAAAAGGCTTTTAACTTTCCAAATCTCACAAGAAAGAAAAAATTTAAGGCCATACTGAAGCTTTTAATTAACTTCTTGGCTGCAAAATAATACATATTTATATGTATTCTCTAGGTGTTAGTCTTTGTGCATTTAGAAAAAACAAGATTAACAGCAGTAAAAAATTTCTAAGATACAATTTTATCACCCCAAGGTAACACCTTTTAAGATGTTTTATCACAGTTCTTCTGTGAACAGAGACCCATATTTTATATTGTTAAGAAGAAAATAACTCTATGTCCAAAGTCTTACAATATGTTTTTCAGCTAACAATATCATAAATATTATCCTAGATCATTAATATTCCTTTATATCACTTTTAATAGCCACATCATATGTAACATCAAATGACTAGACAAGAATTTAGATGAGAAAATCTAAAAATAGAGGCGCCTGGGTGGTTCAGTCAGGTGAGCATCCAACTTCCGCTCAGGTAATGATCTCATGGTTTGTGGGTTCGAGCCCACATACGGTTTTGTGCTGACAGCATGGAGCCTACTTTGGATTCTGTCTCCTTCCCTGTCTGCCCCACCCCTGCTTGCTCTCTCTCTCCCTCTCTCTCAAAAATAATAAAATAAAACATCTAAAAAAAATGAAAGAAAATCGAGAAGGAGTTAAGATGGTGGAGAAATAGGGAGACCAGGATTTTCTTCATTTCTCAAACACAGCTGAATTGTGGTCAGATCACTTGGAACGTCCTGGAAGTCGATCTGCAGAGTGGCAGAAGGACCTCTACAGTTGGAGGATGACAGGTTGGCAGGATTGAGGTGCTTGTATGTGAGTTGGGGGAGATAAAGGCATAGGCACAGAGGGAGGGACCCCTTTCCGTGGAGAGACAAAAAGGAGAGAAAGGGAAGTTTCAAAGTGCAGCATCGAGTTAGCACAAGAGAAAACTGGGGAATGAGAAACATGGAAAAGTGCCGATTTCTTTTTTGCAAACAGCCTTAGGAGCTGAAACTTGAGGTTCAGAAGTATGTGATTCTCCAGAACAAAGTCGGGTGCCTTGGCTCGTGCTCTTGGCATGGAGGAAGTCGGCCCCAGAGTGCATAGTTCAGTGTAGCAATCTCAGGGGTGCACTGGGGGAGAACAGTCCCCTTCCTAGAGAACTTTGGAAAGAAGTTTTATTGCCTCCCTAAGGATAAAAGACCCTGCAGGTGCCAGCCAAAGGCCTTTTATCAGCAGGTCAGCGTGCCTCTATTCTGGAACAGGAGAGAGGAGCCACACTGAGCTGGGTGCTTTAAGACATCGAGTTTTGAATCCCAGCCGAGGCCAACAAGATGCAGGAGACTGTGGAGCAGGAAGGGCTGACTGCTCTCAGTATTCTGTGAGGGCTGTCTGAACAGCATGGATAGAGATTCCCGGCCCGGGGAAAAGAGATGGAAGTGTCACCATTTTACCTTCACCGCCAACAGGGTGAGACATCAGAGAGCAGCACAGCAGCCCCCAGTGGAGGCGGGACACACACACAAAACCCCGCCCGTCTGGGCCTGCCCATTGCTTACCCACTGGAGGAAGACTGACACAGAGTGCACCAGATCCTTTCCTCCAAACCGGCAGTCACCAGTCCCAGACACCAACAATCAGACAAGTGGTTTTTTTTTGTTTTGTTTTGTGCTATACTGTATTGTATGGTATTTTTATTTTTACCCCTTTTTTTTTTCTTTTGGAATCAGGCTCATAGTTTCTCATTTGTTTTGGTCAATTCTTATTGTGTGTGTGTGTATATACGTAAAACTATATATATGTATATATGTTATATATATATACATAAATGTTTAATTAGGCATTTTTATTCTATTCTTTTTCCACCTTTTCTCTTTCTTCTTCTTTGTTTCCCTTTCTCTGTCTCTGGATTTAGACTTATAATTTTTTGATTCTTTGTTTGGTCTTTTTTTTTCCCCTTTCATTTTTCTCTTTTTATGGGATCAGGTTCCATCCCAGCCTCCCCCAGCATCCTTCCGTAATAAAAACCCTCAAGATAGTTGGGATAGAAGGAACATACCTTAACAAAATAAAAGCCATATATGAAAGGCCCACAGCTAATATCACCCTCAATGGGGAAAAACTTAGAGCTTTCCCTCTAAGACCAAGAATATGACAGGTATGTCCACTCTCACCATTCTTGTTCAACATAGTGTTGGAAGTCCTAGCCTCAGTTATCAGACAACAAAATTAAAAACACGTCCAAATTGGCAAAGAAGAAGACAACATTTCACTTTTCTCAGGTAGCATGATGCTCTACATGGAAAACCCAAAAGACTCCACCAAAAAACTGCTAGAGCTGATACAGGAATTCAGCAAAGTCTCAGGATATAAAGTCAACGTACAGAAATCGGTTGCATTTGTATACACCAATAATGAAGCAACAGAAAGAGATACAAGGAATTGATCTCATTTACAACTGCACCAAAACCCATAAAATACCTAGGAATAAACTTAAACAAAGAATTAAAAGATGTGTACACTGAAAACTATAGAAAACTTATGAAAGAAATTGAAGAAGACACACAAAAAAATGGGAAAACATTACATTCTAATGGATTGGAAGAACAAATATTGTTAAAGTGTCGATACTGCCGAAAGCAATTTACACATTCAAAGCAATCCCTGTCAAAATACCACCAGCATTCTTCACAGGACTAGAAGAAACAATCCTGAAATTTGTATAGAACCACAAAAGACCACAAATAGTCAAAGTAGTGTTGAAAATGAAAACCAAAGGTAGAGGCATCACAGTCCCAGACTTCAAGCTGTATTACAAAGCGGTAATCATCAAGACAGTACGGTATTGACTAAAAAAAACAAAACAAAACACACAGACATCTATGGAATATAATAGAGAACTTAGAAATGGACCTAGAAATGAAGTCAATCTTCAACAAAGCAGAAAAGAGAATCCAATGGAAAAAAGACAGTCTCTTAGAAGTGGTGCTGGGAGAACTGGACAACAACATGCAAAAGAGTGAAACTGGACTACTTTCTTACACTGTACACAAAAATATATTCAAAATGGGTGAAAGACCTAAATGTGAGGCCAAAACCCATCAAAATCCTACAAGAGGAAAAGAGGCAGCAACCTTTTTGACCTAAGCCTCAACTTCTTCCTTGACGTGTCTCTGAAGGCAAGGGAAATAAAAGCAAATATGAACTATTGGCACTTCATCAAGATAAAAAGCTTCTGCATAACAAAAGAGAAATCAACAAAACTAAAAGGCAACCAATGGAATGGGAGAAGATATTTGCAAATGACATATCTGATAAAGGGTTAATATCCAAAATCTATAAAGAACTTACCAAACTTAACACCCATAAAACAAATAACCCAGTATAAAAATGGGCAGAAGACATAAACAGACACTTTCGAAAGAAGACATCCAGACAGCTAACAAACACATGAAAAGATGCTCAACATCACTCATCATCAGAGAAATACAAATCAAAACCACAATCCACCAGTCAGTGGATAAAATGAACAACTCAGGGAACAGATGTTGGAAGGATGTGGAGAAAGGAAAACCCTTCTACACTGCTGGTGGGAACGCAAACTAGTGCAACCACTCTGGAAAACAGTACGAGGGTCCTCAAAAAATTAAAAATAGAACTGCCCTACACCCCAGCAATTGCACTACTAGGAATTTATTCCACAGGATACAAAAATGCTCATTGAAAGGGGCACATGTACCCCAATGTTTATAGCAGCACTATCAACAATAGCCAAATTATGAAAAGAGCCCAAATGTCCATCAACTGATGAATGGATTAAGATGTGGTGTGTGTATACATACACACACACACACACACACACACACACACAGTGAAATACTACTTGGCAATGCAAAAGAATGAAATCTTTCCATTTGCAACAATGTGGATGGAATTGGAGGGTATTATGCTAAGCGAAATCAGTCAGAGAAAGACAGATACATGATTTCACTCATATGTGGAATTTGAGAAACTCAACAGATGAACATAGGAGAAGGGAATGAAAAAATCAGATAAAATCAGAGAGAGAGGCAAACCATAAGAGAGTCAACTACAGAGAACAAGCTGAGGGTTGTTGAAGGGAATGGTAGGTGGGGGTAGTGGGCTAAATGCATGACAGGCATTAGGAGGGCACTTTTCAGGATGAGCACTGGGTGTCATACATAAGAGATGAATCTCTGGGTTCTACTTTTTTTTCTTTTTTAAATGTTTTATTTATTTCTAGGAGAGAGAGAGAGACAGCGTGAGCAAAGGAGGGTCAGAGAGAGAGGGAGCAACAGACTGAAACAGGCTTCAGGCTGACACGGGGCTCGAACCCACGAACCGCGAGATCATGACCTAAGCGAAAGTCGGACGCTTAACCGACTAAGCCACCCAGGCGCCCCAATCTGGGTTCTACTTCTGAAGCCAAGACTACATTGTATGTTAACAATAAACTATTTTTAAAAATGCATACATACATTCATATAGTACAATATAAAAGAATTAATTTTAGAAAGGACTAATTTGCATAGAACCACATTTGTACTTTAGAATAAAACCACAACATGAATAAAAACATTTCCTTATGAAAATAAATAAATAAATAAATGAATGAATAAATAAATAAATAATCTAAAAATAGTAGTAAAGATCATAGGTTTTAGAAACAAATACAATTGGATTTAAATTCTGAATCTGCCACTTAATAGCTTTATGATTTTGACCAAGATGTTTAACATCTTTGAATCCAATTTTTAAATCTATTAAATAAAAATTAAATGAGACAATGTATGTGACATTCCATATGCCATTTGATATATAGCAAAGTTAATAAGTGTGAATAATTAAGTAATAGATATCAGTAATCTACTTTTAATTTTTTGCACTTATAAAGCATATTGTTACATTTACATCACTATTTCTAATTCTTTGTGGATTTCTATGATTAATTCCTAAATATAAAGTCTTGGAAGTGCAATTGTGGGTCAAAGTTTATATATTTCTTGAGGTTTTATGCATATTGTAAGTTACCATCCTAATAATTTACATCTGCATTGGGAGAGCATAAGTATAATGTTTCTCTGTTCCTTTCTCCAACTTGCCAATACAAGGGAGAGAGTTATATTTTGTTGGTTTAATGAATATGCCCTTGATAAGTCTGTTGATATTAAAAATATAATTAATGTTTATTTGTAGGTATTCTTTTGCAAATGGACAGTTTATATTCAACACATTTTTCCCCAGTATGGTGTTTGTCTTTTTCTTCAAGATTTGTAAGATTTTTAAGATACTCTGTGTTTACACATGTTGGACAGTTTTCCAAATACAATATATTTTAAATTTTGATTATGATGTCTTGACATGCAGAAGTTTTAAATACGAAGTCAGATCTAACAATCTTACTTTAAATATTATGTTTTCGCATGGATAGCAGGCAAAACATTTTAAGATGCTATACAAAGGGATGTGTTTAAAATTGTGGTCTTTAATAGGAGGAAAGGATTTATAGTGAAAAAGTCTAAGATTTAATAACTGAAATATTTGAGAATATGTATTTTCGTATTACTATAAAATTAAGTGTAGGTAGCCATTTTGAACCGTGTTGTGTGGACTTTGTGTGGCTAGTGAGAGGACTAGGGGGCACAGAAACCTATGGGAAGTTTTGGGTATCTGCCTCTTGGTAGGCACTGTGCTTGGCATTTCAGATTGGTAAGTCATTTAATTCTCAGATTGGTCCTATGAGATCATGAATCTCCTAATTTTACCATTTCCATTTATTTGACAAATATTTGTTGAACACAGTATCAGTTTTTAGACTTCCTCTTCTAGAAGGTGAAAAATAAATCCAAACTAATTTATGCACAAAGAGAATGTATTTAATCATGTAAACAAAGTCTAGCAGTGGGTTGAGCATCAGTGGTATATTTGCCCTGGGCTCAGATGATACCACCAATGTCCATCTCTCAGTTTGTTTCCTTTGGATGGACTCCATTCTCAGGCTATTTGTGGTGGCCTCCAAAGCCCACAACAGATAGAAGAATAGAGAGAATCTGCTTTCCCTAAGACTTAGTGTCTCAGAATTGAACTTTCTGGGTCCTAATTGACCTCACCTGAGTCATATGTCCCTTCTTGAGCTAGTCACTATGGTCAGAGAGTTGTGGCCAATAGTCTCATTGGCACTGCATAGATAAAGGGCTCCTCCCTTGGGACCACAGGGTTGAATAAGTTCTTAAGTGCCTGTGCAGAGGGAGCAGCAGGAAAAAAGACACAGAGATAGGGAAAACCTGGAACATCTGAAAAATGTACATTAACTGATAAGGTTGTTTTTTGTGTACTATAGGTTGGCTGAGACAAAGCTGGAAAGGAAATCAGAACTCGGTTCAACATAGACAAGATTCAGGTGATATAAGGTTTCATATTCTATGCTGTATAATTTTGACTGTATTCTGAGGGCATTGTCAAGCCTAGGAAAGAAATGAAGGGAGGAAAAAAACAGGAAAGAATCCTAGGGTACAATAATATTTGACAAGTGAACAGAAAAATAGAGGAATGGTAGTAAGGAAATTACCAGGAAGGCAGGAGAAATAGGAGAGAGTGGGGTCATTGAAGCCAAGGGATGAGAATGTTTCAAAGCACCAGAATTAAAAGTGTTGAATTCCGAGCAAAGATCAAATAACATAAGGTCTGAAAGATGTCTGTTGGGTTTGCAAATGAAAAAGATGGGGTTAAGAGGTGGTTAAGAGACCAAAGAGTTTATTATCTGGAAGGAAGAGACTAATGGACTAAAGAGATAAGACGTTGTGATCAGGGATCTATCTGAGCTCAAGATTTTAGAGTTACAGTTTTAGAGGATAAAGAAGTAAAGATAGCTTTAATTTTGGTAGGTTAATAAGTTTAGAGGCAAAACTGTTTTCTTCATGGATTTAATATGGAAAGGAAAACTGAGAACTTTCCCAAATTGGTATAGGTGGGAAATGGCTGGAAATTTGTTAGTAAGTAGGTGTGGAGAGATGGTTGGCATGAATCTCATAAAAGGAGGCCTCTCCTAAGAAAGAGGAATAATAAAGATATGAAAGGGACAATACGGAGGCTGAAGAATAATGACATGTCTCTCAGACCTCATGGTTTATGTGGGGCAAGAAAGGAAATGCTCCTTCTCCAGAGAGGACAGAAGATGGGCTGGGGAATCACAGGCTTTTCACCATTTTAGAATAGGTTAATAAAAATTTGGATACTTTGCAAACCAAATAGAGTAAGCGTGTAGGAAAGAATTTATAATAAAGAATCTTTTGCTCAAAGAAAGCAAAAGAAGCCCTTGGCTTCTAGAGGGGTAATCTATGAATTCTAGGGGTGTTGTGCCTGATAGAATTTCTTTGTTTGCTTAGGGGTCTTGGGTCATACTGAATAGTCTTAATAGTGGGATTTAGGGTGGAGGGCTGGCCACACCCATTTAGTCTTAAAGTAGGGGCTCGCCACGCCAGAAAGGTCAAGAATGTGACTTAAGGTGGGTGCTTTGGGTCAAATGGAAACTGAGATTAATCATGCTGAGCAATCAATCTGTCAGACATCCCTATATGATGAAGCCCCACTAAGAACTCTGGACATGAAGCTTAGGTGAGCTTCCCTGGTTGACAGTACTCCATATGTATTGTCATATATCCATACTGGAAGAGTAGCCTGTCCTGACTCCACAGGAAGAGACAAGAGAAGCTCTGCATTTAGTCCTTCTCCTGGACTTTGTCCTATGTACTTTTTCCCTTGGCTGACTCTAATCTGTAAAGTTTCCCTGTATTCTGAATGTAATAGCTTTCATCATCTCATTCAGTAATTGCTTGTTGAATTTAACTGACAGAATCCATTTCAATTGTTTAGTGTATATCTTACCAAATGTTTTTTATTGAAGAGAAAATATTTTGCATTATATTAAAGTTACTAATCATATGATGTTGGGGAAACCATGTAAATTCTTTAAGTTTTATGATTTCTAAAACTGAAGATAATACCTTTTCCATAGATAGCAATTAAAGATTACAGACTAATAAAAGACAAAGAATGAAGTGAAATATGTTATTAAAAATTCTAGTGTAGTATCTGGCACGTAGTATGCATCTCATAAATATTAACTGAAATAATGGTAATATTATAAGAATTTTATATAAGATTCATGCTTTATAAATTTTATTGATTATAAATTGATGAGTAGCTAACATTTCTGAATTCAATTATATAAGATGCTAATGTCATCTTTGTGAAAATTTGCGAGGTGAAAACATTATAATAATCTTAGACAAATCTCCACAATCAGTTAGATTGTAGTTACTGCTTCCCTACAAATCATTGTACTTGAATATACAGGGTTTTAACATATGATAGAATCAAACCACTTTATACTTTTTATTATATTTCTCATATTTTAAATATGGGAAATAAGTTGGTTCCAATGTTTTCATGAACTGACTGTAACAATTTCCAGCCAAATTTTGACCACTACATAGCAACAAGCACATTGTTTTTTGCAAAATTTCTCCCATTGCCACAAGTATGGACTTGTGTTGTGATGTTAATGCTGTTTTTAAAAACTTTTTCTATTTTGTTTTGAATGATAGTAAATTCCTTAAATGCTTACCAACATAACTCTTGACTAACAGTTTGATTAATGTATAAATGTTCCACCATTCTTGATCAAATCAAGAACATTTTTTGTTTATTTATTTTATTTTTTAGTTTTCATTTCTTTTTTTTTCATAAATAGTTTATTGTCAAGCTGGTTTCCATATAACACCCAGTGCTTGTCCCAACAAGGGCCCTCCCCCATTCCCATCACCCCCCTTCCTCTCTTCCCCACCCCCATCAGCCCTCAGTTTGTTCTCAGCATTCAAGAGTCTCTCATGGTTTGCCTCCCCCCCAACTATTTTTCCCCTTCTTCTCCCCCATGGTCCTCCATTAATATCCTCCTAACTCTCCTATACATTCAAACCTNTTGTTCTCAGCATTCAAGAGTCTCTCATGGTTTGCCTCCCCCCCAACTATTTTTCCCCTTCTTCTCCCCCATGGTCCTCCATTAAGTTCCTCCTAATCCACCTATATGTGCAAACATATGGTATCTGTCCTTCTCTGCCTGACTTATTTCTCTCAGCATAACACCCTCAAGTTCCATCCATGTTGCTACAAATGGCCAGATTCCATTCTTTCTCACTGCCATGTAGTATTCCATTGTATAGATGAACCATATCTTCAAATCAAGAACATTTTAAAGTCAGTGATTTTTTTCTCCAAAACCAAAGTCCCCACTTTAAAGGAGAATTACAGGTCAATATCCCTAATGAACATGGATGCAAAAATTTTCAATAAGATACTATCAAATCAAATTAAACAGTATATTAAAAGAATTATTCACCATAATCAAGTGGAATTTATTCCTGGGCTGCAGGGTTGGTTCAGTATTCACAAGTCAAATCAATCAGTGTGATATACCACATTAATAAAAGAAAGGATAAGAACCATATGATACTGTCAATAGATGCAGAAAAAGCATTTTACCTAATATAGCATCTTTCTTGATAAAAAAAAAAATCCCCTCAGCTAAATGGGGATAGATGGAACATACCTCAACATCATAAAGTCCATTTATGAAAGGCCCACAGCTAATATCATCCTCAATGGGAAAAAATTGAGTACCTTCCCCCAATAGTCAGAAACAAGTTGAGGATGACCAGTTTCACCATCATTATTTAACACAGTATTGGAAGTCTTAGTTTCAGCAATCAGACAACAAAAAGAAATAAAATTCATCCAAATTGGCAAGGAAGAAGTCAAACTTTCACAATCTGCAGATGACCATAATACTGTCTGTAGAAAACCCATAAGACCACCAGAAAGTTGCTAGAACTAATACATGAATTCAGCAAAGTTGCAGGCTATAAAATCAATGTGCAGAAATCTGTTACATTTCTATACACCAATAATGAAGCAACAGAAAAATAAATCAAGGAATTAATCTCATTTGTAATTGCACCCAAAACAATAAGATACCCAAGAATAAACCTAACTAAAGAGGTAAAAGATCTACACTGTAAAAAGTATCAGACATTTATGAAAAAAATTGAAGAAGATGCAAAGAAATGGAAAAATACTCCTTGCTCATGGATTGGAAGAACAAATATTGATAAAATGTCTGTACAACCCAAAGCAATCTACACATTGCTATTAAATAGTGCTATTAAAATACCACCAGCATTTTTCACAGAGCTAGGACAAACAATCCTAAAATTTGTACAGAACCACAAAAGACCCCAATTAGCCAAAGCAATCCTAAAAAAGAAAAATAAATCTGGAGGCATTCTGATTCCAGATTTCGAGTTATATTACCAATCTGTAGTTATCAAGTTAGTATGGTACTGGCACAAAAATGGACACATAGGTCAATGAAACAGGATAGAAAACCCAGAAATGGACCCCAAATATAAGTCAACTTATCTTCAACAAAGTAGGAAAGAATATCCAATGGATAAAAGACCATCTTTCAACTAATGGTGTTGGGGAAATGGGACAGCAACATGCAAAAGAATGAACCTGGACCAGTTCTTACATCATACACAAAAATTAATTCAAAATGGTTGAAATACTTAAGTGTGAGACAGGAAACCATCAAAATCCCAGAGGAAAACACAGGCAGCAACCTCTTTGACCTCGGCTGGAGCAACTTCTTACTAGACAGATCAATGAAGGAAGGGAAACAAAAGCAAACATGAACTTTTGGAACCTCATCAAGATAAAAAGCTTCTGTACAGCAAAGGAAATAATCAACAAGAACTAAAAGACAGCCTACAGAATCGGAGAAGATATTTGCAAACCACATATCTGATAAAGTGTTAGTATCCAAAAATCTATGAAATACTTATCAACCACAACACCCAAAAAACAAAAAATCCAGTAAAGAAATGGGCAGAAGACATAGATACTTTTCAAAGAAGTCATCCAGATAGCTAATAGACACATGAAAAGATACTCAACATCACTCATCATTAGGGAAATAAAAGTCAAAACTACAATGAGATACCACCTCACACCTGTCAGAATGGCCAAAATTAACAACACAAGAAACAACAGGTGTTGGCAAGGATGTGGAAAAAGAGGAACCCTCTTGCACTGTTGGTGGGAATGCAAATTGGTGCAACCACTTTGAAGAACAGTGTGGAAACTAAACTAAAAATAGAAACTAAAAATAGAACAACCATATGATCCAGCAATTGCACTATTAAGTATTTACCCAAAGGATATAAAATTACAGATTCTATGGGGTAACATGCACCCCAATGTTTATAGCAGTATTATCAACAATAGCCATACTATGGAGGGAGCCCAAATGTCCATTGACTAATGAATAGATAAAGCAGATATGATGCATGTATGTGTGTTTAAGTGTAATATGGAATATTACTCAGCCATAAAAAAGAATGAAATCTTGCCATTTGGAATCATGTAGATAGAGCTAGAATGTATTATTCTAAGCAAAATGAATCAATTGAGAAAGACAAATACCATAAGATTTCACTCATATGTAGAATTTAAGAAACAAAACAGGTGAACATATGAGAAAGGGGAAAAAAGAGAAGAAAGGGAAAACAACTCACAAGAGAGTCTTAAAGATAGAGAACAAATGGAGAGTTGATGGAGGGGAAGTGAGTGGGGAATAGGCTAAATGGGTGATAGGCATTAAGGAGGGCACTTGTGATGAGTACTGGTTGTTTATGTAAGTGATGAATCACTGAATTTTACTCTTGAAACCAATATTGCATTGTATGGTAACTAAATTTTAAATGAAAAAAAGGGAAAAAATAGAGTCAGTTGTTTTAAAATTATGATTCTATGGTGTGTGTGAATGGTGTGTGTATGGGGGCGGGGTGTCCAACCTGCTATCCAACTTACAAAATACAATGGTGAAGGGTGATCTTACAAATCACATGGGTAATTTCTTGATTTTAGGAATAAGAATGTTTTGTTTTGTTTTGTTTTTTAATGCCGTAAGGCATGATAGTAGCCTTTTCCAAATGTTCAAATACAGGCCATTGACTTACACTCATGCCTACAAGCTGAATGGAGGAAGTTTTAAGCTTCTTTTCAGAATTCTGTGTTTCCAGGAATGTACAAAAGGAAGAAAGAAAACAAGAAAAGCAAAGTCACTATTCCCAATTCTTTTATCCTTGATCTTTTCTGTAGCTTCTTTCTCCTTCTGATCTTTCAGCATAATTGTTTTTATATCTATGATATTTGGTGAGTCACTTTCATTTTTTAGTGACATAAGTATGTGGGTGAAACCTCTCTTTGGAGAGAGAAAACTGACCTTTTCAAGGTAGGGAAAGTTCTGGAAACTTTCCATGGACACAGGATGTGTTGTAATAGGGCTGGAGGTGGCTGGTTGGGTGAAAATGACTACCAGAGCCAGAAGAGAAAAGAAAGAAGTACAGGCAGAGGTATTGACAGGCTGGAAATTAAAATTTGTATAGAGAGGGGAGATGAAACAGGAAACACATAGGTTTTTTAAATCTTAGATTCTTTTTGTCCTTCCAGTCAGTGGAACTATCTCCAGCCACATCTGGTTGGGGTGAAAGATTGAATGGATGCAAAAAAGGGTATGTATAAAGCTGGGCTGGTGGGTTGCTCCTGCCACAGTTTCTCAGGTGAATCTGGGTTGGAGGTGGGAGGCAGCCTGGGCCTCTTCTGGGTTTCTTAAAAACAACATCTGCCTCTTCTATGCTTACTTTTAAGGATCTTCCTCTCTCTCCCCCCCCCCCCCAGTTTTGACTTCTCCTTGGAGGAAAACATAGAGCCTTTGAGTTGGTATCTTTATTTTCTAGCTGCCCCACCCCCCGCCTCCACTGGAACAGGCCAGGGAGGTGGGTTTGCCACCTGGAAGGTGACCCTGGGGAGGGGGTGAGAGGGGATGGGATGGGGTGGGCACAAGGTGTGAGCTGGCTTGAGGGGGCCTAACTGGTGCATTTCAAACTGACCAGACAGAACCAACCTGGAATGGGCTGATGAGTTGATAATTCTTGCAATAATTGTGGAATTTGGAGATTCCTCCAATTGTTATCTGAGTGGTTACTCACAATAATACTCCCCAGAGCCTATACATCATACTTTTAAAACTTCGTTGATATATTTCCTTCGAAGCTTCCTATTCAACCTCAAGTTGGTGACAGGCAAATTTTAGTAAAGTTTCAAAATGAAGAGTAAATTTTCTCTCCCTTTCTCATAACAAAAAGAAGACAAGAAAAAAAGTAAACATTAAAAAATGTTTTGAAAAAACAAAAAGGAGACAAGAAAATATGTGGTATATAGATCTAAGCATATGGGCCAGGTTTAATGGTTAAATCTTCTGACAGTGAGTTCTAAAATCAGTACTCATAATTTGTGGGCTGCATTAGTTTACTAGGGCTGCCATAACAAAATGCCATAGGGGAGTCTGGGTGGCTCATTTGGTTAAGTGTCTGACTTTGGCTCAGGTCATGAACTTGTGGTTTGTGAATTTGAGCCCCATGTCAGGCTCTGTGCTGACAGCTCAGAGCCTGGAGCCTGCTTCGAATTCTGTCTCCCTCTCTCTCTGTCCCTCCCTTGCTTGTACACATTCTCCCTGTTTCTCTCTCTCTCTCTCTCTCCCTGTCTCTCAAAAATAAATACACATTAAAACATTTTTAATGCCATAGACTGGGAGGTTTAACTAACAGAAATTTATTTCTCATAGTTCTGGAGGCTGGAAGGTCAGGATCAAGGTGCCTACAGGTTTGGTTTCTCCTTGGGCCTCTTTTGTTGGCTTTGGAATGGCTGCTTTGATGTGTCCTCAAATGGGCTCTCCTCTGTGCATGATGTCTGTGTTCTCATCTCTTCTTACATAACACAAATCAAATGGATTAGGGTTCAGTCTAATGGCCCTATTTTCACTTAGTTAACTCTTAAAATAAAGGCCCTGTTTCCAAAAACAGCCACATTCTGAGGTACTGGGAGATAGTGCTTCCACCTAGGAATTTTGGTGAGACATAATTCAGCCCATAAGGTGGGCCATTTATTGATATTTCAGACTTAAAAAACAAGATTTCTTAGTGTCTATACTTGGAATATGAGGTGGAGAAATTCAGCCTGTTATCTCACTATTAAGGAAAATGTAATTATTGAACATGAGTGCTTATTATGTGCTCAATACAGTGTTTAGTGGATGTGTAAGATAAAAATGTAAGACAGAGGCCTTTCCTTCAAAGAGTCAATGTTTGAACTGATGAAACCAGATAGTAGAAGTAAATGTTAATTTAAGCTTCCATTTTCTAGATAATCGCTCAGTCCTGCTCTTTAATTTATGAGTCTGAGACTCTTTTGGTTTTCTTGAGTTCTTCCTTTTATAGGAGACATTTGGAACTTGCTGAAGAAACCTGCTTAGCAGAGCCTATTATGTGGGCAGTTATTAAGTTGGGGTTTTTTGTGTGTTTGCTTTTTGAATTTTTTTAGTACCAAAGGTGCTAACTGTTAAAAATGAAGTAGTGCTCTTCAAAGTAACTTTTTAGTTTGATGTCATTATTCTTAGTATGACTCAGCCTCTGATGTGCTTATAACATTGGCCCTGCAACCTTGAAATTGTTCATTATGCAGCCAAGTCTTCACAGTGAGGTCTGTGGGTGATTTACTACAAGAGTGACCGGGAATTTTGTTCTGCCCTAGTTGGCAAATTCTCTGTTTCATTGTGTTCTTTTTCAAAAAACTGTCATTATTGAGCCAGTAATTAAGAACATAAATCCAAGTTTCCTTTGAAAACAATTTTACTGAATTTAGATTTGGCAAGAACCACATTTTATAACCATTTGCTCAACTTTGTATTTCATCCTCCAGTACATCATCCTCAATCATTATCATCTATTATGGGTAAACTGGGATTACTCCCCATAAAATGATAGCATCAGAGACATCTCCAAATTAAACTGGAGTTTTCAGATCCCAGTTAGGAATAAAATTGTTTCGTTGGTTCTGAGATTCAGAAGTGGGTAAGCATTGTTTTTAGATGAGTTTCAGCACATTGAGGAAGCAATTTGTCAAAGGGTAATTTCGGTAGCACAATGTACCAAATTCTGTGGTGAAGGACAAAGTACTATTGGAGCACATGTGATGAAGAGACTGTCACCAAGACAAGGAATGTGAGGTTATCAAGGAAAGTTTCATCAAAGAGGTGGCTTTCATATTAGAATCTAATAAAGAATAGGCTTTTGACTGGAAGACGTGAGGAGAGAACCTTGCCAGGGAAAGGAAAAGCACGAGAAAAGACATGCTTGGGGAAAAGACAGGATGCGTCCAGGGAATAGGAGTCATAGAATTTGACAGAAGATTGGATGTGGTGGGAGATTAACTCAAAATGTGGCCTGAGCCAGACCCTGGACTGCCTTTTCTTGAAACATCTCATATATCATCTAAAAATAGCTTGCATATTATTCTGCAGGTAATAGGGAGCTACTTAAGGTTTGTGGCCTGGAGCTGGACTTGGTCAGCAATTCAGTATCATCAAAAAGACAGTTCTGATGGAACTGTGAATAATCAGTATTTGAGGGATGAAGAGGAAGATTGGGAAAGGCAAATTAGGGGCTGTGTAGTGCAGTAACCACTTGGAAGGAAAAGTGAAACCTGAAGGCCTGGGGAAGAGACAATGACAGTGAAATGAAAGCAAGAATCAGAAAAGTCTTGTCCAGTTGGGATCAATATTGCCTCATGGTTCAGAGAATCATATGAGAGACTATTGACCCATTCTACCCACAAGATTCTGTGAGTTATACTTTTGTGACCACATAAGAGCCCTACATTCCAGAAGAGAGCATTTCCTCACAAATGTAAGTACATATAATAACACTTCAGATATATCTGTATATATTTAAGAAGTGAGATCATCTCTCTGAACCCCGTTAATGTATTGGTTGAAAAGGAAATGATTAAATCTACTTCTTTGAGTACAAACCAATTTTGTGTTTTTGATGAGTCTCTTGTATGGAGATTAGGTAATATTTATCAGGGTCGTTTTCCTAAATATTTACTATATTTTCAAGGCCTACACTTGTGCTTTATAGGACAATGAGCTTCAGTTTCTGCTCACTCAACTCAGAATAAGATTTTAATAGAAAGTTGAGAATAAAACTATGAAAAAACGAGAAGAAAAGGAAACAAGATAATCAGATGACATGGTACAGAAGATACTGAATTGCTGGATTAAAATAGAAGATACTGAATTGCCAGATTAAAATAGAAGATACTGAATTGCTGAATAAAATTGCATTGTTTACCAAGACCAAAGGGGATAGTGTAGGTAAAATTAAAGAAGTATACCGTGGAAGAAGCAAGCAGGCAGACACATGAAGAGGAGACCATTGGTGATTGCATGATGGCAGGGACAGCAGAAAAAAAATGAAATGCCATGCAGATGGATAACATGCATTTTGCAGGATTTATGAGTATCTCACATGTCTTATGCCTAATAGGTAAGTGCCTCATTACTTGTATCTACTTATTTTATTTACCAGACACTTATATGTCACTTATATTCATTCAATTGAACCTCATAACAATCCCACGAAGTAGGCATTTGCATTACTTCCATTTTACCAATGGGGCAACATGAAAAAGTTAAGCAATTAGCCCACAGTCACACAGCTCATAAGTAGCAGAGCCAAGGATTTGAACCCAGTCAGTCTGACTCCAGAGTCCATGTTCTTAACCAAAACACTATGCTGCCTTTCTAAGCTTGAAGGTGAGAAAGAAAGTAATATTTTGTAATGCTATGGTTTGATCTAGAAGGACCTTGACAAGACTTGGACCATTATCGATGAAAACTCATAAATGTAAATGCTAGCTAACCGCTGTCATAACATTTATAGTTGTTCATTTCCATTATGGCTGATGGCTAATTCATTCAGAATTTTAGGCAATTGGGATGCAAAGATGAATTAGACATGGTTCCTGCTTTCAAGTAACACATAGTTTAGAGGAGGAATAAAACAAGAATATCAAATGGTTTAATAGAGAGTGATAAGTACTCCGGTAGCAGTATATAGAGGCTATCATGTGAGCACAAACATTGGATATTTAAATCACAGTGTATCAGAGAAGGCTTCCCTGCAGAGGTGTTATTTGTGTTGGGTCTTGAAGGATGAATAAAACTTAGAAATACAGGAAATGGAGGAACGACATTGTATGTAGAGGAAACAGCAAAAGCCAAGCAACAAGTAAAGGAGAATACAACACATCAGAGACACTGTTCATTAGGTGCCACAGTTCATTAGAACTGGGGTATCAAGTATATATGAGGAAGAAGCAGATGAGGTTAAAGACTTAGAGGCCAAATCATGATTCTTACATGATAAATCAAGGAGCTTGACCCTTTGTCCTGAAAGCAGTAGGGATAGATTGAAGCTTTCATTAGGGAGGTGTGTGTTTGTGTTTGTGTGTGTGTGTATGTGTGTGTGTCTTCTTGAGAAAAGAAGTCAGACAAATGTGAAGGATAGATTGGAGGATGGAATGGATCAAATGTATAGACATATTTTGAAGACTATGGCAATAAGCCAGGCAACAAGTTATGGAACCTTAAACTGAGCCAATAGCAATGTGAATGTATAGGAAGAGAAAAACTGAGAGGATGTGTAGGATGCAGAATATACAAGTTAAAGTGATTGTGTATATTTAGGGAGTGGATAAGAAGGACTTTTCCAGAAGAGTGGTGACCAGATCCTGGTTTGGGGAATAGCTTCACTAAACTGACTGAGCCACCCAGGCGCCCCCTATGGGGAATAGCTTCAATAGAATGGTTTTAGAAAACATATTCCTCATCTTTAGCACCATAAATTCTGACTTAGCAGGACTGGGGTGGCAACTGGAAATCCGGATTCCTTGGAAGTTTCTGAATTCATTTGGCCATGATAAGGATTGAGAACCATTACAGTGCCTAAGCTTATGGGCTGGGTGCCTAAGAGATAACTAATATGATAATAAATGTTGGAAGAGACTTTTGGCTAAAGAAGAGGAAAGGTGTGGACACATTTACTTTTAGATTTAATTTGAGTTACGTCTAGGAATCTGGGTTGAGCTAGGAACATAGGTTTGGAACTTGAAAAAGAGGTATTGTGTGAAAATAGATGGTGGTAGATGAAGCCATGAGTTTGGGAGGTCATCCTGAAGAATATATGGAATAATGAAAAAGATGGCCTGAGCCCTTAGAAACTAGTATTTAGGGAGTGATCTGAGGAAGAAGGAATCTTCAGAGAGAGTAAAAAGATGTGACTGTTGTCATAGAAACCAAGAGAGGGCAGAATTTCCATAGAAAAGAGTGGCCAATATTAACAAGAGTTGTAGATACTCAAATAAGGTAAATAAGAGCAGAAAATTGCCCACTAATTTATAAAGATGGTGATTTTGGTGAGACATATGAGAGCATATATAGTACCATAGTATAGAAGAAAACCAAATCGTGGTAAATTAAGAAGGAAAAGAAATGTAAGAAATTAGAAGCCCTAAGTATAGATGAGCAATTTAAGAATTTGTCAATAAGGGAAGATGAGAGAGAATAACAGCTAATGGGGTTAGAGGAAGAATTTCTTTTTTCTTTTTCAACACCAGAAGAGGTATGAACATGCTAAGGAGAAGCATGGTAAAGAAAAGAGATTGACAGATACTAGAGAGAGGGCACACCAATGAAAATAATTCTTTTAGGGGGACAGAGGTAACTGAGTCTAGAGTACACTGGGAGGGGTTAGCTTTGAAAAGGAGAGACAACAATTTCATTAAAATTAAAAACAGATGAGATAGGAATTGATGCAAATAAGACTTTAGCATGAGAGAGAGAAGTTGAAGTATTTTTCTTGATGGTCTCTGTTTTCTTAGTGATACAGGAGAGCCCATCTGCCTTGCCCAAGAAGATAATGTCTACCAGGTACCACCTTCCTCAATAAATTTAATGGAGTACCTAGCACAATGTCTCTCATGTAATACAGTTGGGTAGCCAAATGAAGAAATGAACAAATAAATTCATTCCATCAAATGATAATATATGTTTACAGAAATAGAATAATGAAGTAAAATATGTGCCCATAGAAAGAGATGTATGAAGTAAAAGTATGAAGCCAATATTCTGGAAATGAAATGAAAGCAAAAATGATTGAATCAAGAAAGGGCTGAAACCCAGAAGGTCATATAGAGGAACACACAATGCAGAATCTAGCATTAAAGGATTAGTTTTTAGTTTATGCAAAGCAGTTGGGATACACCATCATATTAGACCTGTCTGATACAGCTAAGCCCTTGATACCCTTGGTATAATGATGAAAGCAAAAAGTTAGTCTATAGTGTTTCCTCACCTCCACTTTATCCAGGGCCATTTAGCCATTAGAAACCACTGGCACATTGCCAAAGACTTATGAAAACGTTTGCAAACTGAAAACAGTATAGGCTTCAAAATATGAAAATAAACTACAAAACTAGAATTAATAACATTCTATCAACTTCATTAACTTCAAATTTAGTATTCAAAAACTGTCATTGACACTTAAAAATAACTTGTTGGTTAGATTTTCTCCCTTCAAAAAAACCATACTCATAGCTGGTTAAGCGTCTGACTTCGGCTCAGGTCATGATCTCACAGTTCCCGGGTTCGAGCCCTGTGTTGGGCTCTGTGCTGACAGCTCAGAGCCTGGAACCTGCTTTGGATTTTGTGTCTCCCTCTCTCTCTACCCCTCCCCACTCATGATCTCTTTCTCTCAAAAATAAATAAACATTTAAAAAAAACCTCATGATATGTACAGTTATTTGCCAGGAATCATATCATTTACTATAGCAAAATAATTTTAAATAAAAAACATAATTCCTTCAAATTACAGCTGTGTGTGTGTGTGTGTGTGTGTGTGTGTATAACGTGATGATATGGTGCATCCTAAAATGTCTGTTGTGATGTTGAAGATGTGTGAAAAGTGAGAGGTGTAGGACATCTTACACTTCTAAAACACCTGCTTTCTGTTCCCTCTCACAAGGAAGCCATGTGTTTCACTTGTTCCTTGTGTCATTTGTACTTTCCCCAAACTGGGAAGCCCATTCACTTCAATAGGCTAATTCCTACAGTTATTTGCTCTTCTTTCCCTGATTGAGAAATAGAAATCTTTGTCTCCAGTAAAAGAAATTTTGGTGAGAAATATGGGAGCCTTTTCCACCCTCATTGAACTCATATTATGCATAAGGAAAACACAGAAACTAAGATTCCTTTAGTTGCTTTTAGGATATATGAGAGGATTGGTTCCTGGATCTGGAAAGACAACACAGCATCCAGATAATCTATATTCTCTACCAAAATCTGTCCCTTACTCTTCAATAGGAGACCCAGAAAGTCAGAGGTACTCATAATTGTGCTAACACCCTTGCCTGCATATCCTGTCTCCAATCTGCAACTTCAGGTTATGATATTTGTAACAAAGCAAACAGTCTGCCTTGCAGCCCCATGGCCCAGAAGAGTACAATAGTAGAAAAGACAGCTAAAAGAAATCCTTGTCTTTTCATACATTATTGTCTTTGTGAGATATTGATTGAATAATATACAATATGGGAGAAATAGCATAGACATTTTTGAGCCAGAAAGAACCTTAATGTTGACATCGATGTGCCTTAGAAATATTGATGAATTCAGTACTTTCTATCAACCATACAACTTTTACATTTAAATGCCACTGGACCCCATTCAATTCACTGAGCAAAAATATAGCTTTGGGTTAATATTCTGATTCTTGCCTCTACTCTGCTTCTAGCTATTTGTATTGCATTGGAAAGGTACTTTGTGTCCTGATGTCTAACATTCAGCCCCCGAGCCTAATATAGACTGCCTGACCCCAGATGTAATTTTCAGTAACATTAATTGACTAGAGAATATTTATTATTCTGACAGTAGGACCCAACCGCTTGACAGCTGCTCCTTCTGTGTGACTGATCGCCTTCTAAGTGCTGTGTTAACAGTTTTGGATCATTGACCAATTTAATTTGAATGCAATTAATTATACACATGTGAGCTCTTCACATTTACTTTAATTAAAATTATATCACAAAAAGAAGAAAATAGATATCAATCAAGTCACATGTTCTTACTTCAAGTATGAGTCATATCTGGTTCAACTTCTCTTTATCTTACATTTAAAAATTCCTAAGGCCCATACACATCTGGGAGCTCTGATCATGTGAACTTTGTCTAAAAAACCTGGGTACCCCTACAATTCCATGATCTATTCCATTATCTACACAGTTCTATTTTGTACCCCAAACAGAAATGTAAATGTGGATCTCTTAACTTATGCCTAAATAATCAATTATATCAAACAGAAATGTAAATGTGGATCTCTTAACTTATGCCTAAATAATCAATTATATGTATAAATTTTAATTGTTTTGGAGATTTTTTCCTTTTGTCTCCTTTTTAATAGGAATTTATTGACTGAAAATGGCAGAAAGAATCTTAGAGAAGTTAGATATTCTGGATAAGCAGGAAAAGATAATCTTGGCTGGAAGAGAAAAGGTTTGTAAATAAAAGCTAAAATTAAATTTAATCATTAAAATGTTATTATTCCAAATGTGAATGATTATCTTTATTTTTTAATGATGCCGTAGTTGTAAACTAATTTGTAAAAAGCAAATCATGTTCAAAAAGTCATCTATGTAAGTATATGCCATAAAGAATTAATTAGGTATACAAGGTGACTTCTGGATAGCTGCCATATTATATTAGGATATAATGTATCTAAGGTGATTAAGATAAAAAAATCAAATAGGCAGTCGGGGCGCCTGGGTGGCTTAGTCAGTTAAGCGTCCGACTTTCACTTAGGTCATGATCTCGCGGTTCGTGGGTTCGAGCCCCGCGTCGGGCTCTGTGCTGACTGCCAGCTCGGAGCCTGGAGCCTGTTTCAGTCTGTGACTCCCTCTCTCTCTGACCCTCCCCTGCTCACGCTGTCTCTCTCCTAGAAATAAATAAAACATTAAAAAAAAATTAAAAAAAATCAAATAGGCAGTCAAATAGTAAATGTGACTACTCCTATAGTTCTCACTAATAAGTTAAACATATAAAAAGTTATGTAATTCACTTATTAAAAGGAAGAAAATATTTGGTATAGCTGCCAAATTAAAAATAAAGGTCATAAGAATTAAACAAGGTGAGACTATTATAAAATTCAATATAAAATGTTAATAAAGAATCTCGTTTTCAAAAACTAGATTTTTAGTACATACGATCAATTTAATTTGGTTACACAAAGACTTGTAAAATTATTTAACAATGTGAATAAATGAGGCATAAAGAGCATAGAGTTTGAGAAATCAAAGAAGACATTACAAAGAGGAACTCTGAAGTGACAGAACATATTTGTGAACCTGAAGATCAAAATGTTAATGCTTGAATAGTAACTTTTCTTTTTTTTCATAGTTGTCTCCTTTCATTCAAAAAATAGAGAAGTATTGGAAAAAACAATAAATGCCTTCTTTTATTCCTACTTCAAATTTTGAAGTAGCAAACCAGGAGTAACTTACTAAAGCAGCCATATTAGATTTAAGCACCCCAAAGTTCATTCCTTTTTAATTTTTTTGTTTAAAATGAAATTTAGAAAATTTAATCAGTGATAAATCTATTTAATTTGTCCTGAAATTCCCTTTTATATGAATTTTAAATTATGTTTAGTAATAATAATTCCTACCTTTTTTACTAGGGTCTTCTTTTGTATAAACCATTTCCATAAATATTCTTTTTGTGTTACTATGCCTAGTTCATGTGTTACTAATAAAAGATTCTCTGGAAATTCTTTTCAAAGTATATATAATCAAATTTAAATTTTTTATTTTGAATTTTATTTATTTATTTATTTATTATATTTATTTTAGAGATAGAGAGCATGAGTGGAGCTGGGGGCAGAGGGAGAGAGAGAGAGAGAGAGAGAAACTTAAACAGGCTCATGCTGATCATGGAGCCTAATGTGGGCTCAATCCCATGACCCTAGAACCAATTATATATATATAAATTATGCTTAAAGGAAATAACATAAAGAAAAATTATTTTTGGCCTCTTCAACTGCTTCCTTGAGGCAAACAAAATTTAGCAATTTGATTTTATTCATCTGCATCTTCTTTTTTTTTATTTTATTTTTTTTATTTCTGAGAGAGAAAGAGAGAGAGACAGCGTGAACAGGGGAAGGTTAGAGAGAGAGGGAGACACAGAATCCAAAGACAGGCTCCAGGCTCTGAGCTAGCTGTCAGCACAGAGCCCAACATGGGGCTCGAACCCACAAACCATGAGATCATGACCTGAGCCGAAGTCAGACACTTAACTGACTGAGCCACCCAGGCGCCCCTTCATCTGCATCTTCTTTTGTGCTCTTACAAAGATATACATATATTATATATGTATGTATAAACCCATTTATCTTTACATATACTCACAATATAAAAATACAGGTACACATACATATACCTACATACATTTACGAAGGTGAATTGTCTGTTTTCTTTTTTAACGACCAAAAAATGAGATGCAAATATATAAATCTCTTTGGTAATTGCTTATTTTCTTAACCTTTATATTTTGAAACAATTATCAACTTACAGGAAGTTGCAGAGGTACTACAGAGTCCCATTTCCCTTTTACCCAGTTGCCCCCAGTAGTGACATCTTATATGGGTAGTGTACAATACCAAAGCCAGTATGAGTCCCAACCCATATTAACATTGGTGTATTACCATTAACCAGACTACAGATTTCATTTAGTTTTCACCATTTTTAAACCTGCATTCATTTGTCTGTATAAGTTCATCAATTTTATCCCATAACAGATTTGTGCAATCACTACCACAATCAAGATACAGCATGTTCCCATCACCATGAAAAAACGCTCTCATGTTACTTCTCTGTATTTGTATCCATATCCCTACTTCATTCTCCACCTACCCTTGGCAATGGCTAATCTGTTCTCCAATCTTTATAATTTAGTAATTTTGATAATGTTATGTAAATGGAATCATTTGGTATGTGAAATTTTGAGATTGATTTTTCACTAAGCATGATGACCGTGGGGCCCTTTTAAGTTTCTGCATGAATCAATAGCTTTATTATTATAAACAATGTATAAATTTTATTGCTGAGTAGTGTGCCATTGTATGGGTGTACAGAGTACCAACCACTCACCTATTGAAGGACATTTGGGTTGTTTTTAGTATTTTACTTTTAAAAATAAAGCTGCTTTAAAAAAAGATTAAAGAGAACTGCTGTGAATATTTGTGTACAGGTTTTTGTGTGAACATAAGCTTTCATTTCCCTGGGATAGTACTCAAGAATGTAATTATTGGTATAAGTTATGTCTCTTAAATGTAACAAGGTCAAGGCCACAAGGTTTGATGTGAGTTTCCCCTCCCTGCCTCTCAGCCTGGAAACTGCCTTCAATAAGCAAGCTGAGCCATTGTGGGATTTACCTCATTTGTTTCCCTTTTCTCAGAGATTATAGTCCCCCCTCTGCCTGTTCTCTAATGCCTGATTACAGTTGTTTTCATATGTTTTGTCTGGTTTTCTAGTTGTTTACGGCAGGAGGGCTTTTCCTATAGCACTTAATCCTTTATTGGCGGAAGCAGAAGTTCCTATCCTTTGACTTGTTTTCAAAATTTTTCAACACTTTATTCCTCTGTGCAGTGCTGAGAGAATTTTTTAGAAAAGATTTCTGGCTCCTTCACTAACTCATTAGCTATATCTTTTTCCCTCTTCAGCCCATCTATATAAATATTTGAACAAAGTCTTTTGATTGCTTTCTTCACTTGTTTCTGGCTCATACAACAAGATGAATGTTGGAGTGATTCACCACACGCATGGGGAGAGCAAGAGCAGCGGGTTAGAGACCAGCTTCCTCCTCTTCCAATAACTCTATGTATCAATATTTTCCTTGTGTAATATATAGGTCATTCTTACATTATGAATTTTAGAATTAGGAGGGAGCTTTCATGATCATCTAGTCTAACATCCTATCATTTCATCGATGGGAAAAGAGTAGCTTAGGTCACACAGCAACGGTATAAAAAAATGTTGGTACACAAGGGCCCCAGTTTTTAATCTGTAATATTTTGCCATTAGTGACTGGGACATAAATTCTGTGTGAGTGCATAAAGTGAGACTAATTTCATCTGTTCTATACAGGATTTTCTCTATATGAAAAGTGCTCGTTTTTTTCACAGTGTTATACTTTGGATTTATTGCAGAAAAACGGGCTTCAGAGTCAAGTAAAGAAAAAGACTTTGGTTACACCACTGACATTTGACTTGCAGTTGGAATTTGAAGAGGCTATTGCTCCATCTACATCTCAGAAAGTATCCAGGATCACAGAAGACAAGTCATGTGGTATTAAAAAACCAAAAAGGTAACCATCCTAATTACCTCAAACTTTCAGTTTGAAGTTTTAAAGCATTACTGTAGATTTGCCTTAGATTATGTAATCTGTATTAAATGTAAGTTTTGTCAAACATAGGCATTTTTCATTGCACTTATGAGTTATAAAACACTTAATCAGCATTCTGAATAAATTAGTTTGTAAAATATTTATTGTAACATTTTACTATTACAGATGGTTATTAGATAGTAATTATAATTCTGGATTTTTAAGGAAAGACTTGTCTTGAATTCTGTTACAGTGCCCCAGATTAATGTCAGGATTTATTTCAAACTTTAGACCAATAGACTGCCAAAGGAAGTCCCCCAACCAAGTAAGGCAGTTTCTCTGTGTACTTATAAGAAGTAGCCTGAATATGTCATACTTGGTCTTTCACTGGCATTGTGGATGTGTGTAATGCTATATAATTTTTCTAGGCATCAGAAATGTAGAGGAGAGGCCAGACAAAAGAAATAATAAGATGTAGAATCAATAGAACTTCTATTGTACCTTGGTGGTAGTATGGACACTGTTCTAACCTCATTTATTCTGTGTAACCATTCAATATGTTCAGTGCAATTTTATAGATGAAAAGTCCATCTGGGTGGGGTTAAATAACTTGCCCATGGTCACACAGATAAGTGGCTCAAGCTGGATTTAAACTCTAGCAGTCCAATTTCAGTACCTGTGCTCTTTATTACTCATGCAGCTAGATGAATGTTGGATGACGAATTTATCACTACCCCATTCTGAATGTAGAATGACTTGCAGTTTTCAGGCTTGGTTATTAAGTGCATTATAACATTTTGTACTTATACTGAGAATATATGATGAAACACAGATTGGGGTGGATACGAGGATTACAGTGATGAGGTTTGAGTTTTACTTTGGATATATTAAGTTTTAGAAGTCTGTGGGGCATTCATGAGGGGGCATTCTTCTTCTAGGAAGCCACCCATTCTTGTCAGGGGGTCCTTTTTAGCTGTAACAGAATGATTGCTTAAGTAACAGAGCATAAGACAGAACATTTCTGTCCTCATATCAACAATGATATCCAGGTTACATTGGTTATATTGGGTAAATTCAGTTCCTCTGTATCTGGAGATACAGGGACCTGGTCTTGTAAGTTTTGTTAATTATAATTCAGGATGCCAGTCTCCACCAGTGCTCACAAACCTCACTCCTACACTGAGCCATGATGGCAGATGTACTTCACACAGCTGATTCATGTGAAGACTAATGACAGAGATGCACTGTTCTAGCTCAGTGGTTCTCAAACGTGAAGGGCTCTTTAAAACATGGATTGCTGGGCTGCACTTGCAGAGTTTTTGATTCAGTATTTTTGATTGGGGAGGTCTGTGTGGGGCCTGATAATTTGCATGTCTAGTAAGTTTCCAGGAAATGCTGGTGCTGCTGGTCCAGGGACCAACCTTTGAGTCTTTCTGCTCTAGCTTATATTCTGCTGATCTAGCTGCCCAACACTAACATCTGTTCATTCCAGTTTTCTCCCATACAGTTTGCCGAATATCACAGCCTGGTGCTGTGATCACCTAACTGATGAAACCTTACCAGGTTTATTTGTAGCTGTGCTTCACCTTCAGAGTAGTAGTTTTCAACCCACCTGCACATTAGTATTACTCAGGGAGCTTTAAAATAATTGGATTCTACTTTAATTAGTTTGGAGTAAATCCCAGGTATTACTATTTTTAAGATTCCCCAAAAGATTCTTACATAAAACTAAGATTGAGAACTATTCAAATTATTAGGGTTTTTTTTTCTCAGTTACTCCCAGAGACATGTAACTATTAGCTCAGGATTTTTGCATTTTTCTCAGATAAATGGGAACCGATTAAATATTAAAATATTAACTGAGAGACCTCAGTTAATCTGTATATAGTCTCTAAGATTTCTCAGTAAACACCAAATCTACTCTTCTCTGCAACTTTTCATAAGTGGACCTTTTACAGAAAAGTCATATTCATGTTAGCAAAACTTCCTTTTAAAACTTACCTAGAATAAGGTATTTTAAAGGAAATACAAGAGAGGCACCCAGGTGGCTCAGTTGTTTGTGTGCAGCTTTTGGTTTCAGCTCAGGTCATGATCTTCAGATCCATGGGATCAAGCCCCTAGTGTGGCTCTGTGCTGACAATGTGGGGCCTTCTTGGGATTCTTTCTCTCCCTCTCTCTCTCTGCCCCTCCTCCTCTGGTGAGCTTGCTCTCTCTCTTTCTCTCTCTCTCCTTTGAAAAAATAAAAGAAAGACAAAGTGATTTTTCTATTTTTTAAGCATTAATATTGCATTATCAGATGAAAATGGCCATTTTAGCATTTATAAAGCGATAAGAAATAGAAAACAAGTTAGGGGTAAGGAGATTGATTAAAGGTATTTAAATTGTCACTGAAAGTTACCTCGGGAAATAATTCAAGGCTACTGAAATTACAAAAAAATGATATTTTTCTTTTTTTTAAGTTTATTTATTTTGAGAGAGAGAGAGAGCAAGAGCAGGGGAGGGGCAGAGAGAGAGGGAGAGAAAATTCCAAGCAGGATTCTATCAGTGCAGAAGGCTATTCAGAGCTCAAACTCAAGAATGATGAGATCATGACCTGAGCTGAAATCGAGAGTTAGACACTTAACTGACTGAGCCATATAGGTGCCCCAAGAATATTTTCCTTTAGATTAATAGATTAATAGGGGCTATTCATTAGAAGATTTATTTTCCTATAAAGAAATCTATACTGAGACCTGTCAAAAGAATATTACTTTTAGAAAAACTTTTATGACAATAGGATAAACTTGCATATAGGAAAGAGAGTTAAATATTAATAAAGGATTCTCTTAAAGTCTATAGTGAAATTTAATTGGTCAAATTCCTTCTTCCTTTAGTTCAATATGCATGTCTTGTACACTGTGACATTAGCCTGGCATAGAGATTAAGAAGAGGTTTATAGGTCAGTTGCCAGGTTTGTATCTTAGCTTTGCTTTCTACTAGTTGTGACCTTGGACTAGTTATATAATCTTTTGTGTCTCAGTCTGCTCATATTTACAGTGTGGATAATAATAGTATGTATTCCATAGGGTTGTTTTGCAAGTTAAATGTATTGAAATGTGTGAAGAGTTTAAAATAGGCACTCAGAAAAGAACAAAACAAAAACAAAACTCAGCAATAAAAATATAAGCTGTATTAAACATAGGCAAAGGAAGGCAAAATAAGATAAAAACAGAAAAAGAGGCAAACCATAAGAGACTCTTAAATACAGAGAAGAAACTGAGGATTGCTGGAGGGGTGGTGGGTGGGGGATGGGCACTTGTGATGAGCTTTGGGTGTGGTATGTTAATGATGAATCACTAGGTTCTACTTTTGAAATCAATACTAAAAAAATAGAAAAATATGCTGTATTTTTGAAATATACAACCATATATTCTAATCATTAAAAATAAGATAGTAATGAGAGTCACAAGCCATATTTACATATAGCAATCATTTCTAAAATCTTAGGTAAAATATGACTTACAGGTAAGTAGGGTGAGGTGGGCTGGGAACAGGAAGGATAGAGAAGATGGAGGCTTTTATGTGAGTGGTAGCAGAGATTCATGTCTCATTCCTGATGCCCACACCATTTCTCAATTATGCAGGCACAGGCTCCTTCAAGGCTCCAAGAGGATTCTGGGGAGGTAACAGTCTCAACTCCAGCGCTCTGTGGGGAGAGGTTCACTACTGAGTTGAACACTTTCTCTTCTCTGTAGCTGGAAGAGGACTCCTTATTATTGCTCATACCTGGATAAACCTGACATTCTAGAGGAGGGCCTCTTTACACTGACTGCCTACTTGACAGCTTTTTGTAAAATATGCTGAACCCTGCCTAGAGATCATGATTTAACTCTGAGGGGGGGTTGGGGGGAGGAGTGTGGGCATTGGAGTTTTTTCAGAGCACCCTAGATAGTTCTAATATACATATGGAAATTTAAGAAACATTTCTAGAGGCCTCTTCATTTGTTACTCCCTCAATCAAGAGACTCTCCTATGACAGCTTGTTTGCCACTGATACTCTGCAAAATAATCTTCTCTCTCACTGACTGATATTACCTGTATCTCAAATAGCCTGACATTTATATATGCTGAGGGAACTCACACTCACTGAAATGAGAGGTCAAAGAGAAATCCCAGGTCATGCTGACTGCCAGCTCAGAGCCTGGAGCCTGTTTCAGAGTCTGTGTCTCCCTCTCTCTCTGACCCTCCCCTGCTCGCGCTGTCTCTCTCTCTCTCCTAGAAATAAATAAAAATATTTTAAAAAATTGAGTAGAAAAATAAAAATAGCATACAGATAAAAACTGGATTGATAGTCTAGAAGGTCAAATAGAAGCAAAATCTTAAGAAAATACAAAAAATAAAATGGAAAAGATTGAAAAGGGATATATAGTAAGGTTTCAAGATAGTCAACCTGTAAATATATACCTACTACATAAATCAGGAAAGTAAGAAACATGGTAAGGAAATATTAAGGGAAAAAATGACATTTTGTGAAGACAGACTTGAATTTTCAGATAAAAAGGATTACCAACTGCTAGACTTACAGTAAAATTATTTAAGTCCAAAGGCAGAAAAATATTGGTTAATTACAAAGGAAATGAAGTCAAATGAGTTTCATATGTCTCATCTGCATCTCTGAGACTAGAAGACAATGAACAGTTTTAAACCTTTGAACAGAATGGCAATCCAGCAATCCTCTATTTAGATGAATCATCATTTATATATGAGAAGAAAGGAGAAATTTTTGGATATGAAAATCTTTAGAAGGTAATCCACCTATATATTCTTTCTGAGAAATTTACCTGGAGAAATGTTTTATCTAAGTTAAAATCAAATATAAGTGAAATAAAGATCCAAACGGGATGTCTTTATGACAAAAATATATATATTTGGAATGATCCCATGATACCAGAATGAAAGGTCTGTTCTTCCATCTGACAGTGGCTGTTCTGTAAAATCATAAAACATTCCAAAGCATTTCCAGGGAAGTTACCCATAACAGATTCCTAGTTGGGAAGAGGCAGCTTTTAAAGCAATCCCCATGCTTCCATCTGGGCTGTGTCCTGCTCTTGGGTTTCTTCCTTTTGTGTGCCAACGACATTTCATATCCATTCCTTCCTTTAACTCCAGTCCAGGCAGCACAGAGTCAAGGCCTTTACCTATATTCCCTTTAACTCAACTGCAACAGGGTGTAATTTCACAGGGGATTTTTCTAAATATAAGACCATGAAAGAGTGAGTGAAGGTGGATCAATTAAAAATATATAAGCAGTTCAAAACCAATAAAGCTTATAAAAAACAGATTTATGATTTTGTGCTAGTGAATTAAACCACCAAATTCATAATCCAAGTTCCATTCTTTATATGCATGAGAACGTAATGTGAAGAACTCAGTTTTTATTCTTAGGCTCTTATCCTCCCGTTTCTTCTTCCTACTGTTGAGAAGAAATTCTCCATCAATCTTTTGTATTTCTGTGCATCTTGCAAGCAGAGGCACTGGTTACCTTGTTCCTAGCTAGCTTCTCAAGAGTTTTTATATAACAAACAAACTTGAAAGAAGTAGTGCTTTTCTTTGAACAAGAACAGGTATATTACTCTTCATTTTAAAAGATTTGCATTCTGTAAGCTCAGGGTTCCACTCTCCTAGTAACTTACTGTATGTGGAGAAGTCATCTGGCCCTCTGCTTGTTGCCTTGTGGAATTGAGGCTCAGAGAACTGATACAGTTCTCTATAGGACTCTATTTATATACCCCATTTATCTATCCCATAAGCCTCTCTGCTTCTGGGCAGCAGGATTTATATTTTAATTATTAGTCAACTAAATCCTTAAAATTAATCCATATAATAAAGTTTTTAAACAATATGACAAGAGACTATACAAACTAGAAAAGAAAGTCAAGATCAGTTTAGAACAGAGTTTGTGTATAATGAATCTTATAAACCATCCCAGCTAAGAATAAAACAACTGAACTGAAATTTGACCTCTTCCTATGTCCCAAACGTTTTGTTAAGCAACTTCTAAACTTTATTTTACATAATTCTTATACTAACCCTATAAGGTAGCTATTACCACATTTGGCCTGTGAAGGACAGATTCAAAGGAAATCAGTATTCTGCAGAACTTCACATAGAGTCAAGATGCAAAGTAAGGTCCGACTCCAAACTCCACACTCTTTGGTTCACCATAAGGAAATCCATATTCAAACATCTCTATATATTGTGTAAGTGTATTTGAAAAATACCTTAGTAAGATAAAGATAAAAAAAAAATTACTCCTTAACAAGACTATATAGCCAACTTCAGCCTTAGAATGGAACTCTTGACACATTCCCATTTAAATCAGAAGCAGAAGGATTCTCATTCTAACCAGTATACTATACTATTCTAGAAGTACTTGCCAATGATATTAGATAAGAACATAAGACAAAAATATACATTTTTTGAAAGGAATAAAATGTTTTATGAAGATTAAATGAATGTTTACTGATCCAAAGAGAATAAACTAAAGTCTCATTGGAAGTTAGAAGATAATAAGAAAGTTTAATAAAAATTTACCAGGACAATTTGTGCACTCAGCAGATTTTTATTGCGCTTGTACTATGTGCCAGTCAATGTGCTAGGTGCTGGGAATACCAGAGTGAACAAAATCTGCCCTCAATTTACATTTTAGGATAAGGTGGGAAGACAGATAATAAACTAAATGAACAAATGAATATTTAATGTAAATCCATTAGTGATAAGTACTATGAAGAAAATGATAGTAAATTAAAGGTTGTACAGAGATTGAAATTGAGCAGGGTCTTACAAAATGCTCTCTTATAACTTAAGGGAGTAACTCTTGGTAATAGCTGGGGAATATTCTTGGAGTGAGAATTTTGAATTTTATTTGAGTCCAGTAGAAAACATTTGGAGGGAAATGGCAATCACATGTTTATTTTACAGATGCCACCATGACCGCATTGGAAATAGACTGTAGGGGATGAGTGATAGCCGAGACAGCAGGCAGAAGGCAACAGATACATGGAAGTAGCTCAGATGGGAAGGTGTCTTGGACTTGGGTAGAAGTAATAAGGAAAGAAGTAGTTGGATTTGGGATGTATTTCAAAGAAAGATCTAGTGAGGCTTACCAACAGTTGGGAATGAGGAGTGAGAGAAAGAAATCAGAGATATTGTCGAGTTTTGGGCCTAAGGCTTTGTTTGAATGGAGATGGGGAAGCCTCAAAGATTCGGAAGGAAGCAGAAGCAAAGATAAGGTTTTGAATGTGTTAAGTTTGAGATGCCTATGATAGCAGAAGTCACGTAGCAGTTGGATATATAAATCTGGAGCTCAGAGAGGAGTTTGAACACCTGGATTTATAAATCTCCCTTTATAAATGACCCTTTAGATAATATGTGAAGATATGAGATTAGATATCAACTGAGGATGAGTGTTTGAGGTCAAAAGACTGAGTCATGGATTATTCCAGTGTTTAGAGGTCAGAAATATAATGAATAATGTAATACTATTAACTTTATTACACACCATCAGTAGTCAAAGGATTTAGTGGAGAAATTTTCTCTTATAATAAATAAATGCTATGATCCTATCTGGTATATTATTTTGTTATCTGAACTGACCCTAACTCTGAGTCCCATCACCTTGACTTATGTCCGACAAAGTCCCCAATATCTCATTTAATGAATTTCCAGCATATTTTTAAAAAAGGTTAATCAGCTTGTGAACTATAGTTTCCTAGAGTGCCCTCTCTATGACAACAGTAGCTTCCTGTCTGTCTCTACTGCAAGGGATTATCCCTAATACTTTCATCTCTGGCTTAGTACCAACGTTTTACACTCTGTACCATAATAGTATTAATACAACAACATCTTAATCTATGTAATTGGGACTTCACCACATTTCTCAAAATTTATTTTTAGATTAGTTTTGTAGATTTTTCTGGTTATTTTAACTTAGATTACTTTTATTTTTTCTAGATATATCACCTTTAAAAATGAACCTGAACCTACAAAGAATGATTTTATGCCACACTTTGTACCAACAAATACAAAAAATAAAGAAAGGAAGTCAATAGGTAAGGCTGTGCATAACATATTTACTTCTCCTTTAACTTACGAATGAGTGCTTTTGCTTTTATCATATACTTTGTTATTTATTAATGTATATCTTTTTTAATGTTTTGTTTGTTTTTTTATTATTATTTCTGAGAGAGAGAAAGAGACAGTGTGAGCAGGAGAGGGTCAGAGAGAGAGGGAGACACAGAATCCAAAGCAGGCTCCAGGCTCTGAGCTGGCTATCAGCACAGAGCCTGATGTGGGGCTTGAACCCAGGAACTGTGAGATCATGACCTGAGCTGAAGCTGGATGCTCAACTGACTGAGCCACCCAGGCGCCCCTTATTAATGTATATCTTAAAAGTTCTTGACCATTGGATGTTTCTGTTGAAAGAATTTTCTTGAAAGCATATGGTGTATAACTGCAGTGTGAAAGATTTCAGTGAGCTATAAAGAAGAATTTCCTGAGAGGTAGAGATGTTAAATATCAGAATGGACAATTTATACAATTCACAAATTAAGAATATATTTTTGTTTATATATTTATTTTTCTTGAAAGAAAGCATCCGAGTTTCCTTTAAGCTCAACCCTAAGAGTTTCTTTATTGTTAAAAAATCAATCGAGTATGGACATCTTGCTTAATAAAAACTAACTTTACAGAAACTGTAAAGGAACTTTCTTAGAACATTAAGGAATCTGTCAGCTAAGAACAAGCACGGCCGATCTTCAGCGAATTTGAGTGTTTTGTGTTCCTTTTGTTTCTTTCTCTGGAATTATCAAAATACCATTCGATTGCATCATTCTCATTGACCTCTTTGACTGAGTAAGGCTCCTTTACTCCACATTGCCCCATACTGCCTCACTTCTCTAATACTCTTCATCATCTAAATTCTCAAATGATTTGTTTATATACACTGTCTCTACTTCCACTTTTGTTCAAACTTCAGACAACTCTAGTCTGGATTCTGTCTCCACCATCTCACTGAAGTTGCACTGATCAATCTCCTTTGCTAAATCCAAATAATAGTTTTCTGTTTTTATTTTCTTCCACCTTTCTATAACAAATATAGTTGGTCAATAATTCCTTACTTCTGAAAACTCTCCTCTTAGGGGTTTTGGAACCCATATCTCTTGTTTTCCTGCTATTTCACTCCTCAGTCTCCCTTCTTAATTTATCTTCTCCATCATTAAAATCCTGTACAGTTGACCCTTAAACAACTTCATCAGGGGCACTGACTCCAAAGCACAGTTAAAAATCCACATATAACTTGTGATTCCCCCCAAATTTAACAATTATTAGCCTATCGTTGACCAGAAACCTTTCCAATAATATAAACATATTTTGTCTTTATATGTATTATATGTTATCTTCTTATAATAAAGTAAGCTAAAGAAAAATGTTATTAAGAGAATCATAAGGATAAGAAAATACATTTACAGTGTTGTACTATCAAAAAATCCATATGTAAGTGGATTCATGCAGTTCAAACCTATGGTATTCAAGGATCAATTGTATATCACAACTCATCTATTCTACTGTTGAAATTTTAAGTTTTAGTTTCTCAACCATTACAATGATGAAATGAACATTCTTGTTTATGCTCCTGTTGCATATGTGTATTTTTTGAGAGTATATATCCAGGATTTATATTGCCAAATGTACTTATCTTCAACTGTATAAATACTGACAAACTTTCCAATGTATTTGTACCGTTTTATACTCCTGTCAGATTTGGGAGAATTCTTTTTGTTCTGCTTTCTTGCTAAGATAAGAACTGCCAGATTTTTATTTTTGCAATCTACTGGATATGTAATAGTATATCATTATGTTTTAATTTGCATTTCTGTGATTACTAGTAAGTTTAAGAACTTTTTCATAAGACCAAGTAAATTTACACTTTGGAAATCATCCAAGCCTTAGCTCATTTTAAAAGTAGGTTTTTGTCCTTTTCTCATTAATTTCTTTATATATTTTGGTGACTAGTTTTTTTGTTGGTTTTCTGTGTTGTGAATATTTTCTCTTTTTTTACTCTATGATGTCTTTTTGATGAAGAGAAATTCTTTCACTTTAATAAAGTGAAGTATACCACATCTTTCACCATTTGTTTAGGATGCTTTGTAGCATATTTAAGGAATTGTTCCCTGCTCTGTGATGATGAAGACCTTCTCCTATTTATATTGTAAAAGACTTTAGTTCTTCTTTTTATATTTAGGCCTAAAGTCTACCTGGAATTAAATTTTGAGTGAGGTAAGGGTCAAGTTTATTTTTTTCATGTGGATATAGAGTTATCTGAGCATGTTATTTAAAAGACTATTCTTGGGGAACTTGGTGACTCAGTCAGTTAAGTGTCCAACTTCTGCTCAGGTCATGATCTCATGGTTTGTGAGTTCCAGCCCCGTGTCCAACTCTATGCTGACAGAGCCTTTAACCTGCTTCAGATTCTGTGTCTCCCTCTCTCTGCCCCTTCTCCATTTATACTCTTTATCTCTCTCTCTCTCTCTCTCTCTCTCAAAAATATATAAACATTTAAAAAATAATTTTTTAAAAAGGCTATTCTTAAAATAGGGCTCTAAAAAGCCCTAATATTCTGGGCTCTTTGCTCTGGGGCTTTTGTTCTGTTTCATTATTTGTCTGTTTGTTCATTAACACCATACCACATTAATTTATGTAGCTTAAAATAACCCTTGAATCTGATAGAGCAAGTCTTCCAACTTTGTTCTCCAAGAATATCATGGCTATTTTTTCTATTTTCTATTATGATTTCTTTCTCTGTCCCATTGGTAATTTAGAAGCATATATCTTCATTCAAAATATTTGAGGCTATTCTAATTATCTTTTGACTATAGCTTTTTAGCACAATTACATGGTTGAGGATATACTCCATATGATTTCAGTTTTGTGTAATTAGTTAACATGTGTTATCAATCAATATATGGTTAATTGTTGTAAATGCTCTGTATGCGCTTGAAAATAACATATATTCTATAGTAGTTGAGTATGGTGTTCTGTATATGTCTCTTAGGTCAAATTGGTTCACTCTATTTTTCAACTCTTTTGTATCTATTGATTTTTCTGTTTGCATGTTCTGTCAGTTAATGAGAAATTTCAGGTTTGTATTTTACCTTGTAGTGTCAAATTTTGCCTTATAAATTTTTAATATAGTTTAGGCCATGTTATCAATTACATTAATATTTAGAATTATTATGTTTCTAGTGAATTGAACCTTTTTCATTATAAAATGATTGTCTTACTATCCAATATTGCTGTAGTTGCCCAGCTTTCTTTGGCTACCATTTCATGGTATATCTTTTTCCATTATTTTATTACCTTCTTATAACATTGTAATCTAGATTTGTCTCTCATAAACATCATACTATTAAATTTAAAAATCTATTGTAATTTTTGTCTTTAAAATGGAGCATTTAGTCCATTTACACTCCATGTAATCACTGATATCTTTGGATTTAATTTTGCCATTTTATTTTGTTCTTTCATTTGCCCTGTTGATTTTATGCTTTTTTCTGTCCTCTCATGTTTTCTTTAGCATTGAATTTTTTAAGTTTCACTTTTCCTCTTTGTTAATTTGGAAGTTATATACTCTTTCTATTCTTTAAATGATTACTCTAGAAATTACAACATGTAATCTTTCAAAATATATTATTACTCTCATTCTGGACAATAAAAGTATTTTAGAACACTTAAATTATTTTACTGATGTCTGACTTTTATATTATTGTTAAAATCCAAAAAGTCTGATTTAAATATTATCTAAATCAGATATAGGTGAGATTCATGGTATGGTTTATCCTGATGCAAAATTCCCCTCTACATGTGAACCTCTGGAACCAAACAGTATATGTGGTTGCAAAATGCAAAGGTCAGACAGACACAGGATAGGCCTTCTGATTCCAAAAGGGAGAAATAAAATGAAAGAAGGGTTGATGGATCCCAAGCAAGTCAAACTTAGCAAGGTAAATTTAATAAGATTTTAAGACTAAAGAATAATTCTCTTTGACTCCATACTCTGCGTTCTGGACCCACTGGGGCAGAGGTCCAGGCCCTACAGCGTAAGGGTCATGCATCCCAGACTCTGGGATGCCCTACCCCAAAGGTGTTGAGTGGGGGCTGTTTGTCCTGTTGAAACTGAGACAATAGTAACTCCATTTGTAACTGAGGAGGCAGCTCTGATGAATTTTGAATTTCATTCACGGTCATTCTTTCCCTGTCTTGAAGAATAGCACATATTTGCAGTGAATAGCTCTGTGGTCCTGTCCTGTAAAACCCAAGAAGTCCAACAGACTCCCCTCTCCATCCCCTTCAGTTCAAACTGGTAGTGTCCCTACTAGGATATCTGATTAGGTCTGTGATTCACACCCAAATCAATCTCCTTATCAAATAGTCATTCTACCATACTCTTAGTGTTCTCTCTCTTTTTAAAAATAATTTATTTAGTTTTTAATTTACATCCAAGTTAGTTACATATAGTGCAACAATGATTAGAGTAGAGTATAGTAGAGTCTTTAATGCCCCTTACTCATTTAGCTCATCCCTCTTCCCACAACCCCTCCAGCAACCCTCTGTTCTCCATATTTAAGAATTTCTTATGTTTTGTTCCCCTCTTTGTTTTCATATTATTTTTGCTTCCCTTCCCTTATGTTCATCTGTTTTGTATCTTAAAGTCTTCATATAAGTGAAGTTATATGATATTTGTCTGTCTCTGGCTGACTAATTTCACTTAGCATAATACACTCTAGTTCCATCCACAAGAGACCAAGAGACATTTGGACTCTTTCCAGCTACTGTTAATAGTGCTGCTATGAACATTTGAGTGCATGTGCCCCTTCCAAACAGCCATACCTGTATCCTTTGGATAAATACCTAGTAGAGCAATTGTGAGTTCTTAGAGTAGTTCTATTTTTATTTTTTTGAGGAATCTCCATACTGTTTTCAAGAATGGATGCACCAGTTTGCATTCTCACCAGCAGTACAAGAGGGTTCCTCTTTCTCTGCACCCTCGCCAACATTTGTTGTTGCCTGAGTTGTTAATATTAGCCATTCTGACAGGTGAGGGGTGGTAGGTATCTCATTGTGGTTTTGATTTATATTTCCCTGATGATGAGTAATATTGTGTATTTTTTCATGTGTCTATTAGCCATCTGGATGTCTTCTTTGGAGAAGTGTCTATTCATGTCTTTTCCCCATTTCTTCACTGGATTATTTGTTTTTGGGGTGTTGAGTTTGATAAATTTTCTATAGGTTTTGGATACTAACCCTTTATCTGATATGTCATTTGAAAATATCTTCTTCCATTCTGTTAGTTGCCTTTTAGTTTTTTTGGTTGTTTCCTTCACTGTGTAGAAGCTTTCTATTTTGATGAGGTCTCAATAGTTCATTTTTTCTTTTCCTTTTTCTTTTATTTTTTATTTTTATTTATTTATTTATTTTTGCCTCCAGAGAAGTATTGAATAAGAAGTTGCTGCGTCCAAGGTCAAAGAGGTTTTTGCCTGCTTTCTCCTTAAGGATTTTGATGGCTCCTTGTCTTCTGTTTAGGTCTCTCATCCATTTTGAGTTTATTTTTGAGTATGGTCCAGGTTCATTGTTCTGCATGTCGGTGTCCAGTTTTCCCAGCACCACTTGCTGAAGAGACAGTCTTTATTCCATTGGATATTCTTTCCTGCTTTGTCAAAGATCAGTTGGCCATATATTTGTGGGTCCGTTTCTGGGTTCTCTATTCTGTTCCATTGATCTGAGTGCCTGTTTTTGTGCCAGTACCATACTGTCTTGATCATTACAGCTTTGTAATACAGTTTGAAGTCTGGGATTGTGATGCCTCCAGTTTTGATTTTCCTTTTCAAGATTGCTTTGGCTATTCGGGGTCTTTTCTGGTTCCATACTAATTTTAGAATTGTTTCTTCTAGCTCTATGAAGAATGCTGGTGGTATTTTGATAGGTATTACATTGAATGTGTAGATTGCTTTGGGTAGTATTGACATTTTAACAATATTTGTTCTTCCTATCCAAGAGCATGGAATATTTTTCCATTTTTTTCTGCCTTCTTCAATTTCTTTCATAAGCTTTCTATAGTTTTCAGTGTATAGATTTTTCACCTCTTTGGATAGATTTATTCCTAGGTATTTTATGTTTTTTCGTGCAGTTATAAATGGGATTGATTCCTTGATTTCTCTTTTTGTTGCTTCATTATTGGTGTATAGGAATGGAACTAATTTCTGTGCATTGATTTTATATCCTGTGACTTTGCTGAATTCATGGATCAGTTCTAGATCAGACTTCGCTGAATTCATGGATCATCATTTTTTGGTGGAATATTTTGGGTTTTCCATATAGAATATCATGTCATCTGTGAAGAGTGAAATTTTGCCTCCTCCTGGCCAATTTGTATGGCTTTTATTTCTTTGTGTTGTCTGATTGCTGAGGCTAAGACTTCCAACACTATGTTGAATAACAGTGGTAAGAGTAGACATCCTATCTTGTTCCTGACCTTAGGGGGAAAGCTCTCAGTTTTTCCCCATTGAGGATGATATCTAAACCCATATTAGATATGGGACCTTCATATACAGCTTATATGATCTCAAGGTATGATTCTTCTCTCCCTACTTTCTTTTTATCAAGAAAGGATGTTGTATTTTGTCAAATGGTTTCTCTGCATCTATTGAGAGGATCATGTGGTTCTTGTCCTTTCTTTTATTGATGCAATGTATGATATTGATTGTGTTGTGGATATTGAACCAGCCCTGCATCCCAGGTATAAATCCCACTTGGTTGTGGTGAATAATTGTTTTAATGTGTTATTGGATCTGGTTGGCTAATATCTTTTTGAGGATTTTTGCATCAGTGTTCATTCAGTATTAACTCTTATTTAAATGTTTGGTAGAATTCCCCTGGAAAGCCATCTGGCCCTGGACTCTTGTTTTTTTTGGAGATTTTTGATTACTAATTCAGTTTCTTTACTGGTTATGGGTCTGTTCAAATTTTCTGTTTCTTCCTATTTCAGTTTTCATAGTTTACATGTTTCTGGGAATTTGCAAATTTCTTCCAGATTGCTCATTTTATTGGCACATAATTGCTCATAATATTCTCTTATTATTGTTTGTATTTCTGCTGTGTTGGTTGTGATCTCTCCTCTTTCATTCTTGATTTTATTTATTTGGGTCCTTTCCTTTTTCTTCTTATCAAACTGGCTAGGGGTTTATCAATTTTGTTAAGTCTTTCAGAGAACCAGCTTCTGGTGTCATTGATCTGTTCTACTATTCTTTTTTGTTTTGTTTGTTTGTTGTCTGTTTTTTTTTTTTTTGGTTTCGATAGCATTGATTTCTGCTCTAATATTTATTATTTCCTATCTTCTGCTGGTTTGAAGAGCAAGTTTAGGAAAATCACATAGAATGCAATGTGAAGGGACAGAATTATCACTGGATTAGACAAGATAGTACATTAAGGGAAGAAAACACGTATCCAACGCTGAGATAGACAGTGCAATGTGTTTGAAAAAGAGAACAGAACAAATTGAATGAACTTGCTGCAAAAGAGCATAGGAAAACTATCTTTGAATAATGGAAACAGTGAAAGTCTCAATTTTTTTATGCTTACATAATATATGTATTTGTGAGAATTCATCAAACTATACATGTAAAATGCATGCATTTAATTGTATGCAAATCATACTTCAATTAAGTTAAATTGAAAAGAAAACAAAAGACTAATACTGCAAATGTCAAAAACATCAAAAATAATCTATTATATCTGAAATGAACTGAAAGATAATTATTTAATAACAATCTAGAATAATCTGAGGAGGAAGATGGCAGAGAAGTAGGGGGACCAGGATTTCCCTCGTCCCTCAAACCAGAACACTTGGAACACCCAGGAAATCTATCTGCAGAGTGATAGAAAATCTCCACAGGTAGAGAGTGACAGCCTGGTGGGACCTGTATGTGAATTGGGGGAGATAAAACAGAGTGGGCATGGAGGGGAGGGATTGCCTTCCATGGAGAGACAAAAGGGAGAAAAGAGAAGCCGTAGATCACAGTATTGTGTTAGCACAAGAGAAAAACCTCTCCAGACCATGGACTGGGGAACGAGAAATACAGACAGTGCCAGTCCTACTTTGCAAACAGCGTGAGTAGCTGAAGATTGGAGTTTTCAAATATCATATGTTTGCACGTATAGGAGGATTAGGACGAACTTAATGGAGGACCATGGGGTAGAAGAAGGGGGGAAATTGTGGGGTATAGGGAGAGAGTCAAACCATGAGAGACTCTTGAATGCTGAGAACAAACTGAGGACTGATGGATGGAGGGGGAGGGTGGAGATGGGCATTGAGGGGGGCACTTGTGGGGATAGCACTGGGTGTTATATGGAAACCAACTTGACAATAAACTGTTTGCCAAAATAAATAAATAAATAAATAAAAATTAAAATTAAAAAAAAATCTTACCAGACCCAACCAATATATAAAAATTTTCACGTTTAAAAAAAAAAAATTAAATAAATAAATAAATAAATAAATTGCATCCACGCTTCAAAAAAAAAAAAAAAGTATGGGACTTTTTCCCAGACCAAAACCCCTGCAGCAGTATGTGCGTGCCTTGGGAGGAGGGGAGCCAGCTCCAGGGCACTGTAGCAATCTCAGGGGCACACTGGGAGAGGACAGTCCCTTCCCTTAAGTACTAGGGGAAGAGTGTATATTGCCCTCCAAGGACAAAAGACCCTGCAGGCACCAGCCATATCTGCAGGGCAGAACCGGGTCTGTGTAGTGTGGAATCCTTTAAAACTTGGGGTTTTGAATCCCAGCTGAGTGCCTAGGAGGCGCAGGAGATTGTGGAACAGTGCAAGTCCCCTGGTGGGGGAGGAGAAATTGGGATTTCAGCATTTTTCTCCCCATCACCAACCCGGTGGGGCTTTAGGGAGCAGCACAGCAGCCCCCAGTGGAGGCAGGACCCATTTACACCAAACCCCACTCATCCCTAGCAACAGAGCCTAGCAACTGTTTATCTACTAAAGTGAGACTGACAAAGACCGAACCAGATGGCCTCTCCTTCAGACCAGCACAGCCACCGGTCCCAGGCACCAACAGCTAATTCTCCTATGGTTTTGTATGTTAGTCTGTTGCTCTTTTTTGTTTCTTTTTTTTTCTTTTCTCCTCTTTTCTCTTATTTTTCTTTCTACCCTCTTCTTTTTTTCCCTTTGGAATCAGGCTCATAGTTTCTGATTTGACTTTTGGTCAATTCTTATTTTATATATACATATATTTTTCTTTCTTTCTCTGCTTTGTTTAATCAGGCATTTTTATTCTTTTTACACCTTTTCTGTATCTCCTTTATTTTCCTTTCTCCCTCTCTGGATTAAGTCTTATAGTTTCTTTGATTCTCTCTGCTTGGTCTTTTTTTTCACCCCTTTCATTTCTATCTTTGTATGGGATCAGACCCCTGGAGCTTTCCTTTCTTCCTGGGTTACTTCAACAAACAAATCAAAACACATTTGGTGGAAGGTCTAAACAATCCACCACTACAAGTAAGAAGAAGCTTTGTAGAAGACTGACCAGTGGGATAGAACAGCCAAATACACACAACAGAGTGCATGCAATATGCAAAAACATTTCCTGAAGTGCCAGGCCATGGGCAGTATATGACCCCATTATAATACTGTACTTCTCACAGGTGCAGGACACATTACAAGCATTTAAAACATGTAAAAGACAGAACCTAGCCGAAGTGACAAAATGGAAGAATTCTCCTCAAACGAAATTCCAGGGAGAAATGACAGCCAGAGAATTTCTCAAAACAGATATAAACAATATATCCGAAAAGAATTTAGAATAATAGTCATAAGACTAATAGCCAGGCTTGAAAAAAACATAGAAGACAGCAGAGAATCTAGTGCTTCAGAGATCAAAAGCCTAAGAACTAGTCAAGATGAATTTAAAAATGCTATAACTGAGATACAAAATAAACTAGATGCAGTGACAGAAAGGATGGAAGAGCAGAGGAGAGAATAGGAAGATAAAATTATGGAAAATAAGGAAGCTGAAAACAAAAGGGAGAGGAAATTACTAGACCATGAGGGGAGAATTAGAGACCTAAATGATCCAATGAAATGACTAACATCTTTATCATAGGAATTCTAGAAGAAAATGAGAGAGAAAGGGGCAATAGGTTTATTTGAACAATTTATAGCTGAAGAAACAGGCATCCAGGCCCAAGAAGCACAGGGAACTCCCTTCAAAATCAACAAAAACAGGTCAACACCACAACATATCATAGTGAAACTGGCAAAAAACAAAGATAGGGAATTCTGAAAGCAGCTAGGGATAAATGGGCCTTAACCTATAAGGGTAGACACTTAAGGTTAATAGCAGACCTGTCCACTGAAACTTGGCAGGCCAGAAGGGAGTGGAAGGAAATATTCAATGTGCTGAATGGGAAAAATATGCAGCCAAGACTCCTTTATTCAGCAAGGCTGTCATTCAGAATAGAAGGAGAGAGAAAGGCTTTCCCAGACAAACAAAAATTAAAGGAGTTCATGATGGCTAAACCAGCCCTGTAGGAGATCCTAAGGCGGACTCTGTAGGTGGAAAGCAGCAAAGACAACAAAGGATGGGAGATATCACCACAAGCACGAAATCTACAGATAACACAATGACACTAAATCCATACCTTTCAATAATCACTTTGATATAAATGGACTCTATGCCCCAATCAAAAGATATAGGCTATCAGAATGGATTAAAAAGAATCCATCTGTATGCTGCCTACAAGAGACTCATTTTAGACTAGAGGACAACTGTACATTGAAAATGAGAAGATGGAGAATCATCTATCACAGTAATGGACATTAAAAAAAAAAAAGCCAGATCAGCCATACTTATATCAGACAAACTAGATTTTAAACCAAAGACTAACAAGGGATGAAGAAAGGCATTATATCATAATTAAGGGGTCTATCCATCAAGAGGGGCTAATGATTGTAAATATTTGTGCCCTCAGTGTGTTAGTACCCAAATATATAAATCAATCAATCACAAACATAAATAAATTTATAGATAACAATACTATGGTTGTAGGAGACTTTAATACTCCACTTTTACAGCAATGGACAGATCATCAAGGCATAAAATCAGTAAGGAAACAGTGTCTTAGAATGACATTGGATTGTATGGACTTACAGATATATTCAGAACTTATTATCCTAAAGCAGCAGAATACACATTTTTCTCGAGTATACATGAAACAGTCTCTAAAATAGATCACATACTGGGTCACAGAAGAGTTTTCAACAGGTACAGAAAGAATGAGAACATACTATGCATATTTTCAGGTCACAAAGCTATGAAACTTGAAATCAACCACAGAAAAAAACTTGGAAAGACCCCAAAACATGAAGGTTAAAGAACATCCTACTAAAGAATGAATGGGTCAACCAGGAAATTAAAGAAGTTAAAAAATACATGGAAGCAAATGAAAATGAAAACATGACATTCCAAACCCTTTAGGATGCAGCAAAGGCAGTCCTAAGAGGAAAATACATTGCAATCCAGGTCTATCTCCAGAAGCAAGAAAGGTCCCAAATATATAACCTAACCTCACACCTAAAGGAACTAGAAAGACAGCAGCAAAGAAGGCCCAAATCCAGCAGAAGAAGAGAAATAATAAAGATTAGAGTAGAAATAAAAAATATAGAATCTAAAAAAACCCCAGTAGAACAGATCAGTGAATCTAAGAGTTGATTTTTTGAAAGCATAAACAAAATTGATAAACCCCTAGCCATAATTCTCAAAAAGAAAAGGGAAAGGATCCAAATAGATAAAATCACAAGTGAAAGAGGTGAGATCACAACCAACACCACAGAAATACAAACAATTATGAGAGAAAACTATGAAAACTTATATGCCAACAACCTGGATAATATGGAAGAAATGGACAAATTCCTAGACACTCACTCACTACCAAAACTCAAACGGGAAGAAATAGAAAATTTGAACAGACATAATCAGTGAAGAAATTGAATTGGTTTTCAAAGATGTCCCAACAAATAAGAGTCATAGGCCAGATGGCTTCCCAGGGGAATTCTACCAGTTATTTAAAGAATAGTTAGTACCTCTTCTGTTCTGTTCCAAAAATTAGAAATGGAAGAACGAGCTTCCAGACTCATTCTATGAAGCCAACAGAGCTCAGAACAGAGCAGAGTGATCTTCCTGAAGCATTAATCAAACTACTTTCTTACTCTGCTTAATGCCTTCTAAATCATCTCTATTTTACTGGAATAATGTCTTAAGTTTTTGGTATGGCTTTATGTGGCTTTCTATAATTTGGTTCCTGCTACCTGTCTCATCTCATCTTACTCCACTCTCCCCCTCATTCACTGCACTCCAGCAGCATTGGCCTTTCAGCTCCTTTACCATTCCAAGCTGATTTCACACTGAGGCCTTTACACTTGCGGTTTCCTCTGCCTAGTAGTTTGTTTGTCCAGCTCTTCAGCTGGCTGCCTCTTCTTTCTCAGACTTCAACTCAAATATGCCCTCCTGAGAAAGGCCTCTTCACCATAGGTGAAGTGCCATGTTTATATATTTTTATAATACTTACAAGTGTTTGAAATTATTTTATGTATTTATGTGTTGTTTATTTGATTGTTTATTGACTATTTCCTTTCTCTAGAATAGAGCTTCTGTGGTAACCTATTATGCTGAAATACTGATCCTTCAGCCTTCAAGAATGCTGGGGTTGGCCTTATGTCAGTTTGGCTACACATCTTCTCAATTGCGTGACCTCAGTGTTGTGTATAAAAGAATATTAATTAGTGTGTTTGCCATGATGTGGAAAACGTTAAGAAGCACTGCACTAGAATACAAATTACTTCAGGACAAAAGAAAAGTTGGATTTACTGTTAATACCATATGTGCCTGGGAACACTTCAAAGAATGTAAGGAAATATTGGAGTGTCTGCCAGGCATATTTGGATGAGTTCAACCCTGGACACTTCCTTCCTGCTAGGTGGCAAGATCTGTTTGACTTGTGCTAACCAACCTCCCCATTTACCAGCAGTGTTTAACTATCTGAGGCTTCCTGCTGGCTAATAATGACTTATGTGTTGGAAGAGATTAGAAAATTTGGGAATGTCTTTCTCCCACAAAAATCTCCAAGGTCAGTTTTATGTTTGATTTGTCTTAGCCAAATATTAGATCCTTGGCCTCAGTGGTTTCCAGTTCTATCTTGTTCACTTAAGAAGTTCTTACTGAGTAGCTACTACAGATCAAGCACTATACCGTGAGCCTTCCATTGTTATTTTACACTGTAAATTATTTTAGAGAAGGAATTTTCTAAATGCTATGATATATGTGTGTCTTGTATGAAAATCTTTCATAATTTCAGCTCAACCCAGAACAAAACCTAGCGAATTGGCTGATTTGGTTGGTCACTTAGAAGATTCTGTCAACAAAAGGTAATTTATTTTAACATTTTTCATATTTTATTGTGTTCAATGATTTTTTTTTAAAATAGGAAGAGTTCTACACTTTTTTTTTTACTGGAACAGAATGAATGTATTCTGGCTTATTATTACCATTTAGGTCCATACTATAATCCAGTGAATGGTCTAAGAGTGTCCTACTAGTCAGCATCACATTCATACCTTGAGCACATGCTCTATCTGCTTCAAGTTGACAGGCAAATGGAAAGAAGAACATGGAAAAAAATGAATGGAGAGAATTCAGTTGTGTTTTTGTAGTATAGACAAGATTAATATACTACAATATGGATGTAAGAAAAATAGCTGTGTAGTTTTGTATAAAGTTCTGATCTTTTTCATTAGATCCTCAGACTCAGTAAAATCATGTTAATCCAGCATGTTTTAAACTTCGGAGCAATAATGTATAGCCTCTTTAAGTTTATCACAGTCCTCTTTCTTTCTTAAGATGGTATCTGAGTATGTGAATGAGATGCTCACTAGACTTTGTGATATTGAGAGAAAGAGACTTGAGCAAGTATTCTGGTCAATGTCCTTGGGCTGCTGGTCTCATTCCTAGGTGTTCTGAGGCTGCTGACATCTATGGTTCATGAATGTATGATCTATTCTTTCTGAACTTGGATAGGATCCACTCTCAACTCTCATTACTAAGGTAGAACCCTCTGAGCCTCCGTCATGACTTTCATCTGTCTTTCGACTGTCCATGCCTCACTCATGCTAGGCCTTTGCTATGGGATACCTCACCCCTGACATGGCAACCACCTTGGTAAGCCAAACTCAATGTTAATGTCACATGTGAACCATAGAAAATATGGAATGAAAGTTATATTCTCTTTCTGCCTATAACCATACCATACCATTGCATTCTGTTAACAAAGCTGGGGCCACCCTATGTTGTCAGGAAGCTGCCTTGCAAAATACCTTTTCCCCAGATTCTCAACAAAGGATATGGCAAATACCTCTCTACCTTTGGTTTTCTCCTCAATCTGCATAATATACCTCCTCCCCACTCAAAAGCCAAAGAGACATATGTATTATTGTATTACTCCTTTTCCCCCACATTTGCTATTTCCCCTAACAAGGCAGGAAGGAATAGTCTTGACAGATTGAAAGTATGTGGCTGAGGGTTTGGAGGAAATGTTGGCAGTGACTTTCAGAGATTGGGGAGACAAGCAAGAACTGACAAACTAGAATCAGTCCTAAAATCAATCATTATTTATGCTAAATTTGTGCTCATTTTCAGAAGAAAATCTCCCCCACAGATGGATGATTTTAGCACAAAAGAAAACAAAACCATCAGAAATGATCAATTAAGTGAATATTGTTCAGTAAGTAAGAAAAGCTTGCTCCCTTTGTGCTTTGAGGATGAACTTAAAAAACCAAATGCCAAGATAATCAACATTAGTCCAGCAAAGACAGTAACTTCCCACATGGTAATAATACCTACTATTGTTCAATAAATACAGGCATAAGTACTACTTGTAGGAATCTTATATTCCAGTGACTAGAATCTTTGATAAATTCTTTTTACTTCTCAGTTTTGCATTGCAAAGTGACAACCACACTTAGATTCTCAGTGCTCCTTTTAGAACCGCCACCCCAAAACTGGGATGCCTCTTCATCAACTGAAAATTTTGTGTCTTTATTTATGCAAAAGGCTTTGTCAAACTTTCTTGATTATAAAAGAAATATAGAACAAATTTTGTATTTTTTTAAAATGACTGCATTACATTTAACTTTTCTAACAATCTATTTTAGCTAACTGAATCATAAAATACATACATTAAAGGCTATTTGATAGCTCACAGAGCCTGTAGGAAGGCTGGAGAAACAATCTGGCTTAAAAGCTACCCAGTCAGGAGTCCCCCATTTACAACCCAGACTGCTCCACCCAGACCCATGCTTTCGTTACAGAGTTTATGACTCTGATTCTCGACAGAAGATGCTATTTCTAAGACCCTTGCTATTGCTGCCCTTCAAAGCAGGTATATCTACTACCATTTTCACAAAAGTCATTTTCAAATAGCCCACCTTTTCCCAGCTCTTGCTTTCTGTGAACTGAAGACTATCTGAGGTATATCTGATTGACAGAGCATGGGTCACATGCCTATGCCCTAACCTCAAGGGAGGCTAATAAAGTTAGTTTCTGCCTCTATGTAAGAGTACAGAGATTTGTAAAGTGGAAAATTCTCAGAGGCATTGGACAGACCAAAAATTTAAACAAATAAGTCTTCACTACTGTGGCTAAATAGGTAACACTGACATCCCAATGGATTGCAAAACCAGATCTTTCATCATCTTTTTAGTAATTATAAGCAATTATACACCTTTCTCACTAAGTATACTGTTGTACAATTAGATGATTCTGGTTTCTTATGTCATGAGTTGTCTTTCTACAGGAAAGGTAGCAATCACTGACTTAAAGTTTGCAAAGTAAAATCTGATAATATGCATATTTGACCAGTTTATTTGTAGTTAATCCTTTTGCCCCATAATGGAAATATGGGAAAGAGTTTAATGAGTAGCTCATACACACAAATTTTGCTATTACCGTGACAAAAGTAGTCTATTTTTAAGTCAATCTATTACTTTGGCTACATTATTCCACAAATACATATTGAGTGCTTTTTATGTGCTAAATGTTGTCGTAAAGGTTGGAGTACAAGATTAAATATAATATAAAGATAATTTTAGATTCTTGGAATATTTATTAGGATATGAAGACTTTGTAGTTTTGGCTTAAATCTGGTTATGACCTTTGACAATTCTTTTTTTTTTGGTATGCCTTTTATTTCTGGACATGGAAACCTAAGAAAAATGCCAGAGCAATGTTCCATCCCACCAACTATCCTATTTTTCCAATGACATCTCAGACATCTAAGAGATGTATTTATTTTGTCATATCTCACTTTATTTCAGAAAGGATTTTCATAGCCCAAAAGTTCAGATTTTACCCCTAACATCTTGACAGATTATTAAGAGAAGGAGTGTGCCACATATAAGCACATCTTTTTTTGTGTGTTTGAATACCGTTATTGTTCATATTAAAAACTTCTCTGTAGTCATTTTTAGGATACTTTACCATTTTATTTTCATGTTTAAAAATAAGTGTAGTCTTCTTGTCCAACTAGACTGATGACTAAGTACTCTTTTCTTTAATCCACAGGAACAAAATGACACAAATCCCATAATTTTCCATGAAACTGGATATGTACAAATGTTACTTTTGACAAAAAATAAGCTTCCTCTCCATAGTATGAAAGATGAAAACATTTACCCACATAAAAGAGAAGATTTTGTCTTAGAAAGAAATTGTGAAATCCTCAAATCTTTAATTAGGGATCAATTTATTATTCCTTCCAAACCTAAAAGAATTCTGCCTACAGCATGGAAAAGAGATATACAAGCAATATCTTTTGAAGTGGGCCATAGAGTTGTAGAGAGTAAACAAAGGAAGAAAACTAGTAAGAAGACATTTGAAAACGTATCCTGGAGTAAACTCTATAATTCCTCACAGACGTTTTCCAGCCTAACAAAAACTGTTACTCAAGATATGAGTGCTAGACTTGGCAACTTTGAAAGAATGTTTTCTACAGTAATACCAATTAGCAAATTCAGTACCTTACCTGTCAAATATTGTTCAAAGCCTTTAAAAAATACACTCAAAGTCCATAAGTTAAATAATGTAACACCCTTGGATGATTTGTTAAACTAGTCAAGTGAAAATTAGACCCCTCAAAAAATATTGTTTACACAGCAATATTCAGGTAACAAAAAGGAAATAGTGAAGTTCCAAGATCATAGAAGAAACTGTTACCTAAATAATGTCCTAATGGATGGCATAAGAAAGCAAAGCATAGAAATTGGAATTATAAATCAACAGTCATCTATTCAAGAAAAGCCAATATTTTTAGTAAGTGAAAAGACAAAATTAGGAAATAATTGTCACCAAGAGGGACTAATTCATGAATTTTTATGATCTCAATTAGATTCTTCAATCATCAGCATTTCTATCGTAAAGTCTGATTTGGGACCAGGAATGGCATACACCGTCTCTGGAAATTTGCTGTTGGAAGCCAAACAACATCAATAACCTTGCTCAATAATTGAATATCAAGTAAGACAAATGTACCATTAACTTGACGCATGTGGAATTATATGATTATATATCAGCATTTTGGATAATCATTGGAAAATAGGATTACATTAGCAACTCTTGCAATTAAAAACACTTTGTAAAATTTAAAGTAGCTTTTTGTTAGTAGACATTGGAACTCATTGCTTCATAATGCCTTTTATAAGTACAACTTTGACTTTTTTTGGAATTGTTAAATAATTTAAAAGAATAATCTGCAATAAGCTAAAATTTTTTGATACCAAGATCTACTGTATTTCAATAAGTTATATTTCAAAATTTCATTTTTAATCCATTTGTTTAAAATTTTTTTAAAAATCTGAACTTTTAGTACATGAGGAGAAGTAGGTTTAATTAGGAACATTTCTTTTAGGGGAAGGCTTTGGGGGTCTTTGGAAACTTTTAAAGGTTGAGGACATAAAATATGTTCAAGGTTCCTGTTTCCACTTCACACTGGAGGTTTTCTTTACTGTGGGCCATCAATGCTCTTTTTGGGCACTTCTTCCCAAGTAGAGTCAGGTTTTGGGTCTAAAATAGAATGGCAAGGAGAGAAAATGGAGATGGGGGAGGGGATGGGGAAGTGGTGTACAAGTGGAAACGCTAAGTGAGGGAAGAGCAAGTACTTACCTAAAGCAAGAGCTTTAAGATAGGGTGATGGGCTCAGGTATGTAGGAGGTAGAAGAGGTGAATACATGCATTCCTGGTTCTTTACCTTTCTTCTGGTTATTGGAGGAGTAGCAGCAGCAGCAACTCAAAGTTATGAAGTCATCTTTCTCTTTTCCAGCAAATAAGGATTGATCCTCTTGTTCTCTTGGCTTGCTGTCATCCATTTGCTTCACCTCCCCACTCCCATCCCATCTTTGTTTTCCCTCCTCCCAGGCTCACTGCAAAGCAAAACAGTATCCCTAACTGCCCTGCTGGCTCAGAAGGTAAAACACAAACTTTTTAATCACTAACAATAAAAATAATAAGAAATAGAAAACATACCTAATAATAGTACAATTAATGGTGGTAGTTTTTCTTGATACTCACTATAAGGTAATGAAATGTGGGCCTTGGATTTGGGCAGATATGACTAAACCTGGGCAAACAATGTAAACTATCTGAGCCTCAGGTTACTGTATCCTCCCCTTGAGAAGGGACAGTACCTTATTGCAGTATTATTATTTTCAGTGTTAAAAAATTAATGTGGAGTACCTTGAGTATAATAAGCATTCATTAAAAATTCCCTTCCTATTTCCACCCTTTACCCTGCTCTTAATATAACATCCTAAGAGATGTTCCCAAAAGTGTCTTTTCTAAATTAAATGCTGGAAACACTACAGTGTTTGAACTTTAGCCTAAAGTAGATGCAGATTAGAAGTGAGGAATTTTGTTTTAGTTGTTTTTGGAAGTTTCTGCTGGAACTGGTGAGCTTTATCTTTTAGAAAGAACTACATCAACTTAAAAATTCCATTTGACTGAGAATTCTCCATTAAAACAGCTGGACAGCTGGGAGCAGTGGATTCTGGGAAGGTAGTGACAAGTTCAGCACCTTTCTCTTTTACTCTCAGCTTCCATCTGCCATCTTATAAGCCAGATAGCTGCTGAGATCGTCAAGAAGTGGGGTGCAAGGTTAGACATGGTTTCTATTCCGATACTGAGATCTGACTATGGCACTGGAGACCAGATTCTGAGTCACAAGGCAGGCAATGATGGAGGTTGTGTTGTGTCCTGAGACCAGCTGGCTGTTGGGATCTGTGGATTACCCAAGGGAAATATTGCCCTTGGTCCTATAAAAGTGTTCGGTCTTGCTGGCCCCAAGAGGCCAAGAAGGAACCACAAAGCCTGTGAGAAAACTGGGAAGTCAGAGATCGTGAAGTTTCCCTCAGATGCCTCACCAGGGGACTGTGGTCTGCTTGTTTCTAAAGCACCATTCCATAATGGGCAAGACTTTACCTTCCACCACTTAACAGTACTGTTGTCACTAGACATTGCAATAAACAGATCTGCGTTTCCCTGAGCCAGCTAAGAAAGTAATAACCCATCTAAAGAGCCAGCAGACAGTGACCAGCTACACAGGACTGTAACAGAAAAAGGGAAAAATTATGAAAATTGACAGAGACCTCATTTCAGGGATGAGGAGGAATAAGTAAACACAGTAATTTTATAGGATTAGCAATGAGAAAAATCATTAGAAAAAATAAAGTTGCTTCCTGTTTGGTAACTCTGCTAAGTCCAACTCTTTCAGTAACCAGTGAATAAATGAACAGAACACATAGAGCTTCTAGAGGAGACAAGGAACAATTTGATAAGAAAAATAATACAAACACTTAAGGACATTCAAGTGTAGCACACTGTACGTGTGTGTATATGCATGCACACACACACAAGCTTACATACCCACTATACTATTTTCTTAAAGATACCAGTTGGATTTATTATTACTTTCAAGAATAATCTTCATAGAAGAGTTAATGAGTAAGTGAGTAGAATGTGTAATAAAGCTTCCAAGTAAAAAGGGAAATGGGATTACTATGAAAAAACAAGAAAAAATTTAAAAAGAATGAATAGAAAATAAATCACAAAAATATTGAAATCAAGTATCTGTCATGATAATACTATATTTGAATAGGTTGAATTTTCCCATTAAAAGACAGGACTCTCAGACTGAGTTAAAAAAAAAGACACCTAACTGTATTCTGTTTACAAGAAATATAGTTAAAGCAATAAAGAAATCTTGAAAATAAAGTAGTGGGGAAAGAGACACCAAGCCAGTGAAACAAAAAAAAAGTTGGGGTGGTATTATTAATATCAGATAAACTAAAATCTAGGGTTAGAAACAATAAATAAGATAAGGACCTTATACCTTATATAATAATAAAAACACAATATATGAAAACAGCATCTTTGGTGTACTTTGTATGTGCCAAAGAAAAAAGTAACTAATTACATAAAGTAAAAATGACTGGAATTCCCAGGAGAATGTGATAAAAATAAAATAACGGTGGAAGACCTCAGTTCATCTGTTTCAGAGTTAAACAAGTAAAACAAAGCAAAACAGAAAAAATCCCAAAAGTATGATGCAGAGTAATTATACAATTTAATTAATGAATTTGATGTAATGAATATGGACCTCAGTTTCTTTGAAACAGAGAAAATAAATTTTGGGTTTTGTTCTTAGAAAATTGATTATATTGTGGACTATGCAGAAATACCCAGCATTTAAAAAAAATAAGTACAAGGACTTTAAAAATCCAATAAAATTAAAAATAAACATAAAGCAAATTCCAAATGTATTTGCTACTTGAAAATAAGGGATGAAGAAGAAACCAAAACTCAAGTTATAAAGTAGAAAATCAAAAAGAAACCATTTCATTACAAAGCCTGTGGCATAATAGCAAAAGCTAATTCAAAAGAAAATGTAAAGTTTTCATTTTTCTCCCTCCTCTACCCTCTCCTCCTTCTCTTTCTTCCTGAAAAGGATTTAGTGAAAAGGATCTCAAGGTTCTCATCTCAGGAAAATAGAAAAAGCATAAAATAAAACACAAGAAATTATAAATAGGAAATTAATACTTAAGTAGGAATAAAAATATAGTATAAAAGGATAAATAAAAGCAATAGTTGTTTTGTGTGTGTTTTTTAAAATATACATGAAAGCTGGAGGTTAAAATGTGGAGATTGGGTGGAGAATATGGAGTGGAGAATAGCTGTCTAGCAGCACCTGGATCATCTGTTCACTAGCCTGATTCCCCCTGCCAATAAATTATCCTGAATAAAACTTTGTATAAATGCAATGGAGTGCCTCACTTTGTTTTTTGTTATTAAAGGACTTAAGGGAAAGGAGCAAAAAGGGAATATGAATGACAAAAGAAACAACCATAGATATAGAAGAGAGGAAAGGAATCATAATATTACATGCAAGCTAACAAATTTGAAAAATCCAGGAAAAAGTGGGTGATCTCCTTTATAAAAAAAAAAAAAAGAACATGATTAAAACTGACCCCTAGAAATGGATATTTGGAATAGACCAATTTCCCAGAAAAAAAGTGACATTCACCAAAACCAGACTGAATTCGCAAGTCATTTTCCTTACTTTATTATTGAAGCCAGTGTGGTAGGCAGAATTCCAAAGTTGTCTCCCCAAGACTCAGGCCCCTCATTAATTAACCAAATACTAGTTTAGATAATGCTGTGAAAGGACTTTACATAAGGATTTAAGGGTACTAACCAGCTGACCTTAAAATATGGAGAATATTCTGAATTATTGGTGGGTCCAGTGTAATCACACGATCCCTTAAAAACAGAAGAATACAGAAGTCAGAGAGGTGTGGCAGAAGAGACGGTAAGAAGGATGGATTAGAAGTTGAGGTTGGAGACTTCATAAGGGCAAATTTTTGAACACTATTATTTACAACACTTCCAATTTGTTCACAATTACTTCCTCTGTGACTTTGCTATGCTTCTGCATAGTTGGAGTGAGTGGAGTGTATTTCCCCATTCTCTTGACTTGGGCTTGGTCATGTTATTTACTTTAACAAAGAAAATGTGAGTGTACATGATTAGCATGATTTAACTTTGCTCCTGTCTTCCACCATCACAACAGCATGGTTCAGAGAGTGGCCATTCTTTGAGCCTGGATGCCCATATGAGAAAAAATTTAGGGCTCAGGCCAGTGAGCAAAGCTCAGAAGAGCATCAGCCAACCCATGGCCCTCATGTAACATGGTCAAGAAATAATATTTTGATGTTGTAAGTCACTAAAATAATGAGGTTATTTCCAAACAAAAACAGACTAATGCAATGTAGGAATCTGACGATACTGACTCCATCTTTGGCCCTCCATCTTGTTCTCCTTTCCGGCCCACAGATGGTACCACTTTCATTAACTACCCTGGGACCTCACCACCATGTCCCTTGCTCCATAAAAGCTGAGGGTTAAGATGTGGAGAGTAGGCGGAGAATATGGAAAGGAGAATAGGTGTGTAGTACTACCTGGATCATCTGTTCACTAGCCTGATTTCCCCTGTCAATAAATTACCCTGAACAAAACTCTATAAATGGTATGGAGTGTCTTATTTTGTTTTTTGCTATTATAGTGACTTTTTTCTAACTTTTTTTTAAACATTTATTTATTTTGAGAGAGAAAGAGCAAGAAGAGGAGGGGCAGAGAGAGAGGGAGAGAGAATATCTCCAACAGTCTCTGGCACTTCCAAAACAGAGCATGTCTTGTCTTGTCTTGTCTTGTCTTGTCTTGTCTTGTCTTGTCTTGTCTTTCCTTTCCTTTCCTTTCCTTCCTTTCTTTTCTTTTCTTTTCTTTTCTTTTCTTTTCTGTTCTTTTCTTTTCTTTTCTTTTCTTCTTTTCTTTTCTCTTTTCTTTCCTCTTTTCTTTTGTTTTCTTTTCTCATTTTTTATGTAGGCTTCATGCCCAGGGCAAGGCCCAACATGAGGCTTGAACTCAAGACCCTGAGATCAAGACCCAAGCTGAGATCCAGAGTCAGATGTTTAACCAGCTCAGCCACCCAGGTGCCTGGTATTAAAGTGACATCTTAGGCTGCAGGGTACAGTACTGACCCTTTTCTACCTTCTAACACACTGTTATTTTGGACTTTAATCTGAATTTCTCACAAGGAATTTTATAGTGGGAGGGGGTTTATATTCAAAAGTGGGCATCTCTGTGTTGTTAGCATTTTATTAATAGAGTATGTCAATCTCATAACAGAACCTCTGATGAATCATACTGGGCAATGGCCTGGCCATAATGTGAGAATGGGAATAAAATAAGAAATGAAAATTTTATTTTGATACATCATGGACTTGGAGTTAATTTAATTAATATAATTATTAATGTATATTTTAGAGTCCTCTGGATGCAAAATTCACATAGTGGACCAGCATTCCTGGGAGAATTCAAAAAGGTGCAATCTCATAAAGGTTAGGAGTAGAATTTCCCAGATAACTGCAAATCTCCTCTCCACATCCCTGACTGACCATAAGCTTAATGACTAAGTTCAATAGGTAAGGTAGAGTTAGGGAAGAATACTTCTTTCCCTGCTTCTCATGTTTCGTTGTGGAGGTAGAAACTTCTCTATGATAAGACCCATGGTCTTCTGCCTCATCCGTTACTCACTTTTCCCCACTGAGAAGTGAGATGCCTCATTAGGGGCAGCAACTATTAATCCAAGTACTTTGACCGGATAAGACTAATCTATTAAAAGATGATAAGCACTAAGGAATTGATTCTTTCCTTCCCTCTTTGCCCCAAATCAAAGGAAGCAGCAATAAATTCAGTGTGTCTGTTCTGCAGACTAAAATGTTCCATTGGGTGGGCAATCCCATACTTGGAGACAGGGAGGGAGAAAATAGTCCTAAACAAGTCCACTTAGCACTCAAACCTAAGTCATTTTCTCAAAATGGCTCAAATTGTGTTATGACTGCTATCAACCTACCTGCTGCCCTTATATCTCTGTTGTTTTCAAATTCAAACTCCAGTGAGGAAGATGGGCATTATATTTTAGCCCCCTCTAATTCCAACATATATTTTCCAATGTACTTTCTTAAAGTTTTGCTGTCAAGGATATTGATTCCATCACATAACTTTGAGTGTGGATGTAGATGGGGTGGAGGAGAGAACTGGCAGGGCAATTGAAACTACAAATCACCAATCTCCCCTTGCTTCCTGAGCCACACTTTCCTAGAACTCAGAGGATAATACCCTGGAGCTCATCTATTCCATGCCAACTGGAGCTCTTAAAATACCAGTCTAGGCTGAACCAAGACCCCTGCTCTTTCCAGCATGATGACTGGAAATTTAACATGGGCTATCTACTGACAAGGAATGCCTTTTTGGAGAATATATATTGTGCTTTAAATCTGAGATGACATTGCCTCATCTTGGTCATGCTGTAAGCAGCACATCTGGAAACTTTTCCTTCTGTTACATAGAGTAACAGAGACTTAACATGCCCAATTCAAATCTCTGCCTGAGTAACACAAGACTTGTATACTCTTACCAGGAGTCTGCAGCCAGGTACTCACAGCTTAATAGAGCAGACCTAAAATTCTGCTAATTTGGACAGTATAAAATTTCTCCCTTAACTCCACTACTCTCTGTTACTAACCACAATATTTCTTCCAGGTACCTATTTGTAAGTAAGGCAATAAATTTCTCCTTTTTTACTTGCTCTTTTCTTTCCCTATACCCATTACTCATACCAACACACACATACACACACACACAAACACACTATAGCTTTTGTGTGTGTGTGTGTGTCTGTATAAGAGCGACTGTGCAGTCTCCATATTTAGAAAATCATAGTCACATTATTATGCCTTCCTCCAGAGCAGAGAACTCCTTCATGGCTTTGGTGTCCACTGACTATCCAGCATTGGCTTGATCACCTCCAGCAGGCAGTGAAGCCATTCTTCTCAAAACAGCCCATGCCATTTTCAGGTCTTGCTAATTGTGTATCACACAGGGACTTGACAGGAATCTCATGGTCAAAATTATCCACAAACTAGATAATTTGAGGAGAACATAATAAGGGACTGCTTACTAAGGTATCATCTCAGTGTAAGGAAACTACAGGGGATAATGCAGAGCCCCAGAGATAGTAACCACCCTAGGCCTACAGGCTGAAGGGAAGGTGGGGGTGGATAGAAGAAAGCAGACAGAGAGAGGGGCATGTGATGCCAGCCCATAATAACATCCCAGGGAGGAAGCCAGGGTAATAATAAATACCTTGGGACCTCAGTTTCCTTTTGCCCTCCTTTGCTTTTCCGTTGTCTAAAGTCAATTAAAAGTCCGCCATTAAGACAGGGCCGAGACTGGAGTGAGGTGACGAGAGCAAGGTGCCTAGTGTTCAACATACAAGGAGGCACTTCCTGTCAGGGCCATGCAAATGCAGCTTCAGCACTGGGAGTGAGTGACTCCTTAAATGTCGTGCCCTAGGTACCTCTTTTGGCTCATCTAGTTCCAACCCTGGATGAAGAGAGCCCACTGATAAAATCCATAGAAATCAGCCTCCCAGGGCACAGAGCTGGGTTATGAGTCAACTTGAGAATCATTTGGAAGATATTGAGCACACACTGTTAGCAAGGTATTCATTACAGTAAGCTAAAAATCTGTGGCTTTTACTGAACCCACTTGATCCAGGAACATTATTTGACTAAGTTAGATTTCTTTTAAGTATAATTTCAAAAAGTTAAAAGGCATGACTCTCATAGAAATATAAAATGAACATATGTAAAAGATTTTATTCAACCCATTCATTAATGAGTAAAGAGTAAGACGTTAAAACCAGTTCAAAGGAAAATATGAGGACAGATTTATATAGTCAAGTTAGCCAAAAGAATGTTAAAACAAACATGCTAATAAATGCAAGTGGTTAATTATCTTACAGGGGAATAAATTTAAAGCTTTAGGGTTATCTTTTCTACCAGAGAAAAATCAATTACATCTCAATATTTAAAATTTATCTGTGCTATAGACAAGAATCATTTGCTTCACAATTGATTTTCCACAAGATAACTTTTCTATTAGAAAGCCAATCTAGGGTGCATACCCTTTTAAGAATTAATTATTACATTAAGAATCTGACAATTCCCAGCATTCCACTAAAAGAATATCCAATAATCACCCTTCTTATTTCTAATATTGGATATTTTTGAAAAGTATTTCTTCTTCTGCCTGGAAGCCATTTGGATATCTAAAGACTTCAGACATATCTCATTTTACTCCAGGAGTCAGGTGCCCAGGATTAGACACAGGTGCGGTGTGAGCAGGAAGGTGTTTTGTTTCAGTTCCCAAAGGGAGAATCAAAACCAACCATTTTTAAAGCTAAGGGGATATTGTTAAATGTAAATCCCATTTACTGCCTCTTTCACTCTAAAGAAAGCCTTCATTATGTATGTTCTCTGCCAAGATAAGAGGTGGGGCACTGCATTTATAGCCACAGCAGTCGTAGGACAGCAAGAAAGAGACAAAGAACTAGTCAGACAAGTAGCCACAATGTTGATTCCAAAGTGGCATTTAGTTTGCAGCATACTTAGTTAAAATTTAGTCAATAGTTAATTTGATCCAAACACTACACTTTTGTGTGAACTGCAATCAAAATATGGGCTCTCTGTTTCTGGTATGAATTATCCATCTTTAGTGGTAATAACTGGTAACTGATGCCCTAAAGACCATTCTATTCATTTGCTTTTTTTTCCCTCCCCATCGTCATCCTTACCATCTTGCTCTGTTCCTCTTTTCCTTCACCGATGTTCTTAGGACCTCAGAGATAAAAAGGATCTTGAAAATCTTATGGATGAGAGCTGTTCAGTACAGTGTTCTATAATGATGGAAATGTTCTATATTTGTGCTGTTCAGTACAGTAACTGCTAGCCACATGTGGCCATTATACACTTAAAATGTTTTTAGGGCAGGATTTCTCAAACTCAGCACTACTGACATTTTGGGCTGAATGATTCTTTATTGCTGCCAAGATTTTTGGTAAGAAAATTCATGCACCTTGCTGAGTTGGTCCATGCACAGTCATCCTAATGAACGTCAACCTCGTTCTCTCAGCTCTCGGAAATCTTTTAAACTCCTGTGGTTTTCTCTTCACAAATTCATCGTGGCTGTTCCAAACTCTCCCACTCTGCTCAAACTCATGACTTCACCCTGCCCACCAGTTCCAGGAATAGGAGGAAAGCAAAACCAGCTGCAGCTGTAGTATGAGATTACTTCCTCATGTAATTCTGGAGTTTACTTAAATCTTCCGGTTCCCATGTGGGTGATAGTACTGATCATGTCTGAATTTCTCCATGCTATGAGAAATCCAAAGTGGGATTACCTGATTCTTTGGATATAACAGAGGCAGCTCAGTGTAGTGAAAGAGCATTGGATGGAGATACAAGAGGCCAGGTTTCTACAATCAGTTCTGTTAATAACTCAAGGTTATTGGGGCAAGACCTTCAATCTGTCAAGTCTCAGATTCCCCACCTTGAATACCAGGGAAAACCTTCAATCATATTTTCCCCAAGATTTTGGATAATCTTTCTAGATCTAGACCTTTCAGATTCTACTTTCTTTTTTACTCTTCATCTTCTAATTGAAAAATGTTCATTACTTTGTGCCATCACTGTACTAGTGGCTGGAAATATAACAGTGACTAGAATAGACTTGACTTATGCCCTTATGTAGTTTCATGGGGAAACTAGCTACCTTTTCAATGCTCTACCCTGGGAAAACTCAACTCTAGGGAGAACAATAAGCTAAGTAATAAGTTTGTTTTGCTCTATTCTTAGACTAACCAACAGGGCACTGAGAGGGTGAGACTATGTCCCCTTCAAAGTCGTGATTTTCCCCATGCAGTTTGTTGATTGTTAAGTAGAACCAGGGATTTTATGCAAAAGATGTAATAATGAGCACAGTAAAGGCATTGGCCAATGAAACTTAGGGCTGAAGCAGGATGTCACTCCTAGACTTATTCTTTTGGTTGCTGGTTTGGGGAGGTCTGGTGGGTTCCAGAGGAGGGACTAGGATGATCATGGAAGTAGGTCAAATCTCAGAGAAACTGGGGGAATTACTGTTTATGAGCATTTATACAAATATATCTATATTCAAACTACAGAGTGGCCATGCTGGTCAGACTGGTCAGAGACTACTGAATACTAACCCGAAGTAGAATTGGGAAGGCAATGTGGACACACAGCTATGTGCCTTATCAACAACACTGACCTTTCCAGAGTCATCAAGAGAGAAGACTGCAGTACCCTAACATTTTTTAGAGATGCCTGTTTGGATGGACATAGCTATGTAAACCTTCAAAGTTAACTTCAGTTTCCTCTTTTGATTCTGCTCAAGTTTCCATCCAGAACCTTCCTCTCCTGGGCCATCGAATAGTTCTGCCTGTTTCTGAGTCCAGATATTTCTGAGTGCAGATTACCTTCTTGTATTGACATGTCATCTTAATATGTGGAGTTTAGGATCCTAGACTACCACATTTGTCCCAACGCATTTTTCTTCCAACAGAAATAACTCTAATGAGTTATTTTCTGCCAGGTGTGGGGAAACCACATTATGTTTCTGTAATAAACTTATGCAATGGTCTACTCCACTTCTCCTTTCTCCTTTCCCCCTCCCTCCCCTCTTTCTTTCCTTTCCCAACCTTCCCTTCCTTCCTTTCCTCTTCCCTCCTACTCTTTTAACATATGTTTATTGTATGCCTACAATATGGCTTTGTGTAAGACATGGTTCTGGTTACCAAGAATACAGCTCTGAACAAAAATAAAATCCTTCACTCTTACAGACATGGGCTATGAAGTTATTGAAACTTCAGCTTCATGTCCCTCATTTGTATGAATTTCTTCTAAAGCCCCAACAGGGGCCCTAGAAATATGTTTCTTGCTTTATATATTTATAAATTTTATAGAATTTGTAGAAAAGGGGCACCTGGTAGCTCAGTTGGTTGAACATCTGACTCTTTGGGCTCAGGTCATGATTTGCAGTTCATGGGTTCCAGCCCCACATCAGGCTCTACACTCTCAGTGCAGAGCTTGCTTCAGATCCTCGGTCTCTCTGTCTGCCCCTCCCTTCTCATGCACTGTCTCTCTCAAAAATAAAAACCAAAAAAAAAAAAAAAAAAAAAAAAACACCCAAAAACCAAACCGCAAAAATAAAATTTGTAGAAGATATTTTAGCTGTAATTGGTTAAGAATGTTGTCTCTTTCCACCTCAATTTTTCCATCATCATGCTTCCCCTTGTATCAGATGACATTTGGATGACAGAAAATATTTTGAGAATTCTTGTATGGAGAAATTGGATGAGGAATATATGGTCTGGGGTTAGTAGAATGTTATGTAGGTGGTATGCAGTCACTTCCATGTAGTTATTTAGCCGTTTTAATGTGGGAATGGGCTTCTAGAATACTACTACTCTCTACTGTGGTATTTTATCTATCATGTGACACAAAGTTACAGGTCCAGAGGACATATAGTGAAATAAAATGTGTCCTACAGTGGCCAGTTCCAAAAGTTTGTGACTGGATGAGGAGAAACAAGATCTGAAACATATAGAGTTGGAAGCTATCTATGAAACCTTTCTCCAATCATTAGACAAATAAAATTATTGGTAGGGAATTTGGGTCTCGTCAATACTTAGTCAAAATGAAAGTTCTCTCTTGTTGGCAAATACTCAATACTGTTGGCAAATGTGCATACTGTTAAAAATGAATGGTGTATTTTTTCTGTTTAGAAATCATGTGAAATAGAACTTTCAAGAATGTCTGGGTTTATAGGGTACATATTTGTAGCAGTACTACAGTGAACTTGAGTGTTTTTTATTATTTATCAAAAATAAAAACAAACTAGTCAGGGCACCTGGTGGCTCAGTTGGTTGAGAGTCTGGCTCTTGGTTTTGGCTCAGGTAATGATGAGTTCGAGCCCCACATTCACCTCCATGCTGACAGGGTGGAACGAGATTCTTTCTCTTTCTCTCTCCGCCCCACCAGTGTGAATGCATGCACACACTCTCTCAAAATAAATAAACATTTTTTTAATGGGCAAAGGATTTGAGTATACATTCTCCAAAGAAGACATACAAATGGCCAACCTATGAAAAGATGCTCAACATCAGGGAAATGCATGTCAGAATCACAATGAGATATCACCTCATCTGTTGGGATGGTCATTATAAAAAACAAAACAAAAAGAAAATAACAAGTATTGGTGAGGATATGGAGAAACAGGGACTCTGTGCACTATTGAGGTAAATGTAAAATGGTGCAGCCATTATAGAAAATAGTGTGGAGGTGCCTCAACAAATTAGAAATAGAACTACCATATGATCCAGAAGTCCACTTCTGGGTATTTATGTAAAATAATTTTTTTCAATTTTTTCTACTTCCTTAGGTGTAAAATTGGGTTATTAACTTGATTTTTTAAATTTTTAATTTTTTAATTTGAATTCTAGTTAACATACAGTGTAATATTAATTTCAAGTGTACAATTTAGTGATTCAACACTTCCATACAGCACCCAACGCTCATCATGACAAGTGCACTCCTTAATCCCCATCATCTATTTCACCCTTCCCCCTGCCCACTGCCCTTCTGGTAACCATCAGTTGTTCTCTATAGTTAAGAGTCTGTTTCCTGGCTTTCCTTTCTTTTTTTTCTCCCCGATGATCATTTGTTTTGCTTCTTAAATTCTATGTATAAGTGAAATCATATGGTGTTTGTCTTTCTCTGGCTTACTTATTTTGCTTAGCATAATACTGTCCAGTTGCAACAACCTGGGTATATATAGAGAAGAATTTAAAACAATTTCAAAGTGATATTTGCACTCTCATGCTCACTGCAGCATTATTCACAATAGCCAATACATGGAATTGATCTAAATGTCCTTCAGTGGATGGATGAATAAAGAAAATGTGGTATATACCTACAATGGAATATTATTATGTTACATTAATTACAGCAATTACATTAATCCTGGAGAGAATTAACATCTTAACAATATTGAATTTTCCCATCTATGAACACAGAATAGCTCTTTATTTATTTAGCTCTTCTTTCATTTCCTTCTTCAGTGCTGAGAGGACTACTTTGATAAGATGACATTTAAGACCTGAATTAAGTGATATGAACCATGAGGCTATCTGGAGGAACAGTATTCCAGGCAGAGTACAATAAGTACAAAGGTCCTCAGGTATAGTGTGCTTTGAGTGTTCTAAGCACAGCAAGGAGGCCATTGTGGCTGAGTGGAGTAAGGTGGAGTGAGGGTGCAGAGGATGAAGTCACAAAGGCAACAAGAGGCCAGATCATGTAAGGTCTTGTAGGCCATTATAAGTTTTGAATTTTATTTAGAGTAAGATGGGAAGTGATTAAACAGGTTTGAACAGAGGTGTGACGTTTGACTTATTTTTTAGGTCACTTTGGGTGGTTTGGGGAGAAAAGACTAATAGAGAAAGGTGAGTCCAAGATCGAAGCAGAAAAACGATTACAGAAAAAAGTTACAATATTTTAGCAAGCGTATATGGTAACTTGGACTAGGATGCCAGTAGAGGTAATAAATGTTGGAATATGGATATATTTTAACAATAGAGTTGATGGGATTTGCTGAAAGCTAGATGTGGGCCATGAAAGAAAGAGTCAAAGATGTCCATAAGCTTTGGGGCCTAAACAACTGGAAGAATAGATTTTTCATCAATTCAGTTGGGGAAGCCTCTATGGGGAGATGTTTTCAAAGGTGTTTTTCTGGCTTAGAAAGAGTGAGAAGGGGAGAAAGACTTTTTTTCTAAAATCTTTATGCACCACTGAATTTTAAGCACAGAATTTGAGAATTTGCAGCCTATGTTCTGAGTATATTTCAATAGCGACCACCTGTGGTAAACAACAGCCTATGCATTATGGTATGAACATGAATGGTAAGCAGAAGGCAATAGGCAGAAAGTAGGAAAAGAATATTTCAATTAGTAACTGAGGTGATTATGTCCCTTAAGAAGCATGCAGGAATGGATGCTAATGAGTCTCTGAGTAGGGAAGACCTCACTGAAGATTCTCTATTTTATTTGAGACTTGAAGAAGTTAGCCAGCAGAGGGAGGTGGGGTTTGTGGAAATGGAAGATTAACCTATAATAAGTCAAGTGATGAGCAGGTGCAAGGATCCAGAAATGAGAGGATGTGTTTGAGGAATTAACGAAAGACAAGCATAAGTATAGAGTAAGGAGAACCAAAAGGAGAATGTTGTGAAATAAGGCAGGAGATAGGATTAATCCTAACAATTAGATCTGCAATTTTACAAATCACTGTGGCTGCTGTGTAGCTCCTGTGTAGAGAATGAGCTGCAGGAGCACAGATGTTAGTTATTGAGCCTGAAGACTAGATAGGCTTGTATTCTAACTCGTAGTCTTGGTGAGGGATGATGATGATGGCAGTGGGTTCAAACTTCAGAGATATCTAGGGGCTTAGAGATGGCCAAAGGGAAGAGTGAAGCCCTAAGAATGACTGATTACTGGGTTTCCAAGGTGAGCAGCTTGGTGAAGGATGGTTCCTTTCACTAAGATGGGAGTGCTTGTTATTAAGTTATTGTCTCAGCTCCAAACCTTGGAGTAGGTGTGGACTATCTCTATTCTGCTTTGTGAAGCTGGTGCTTGTGTCTTGCAAACTACATTCCTGCTTTGCCAGCTGGCTCTCTGTCAGCCTCTGTCATTGGTGGTGTGAGGGAGACTGGAAAGCTGGAGGAGAAACACCCCCTACTGTCTGCTTCATCTTAGCATCTCTACAGCAATGATTCTTTCCCCCCACCCTCTTCCCACAGCAGCCAGCCCTTTCCATAGTAGCAGCTGAATGCAGTTGGCAGTTTTCCTTCCATTTGCAGAGTCAGTCTCCAGGTGCCCCCACAGCCAACAGTGTCTACCAGATGATTCTCCCTCTTCAAAGGTCTGGATCCCAGGTTTATGGGGAGCCTCCTCTGAACTCGAAGATTCCAGTTAAGCAGCATCTCTTCCTCAGAGGTCTGAGTTTAACTATTGGTGTGGGAGGGCCCTCTAATTTTCTAGGTTTTAATAATTCTAATCTCTTCCCCTTATTCCCTCTGCCTTTCCTGCAGTTGCTATCTCTGTGAAGATTTTTAAAATACCTTTTATTTTACCTAGTTAGTATTTCTTTATATTAAATTATCTTTAAGTAAATAACCAGTATGGTGTCTGTCTCCTAACTGGACTCTGACTGGCACATAAATTGTTATTAGGAGTATTCCCAGGAAACAGACCCTAAAGGATGGGATTTGGCCATTAGCTTGGTTTTGTGCTTGGTCTTGAGGGTAGTGCTGAGCTCCTGGCTAATAGGAAATGAATACTGATAACCCATGTCATGCATAACTATCATGATTAATTAAGCCATCACCTGTAGTTAATTGGGATAAAGTGCCTACTGAAAACAAGTGCCTTGAAGCATGTATCTGCAACGTTTGACTGTTAGACAGTAACAATGAGTATGACGACTGGTGGCAAATAGGTTCTTCTGAATACACTAAAGCACTTAGAGAAAGTACCAACCTTGGGTCCTTATTTTCTCTGTTCAGGTCTCATCTGAGAGGAAGAGGGATTCCATGGCAGCCCTAAAAGAATCTCTCATTTTCATGGGGCACCTGGGTGGCTCAGTCGGTTAAGCATCCAACTTTGGCTCAGGTCATCATCTCATGGTTCATGGGCCCATATTGGATTCTGTGCTAATAGCTCAGAGCCTGGAGCCTGCTTCAGATTCTGTGCCTTCCTTTCTCTCTGCCTGTCCCCCACTTATTCTCTCTCTCTCTTTCAAATAAATTTTTAAAAAATAGAAAAAAAAAGAATCTCTCATTTTTTATAGCTACAGGGCTGCTACTGTTAAAAATGAACAAATATTTAATTTTCCAGTTTACAGAATTTACAACTTCAGTTGAATCTATATCCTTGCCAGGTTAGGAAAGTGATAGGGAAGGAGAGAGATCCCAAAACTTGGATTGGGGATACATCTGGCTAGACTTAGACCAAGGTGAGAATTTTGAAATCTCAAGTCACTTTGAACCTCTCCTGTCAGTGGAAGCAGCTTCTCCTTCTGTGTCTGAAGATATCAGCCTTTTGTTGCTTGAAAACTATCCACTATTCATAACTAGGGTCAGATATCTGCATGCTCCAGGGGAACAAGTACAAAGTCTGACCCAGAAGGAAGCAGCTTATAAATCAAAAAATTGCCAGATTTTCCTAAGTTACATCAATACAAACCTGGGGAAAATATATAGGACCATTCCTATATATTAAGGAAGAGGGAATATGAAACTGGATTAGGCCAAATGTATTGATATGAGTGCACTTACACTCACTTACCAATCTGGATTTAATGTGTTAGCTCATGCAGGTGGAAATATTCTAATAATTTATCAGTTGACAGAGGCTTGGGCTCTACAGTGACCTCTGTTTAATGACACTGAAATACCAGTAATTCCCCCATCATAATGTAGCTGGAAGAAAGTTTAGGGAGACAGGAACGTTGGAATGCCTTTATAATGAGTAATCTACACATTCATTCGTCAACTACATCCTAAAAGGTTCCAGAGGCCACTCTCATCACCAATATATTGAAAAATGCATTTGTGTGTAGGGCGTGCACATCCTTGAGAAGTGCTGTCATGGCTGTAAGCCAGGATTAATTGTGGGAAATTTCACCATTGAAATACTGTATATTTTCTTTGAAGTCTTCCTCAGAGGGACCTGTAGTCACTTATTAGAGTGTGTACTGAGGAAAAGGAAATACCTAGACTTTTGGGGGAATATCAAACACTGGCTAATTGACACTAATCCCTGGACACCCATATCACTGTAGTCTACCAGTGAAACGGGGGGCTTATATGAATCAGGTATTAATTGGATCCTTAGCCCAAATTTGAAAAAGTAGACCCAGTAGGTCTGCAGACCTATTGCATGGTTATTTATCCAGTTTTTGAATGTATAATTAGAAGATATATATGTTTAGGGGGATCTGGATAGCTCAGTTGGTTAAGAATCTGACCTTTGATTTCCACTCAGGTCATGATCTTGTGGTTCGTGAGATCAAGCACTGCACTGGGCTTTGTGCTGGTAGAGTGGAGCCTGCTTGGGATTCTCTCCCCTTCTCTCTGCCTGTTTCTCTCTCTCAAGTAAATAAAACAAACTTAAAAGAGATATATATTTAGACATAATAGATATACTTGGCAACTGGTAAAATCTTTACATTATCAATTTGACCCATGGAAAAAGGACTATAACAGTAGAAAAAGGAAGCCTCTGGAACCTTTCCATCCTACTAAAACAGTAAACAAAATGAATAGCGTATCTTCAAGTGAATTGCAGAGATTAGTGCCCATTACCAAAAAGTTAGAAAGATGCCTATCACATTCCCACATAAGTCGCCTGTTGGTGCCCAATGCAGAAGGTGGATCTTGAAAAATATCTGAAAGACAGTCATAAACTTAATCAGGAGGTTGGACCTTGAGGGTGTTATGCTGAGCGAAATAAGTCAGGCAGAGAAGGACAAATATCATATGTGTGCACGTATAGGAGGACTAGGAGGAACTTAACAGAGGACCAATCGGGAGAAGAAGGGGGGAAATGGTGGGGGAAAGGGAGAGAGGCAAACCATGAGAGACTCTAGAATGCTGACAAAAACTGAGGACTGATGGATGTGGGGGGGTGGGGGGGATGGGCATGGAGGAGGGCACTTGTGGGGATGAGCACTGGGTGTTATGTGGAAACTAATTTGACAATAAACTATTTGTAAAAAAAAAATAAATAAACTTAATCAGGAGGTGATTTTTGTTGTAGTTAATGTTCCACATGGAGTATTTTTACTAAAGCAGATTAACACTATAGCTCATGGTACCTTGTATTCAGCTAATTAATTGATATGGCAAATGCTTTTTTTCTCTATATCTGTTTATAAAGACCAACTAGAAATAGATTACTACTTATAATGCAGGTCCAGTAGTACATGATTACAGTTTTACCTCAGGGTTACATCATATCTCCTGCCATAATATTGTCTATAGATATCTTGATCATCTGAACATACCAAATCAACTGATTCAATACAATGATTGAATTATACTGATTGGACCTGATAAACAGGTAATAGTAAATATATGGGATGGTTAAGTAAATAGCTGGATAGCATCCAGTCAGGGTTCATCACTTGATACAATAGGAGACAATGGAGAAGAAGCAGTTTGCATGGGTTGAGGGGATAATGATCAGTTTAGTTTTATCCATGTCGAGGCTGCCTCAGAGTCATTCAAGTGAATATGTTCAGGAGACAGTTGTATATACTAATCTGGAGTTCACAAGAACCCATGCGATATAAATTTGGGAAGTGCTGGCAAAATGGTAAATCTTAAGTGAACCCATTTAAGTGGGATGAAATTATTAGTAAGAGTGTATAGACTGAAAAGAGAAGACCCAGAAGAAAGCCCTGAGGGATGTGAAACTCTAACTTAAAAAATTCTAGATGAGGAAGAGCCAGTAAAACAGAAAGAATGAGAAGGAGTATCCAGAAAACTAGGAGGTGTTCCAGAGGGTATGGCATCAGAGAAGTAAAGGGAAGTAGTGTGGCTACAGGAGGGGAGGGGATCAGGAGTGTAAATGCTGTAGCACGGGAACAAGGGAAGGACTGCATGTCTGCAGGGTTTACCTCCATGGAGGTCATCGGCAACTCAGGGAGGAACAGCTTCAGTGTGGTGGAGGCTGTAAAACTAGTTTCAGGTGGGTTGAAGAGTGATGGAGGTGGTTATAAAGAGGGTAGAGGCGTGGACAATTGGTGGATAGTGAGGCCAAGTTCACTGAGATAGATGAGGATCAAAACACCTGATTTACGGTCGATCTGTATGCACCTTGAGTTTGAAATGCCTTTGTATTTTCAATGCCTAATTTGAAGACTAGTGTGGTATTTATGAATGAGTTGTGGTTGACTATCACTAATAAATTGTCATTTTTTATCCTATGATTCTTTTTCATATGGTTGGTAAATACGAAACTTGGTAACTGAAGGAGGAAATGGTATTGCCAGACTTCTTATAAAAGCAAGTATGTTTACCTACCCAACTTGAGGCAGGACTTATGTAGTATAGGAGCACATTGCTAAATACACTGGGGCCAAGTCTGCCCAGTCACTTAGAGCTGTAGGACTCAGGGTATACCTAAGACTCTGTCTTGATCTTTGTTTTCCTATTTATAAGTCGTTTTACCATACCTACTTCCTAGAGTAGCAAGAATGAAATAAAATAATAAATTACAATGCTAGCGCATGGCCAGGCTCACCGTCAGTGATCAATATGTTCATTCCTTTCAGTCCAACATAGAGAAGTATGAGGCACTGCAGGGAAGCTCCATTCTCCTTCCATACTTTTTAGTTCTCGGATTTTAAGGGCATTGTTTGAATAGGAAACACGTATAGTCCTTGTTCCTGGACTAGAAAATAATCAGTGGTACAACACAGCAGGACACTAGGATGATCTAAGCAGGCAGTGAAATAAGAAACTGGTGAATGGAGGTGGACACCAAAATATCCTACATAAATTCCAGTACAAGCAGAGCAAGTGAGCTAAGGAAAGGGAGAAGTGTAGGGAAAAGAAATAACATGAGTTATGTTAACAACTACCATGCAGAATCAATTTTTCCTAGTAGAGAAACATGATGGCTAAAGCAATGTTTTGATAAAAAAGGCATGTTTTAATTATAAAGAAGATTTTTCCGCCAGTAATTCCACGTAGCAAAATATAAAATGTATCAAGGTACAATGTTGACATTTCCAAATAGAGAGTAGACTTGTATGTCAGTGAAAATATTTAAATCAAGTCTTCCCAATCTTGTACAATTTTAGATGTTTCCACCTTTATTCAATTTTATAAATAATATCTAAATCTCCCCTATATAATTCTGTGATTAATATTATAGAAGTTAGAAAACAGGTCTAAGTAACTGAAATACCTAAAAGAACCAAAAGTCTAAATACCTATAATAAAAACCCAGCTGGATTGCACACATCTATCATTATGGGCACTTGATACAAATGCTCGACTCCATTAGACTTCACAGCAGTTTACTGAGAGTCTACAAAGCATTCCTGGTGTTGAGAAAATCCAATATAGTTCTTGGCCTGTCTATGGTAGGTCTTAACAAATATTTATTAATAAATATATAACATAATCATGCTGAGAAAAACAACAGTAGTTTTTTGGATTAATACTTTTAGGAGGATTATTTTCATTCAATTTTGTGTAATTGCAATTGATTGATTGAAGAAATTTATACCTAGCATATCATCATCATCCCTCCACTGGGAAGCACTTGATCCATCTGGCCTCTTTCAGTGGTCTCTACTGCTGCTATCTGACTTTATAAGAGAGAGGTGCATTTTCATACAATTAGTGGGAATATAAAATTGGTACCGTCTCTTTGGAGATCCATTTGTTAATGCTATTAAAAAACATAACCTTTAATTAAACAATTCCACACCTAGAAACTTATACCTCTACAAAGTTGAATGGACAAGGATCATCAAGACTGCAGCGTTTATAAACCAAAAAGCTGGCAACAACCTCAATGTCCATAAGAAAGGTTACATGAATTATGATGCCTCTATAATGGAATTTTCAGCAGCTGTTACAAAGAATGAGGTAGAATTTCTTCACTAACACAGATCTTTAAAAATACTAAGTGAAAACAGAGTTTGCATAATGATAATAGTATTGATAATAGTAATTATTATTATAAACACTTGTGAAGTATGCACTATATTCTAAGTGTTTTACCTTTATTAACACATTTAATTCCCACCCAGACCCCATGAGGTGGGTGCTAACTGAAAGTCCTCATTTTATAGATAAGGAAACTGAAGCACATTATTGTTAAGTAACTTGTCCAAGGTCACAAAATTAATGTCAGAGTCAGTCTCTGGCTTGAGGATCAGATTTCTTACCTGGTTCTGTCCTATGTATGTTAAAAAACGTATTAAATATGCATTTGTAAATATACACCTGTGTGTATGGATATGGATACAAACGTCCGTGTAAATGTATGTATTCATATGTAAACAGAACATGGTGCTAAATACAACCTCTAAACTGTTAGCAGTTGCTTTCTTTAAAGAGTGGGTAGGGGAGGAAGAGGGGAAGATACTCTTTATGTAATACGAGTCTATTTTGCCTATTTGCCTTTGTTATGAGGGATATTATTTTTATCATATTTTTTTCACAGAAGATGTTTCCCAAAATAAAACTTTCTAGTTATTTTTCTTCTGCTGCTAGCAATTAAGGAAGAAATCTGGCCATTTTTCCTCATTGTTAAAAAGTTATTCATTTAGCAAAAACATTTAAACTGTGCTAGGTATCCTGCCTGTCCTTGTCCTTAGGGAGCTCACTGTCTACTGGAACAGACTGACATATAAACAGGTAATTCCAGAGCCTCTATGATGGGGACATACAAAGATGGGGTGGGAGGGACACAAAGGAAAGGTATCAATTCTGTGGAGGTAGTGGAGGGGCAGTGCGAAGGAAGGTACCCAAAGAGAAGGTAATGCTTTGGTTAAATACTAAGTGAAAAGTAAGAGTTCTTCAGGAGACAGAGGAGAGAGAGAGAGAGAGAGAGAGAGAGAGAGAGAGAGAAGGCATCCCAGATGGAGGGAATGATGGCAGCAAAGACACAGAGACAGGAACCCACATTTGTCTTCAGGGAACTGGCCATAATTTAATTTAGTTGCAGCTTAGGGGGAAATGTGTGGAGTGCCTCTGGAGATGTGGGCAGAAGCCACATCCTCTAAGTTTTGTGAGCGTTGTTAAGAACTTCATTCTGTGTACCAGTGTTTCAGAATATTCAAAGAATAAAGGAGTTCATAGAATAACTCAAAAGATATGGATCAAAAGATACACACAGAATGGAATATTATCCAGCCTTAAAAAGGAAGGAAATTCTGACACATGCTACAAGTAGCTGAACCTTGAAAGCATTATGCTGAGTGAAATATCAGACACAAAAGGACAAATACTGTCTGATTCCACTTACCTGAGGTATCTAGAATAGTCAGATTCATAAAGACAGAAAGAATAGTGGTCACTGGAGGTTGAGGTGAGGAGGTGTGAATGACTGTTCAGTGGTTACATAAGTTCAGTTAGAGATGATGAAAAAGTTCTGGAGATGGGTAGTGGTGAGAGTTGCACAACTGTGAATGTACTTAGAGCCACTGAATTGTACACTCGATGGTAAAATGATGAATTTTATACAAAGCGTATTTTACCATATAATAAAACAAGTTGAGATGGTAAATTTTATGTGTATTTTACCACAATTTAAAGGATGGGCTAAAAAAATATATAGATGAAATATTTAGAAAAAGAATTCAAATTTCTTTTTTTGACATTAAAGTTAGATATGTCATTTCTTTGTTCAAGCTGATAATAATGACTTGTTTGTGTTATGTAATAATTGGCTGCCACTTACTGAAAGCTAGGTCTGCACTAGCTTAACATCCATAGAGATAGGGAGATGCAGGCCCAGAGACTCAACTGACTGGCACATGGCTAGTGAGAGGGCGTTTCTAGGAATTCCAGGATTGGAACTCACCTCCCAAACCCTTGCTCTGTCACCAACCCATAAGCTGCTTGATTATCTTACTACTTTTTTGGTTATGTCTACATTTTTCTTAAATTTTCCCTTGATCTGCAAAGAAAGGATTGTTTGGTGTTTTCTGGGTTCAGAAAATGTAAGAAGGCTGAGGGAACGCAGAATGAAATGTTTGTTGAGTGTTTACTTTTATCCACGTATGATACTTTTGAAGGGCTTTGACCTTCTGCCTGAGGGAGCAAAAGAACAAAGTCTAGACGAGCACACCGGAGAACAAATCAGCCAGCCACCTGTTACCGGGGAGAGGATGGTCCGTAGTTTTGTTGCGGCTGTTATCTGGAGAATACGGCTGCCAGGCCCCCCGCCCCCCCGCCTCCAGCCTCCCCAGCTGTGGGTACTCAGACACTGCGCTGGCTCCCGCGCAGGCGCGCAGCGGCCGCTGCGTTCGGTGGCCGTGCTTTGCCGCTTGGTGCACCGGTGCCCCCGAGTGATTCCTCCTTGGCCTCTTTTCCCTCTTTGCCTGGGACTAAGGGTCGCCGCTGTCCCGTCTCCTGGCCCTCTCCAACCCCTGCCCAGAACAATCCCGGCGCGGCCCCTACCCTCTGACCCCGCGTTGCACAATGCCGGAGCCAAGTCCCCAAGGGCGTGAAATCCAGCGTTCCTGCCCCTGGGCGGGGACGCTCGGCTACCGTGCGGGAAGCCGAGGCGGCGAGCGCGCCGCCGACACAGCTCGCCGGCCAGGGCCCCGCGAGTCCCCGGGGAGCTGCCGCGGCAGGCCCCCCGCACCGCCAGGCCCGCCCGCCGCTCCTCTCACAGGCCGCCGCCGCCGCCGCCGCAGCCATGGCGGAAGTTCATAGACGTCAGCATGCCCGGGTTAAAGGAGAAGCCCCCGCGAAATCCTCCACACACAGACATGAGGAGGAGCTGGGGATGGCGTCGGCCGAAACGCTGACGGTGTTCTTGAAGCTGCTGGCCGCCGGCTTTTACGGCGTGAGCTCCTTCCTGATCGTGGTGGTCAACAAAAGCGTGCTTACCAATTACAGGTAGGGCCGAGGCGGCGGCGGCGGCGGCGGCGGCGGCGGAGGCCGTGGGGAGGAGCGCGCGGCAGCGGCGGCGGGGCGCCGGCTTCTTGGACTTAACGCTGCCGGAGTTAAAGATGAACAAAAGTTGGGCGGGAGCCGGGGAGGGCGGGAAGCGGACGCCCGGTCGGGGCGGCGGGGCCGGCTTGGCGCGCGGGCCCGGGGTGCGGGTCCCGCTCCGGGCTCCCGGCTCCCGACGGCCCGGCGCGCGTTACCGGCGGCGGTGGGAAAGCGCCCGCCGTGCGGGCAGTGCAGCGCCCTGGAGACCTTGCCCCGCGGAGCAACGGAGCGGAGTTTGTTTCGTGACTTTTGGCTCCTGTGTACGGCAGGCTGGGAGCAGAGCGAGGGGTGCCGTCCTTTCACGGCATCCTGGGCCGGGGGCCGGGGCTTCAGGGTTCCCCAAGTTCGCTGACAGCCTCTGGGGACGTGCGCATCCCCAAGCTCTTTTAAGACGATTCGGATGCTGTCACTGGGACCCTGAGGCAGAAGCAGAGCTTCTGTTTTAAAGATTTTTGTTTTAAGGATGTGAAACCGTTGAAGACACCTATGTCTTCACCGCTTGAAAAATCCGTTGCAGGCAGCTGACTGAAATTGTGGAATCAGACAAGATGAGACAAGTGGCCGCCCCAGGCTACAAAAATCCGGGATGTTGCTGATCCCAACCAGCAGGGATTTCTCCCAGATTTTCATTAGGAGAAAAGACAGATGTTGGTGTTTGTATCAAAATACATTTAAGTTGAATTCACAGAGCTACAGTTTGGGTTTTTCTGACCCTGTATTTTTCTTTCTCCACCTTTTTGTAGATTTCCCTCCTCACTATGTGTTGGACTTGGCCAGGTTAGTTGGAATCTTCAGCATTACGTGGTTTATGTCGTTAGAACTTCTGTGTGTGTCTTTATGTGTAGAACAGTGAATCTGTGTTCTCTGTTTACAGATGGTGGCCACAGTGGCAGTTCTCTGGGTGGGAAAGGCGCTCAGAGTAGTCAAGTTTCCTGACCTTGACAGAAATGTACCTCGAAAGGTAAAATAGAAATAATAATACTTTTTTTCTGAAAAGAAGTCCCTGTATATTTTTGTCAGTGCTCTGCGTATTTAAAAATTGCAGTCTAGAAATTGCCCAGAGTGGATATAGTGAAGGTAAAGAATAAGTGTAGTAATATGTGTTTTTAAAAAGTCCTACAAACTCTTTAAAATTAAGAGGAAAAAGCCTCCTGAAATCTTGTGTTACTTTAATCGATGAACTTATTGGGAGGACAGCTATTTTGCATTTTCTACACCCATCTAATCTAACCAGTGTATCCTACATTCATTATTCTTTGGGTTTTCTTACTTTTCTGTCTGCCTCTGCTTAACTCCATGTGAAGATGAAATGTCTTTCCTTTTTTTTGCCATGGGCTAATCCATTATATTTTAAAGCAAATGATGTTTCTGTCTCATAAGGTTTGATCATATTCATATTTCTGTTTCTTTTTCCTTCTCCATTCTTCCCTCTCTCTGCCACAGTACTGCTGTTTATCCAGAAGTAATGTTTTTGTGGGTGCTTCATTGGGGCCAGATTGTGTATGAGTTCTGATCTTATGTTTTAAGTGGAAAGATTTTGATCGTATAAACAAAAGTGTTTCTCTTTGAAAGGACCTTGTTTTAGCTATCTTTATTATTGAGTTTTGTTATCCCTTTTTAAATTTTCTAGACGTTTCCACTACCTCTACTATATTTTGGGAACCAAATCACGGGACTGTTCAGCACAAAGAAACTGAAGTATGGATAACTTTATTTTACTAGTGAGGTTAATATAATGTGTTCTTAAAACTGTACTTGAATGTTAAGTATTTAACACATTGTTATTGATTCTGGAAAAAATGAAAGGACCAGAAAGCTTCTGTTACTAAATAATGAAGATTACGCCAAAGGTTTTAGTTTAAAATTTTTAAGTTTGAATAGAAAGAGTCTTACTTGTTTTGGGTTTTTTCCCCTTCACTTTGATAATAGAAGTCTTAAAATGTTATAAAATGCTGTGATAGAGATTTTCATTATTTTTCCAGATCTATAATAGTGAAGAATATACGTTAGGCTCCTGGGATTTCAATTTTTTAATACAATTTATAAATACCATATTTTAAGCAAACTCTGCAAGCAAAATCAGAGGATTGGTATGAGAACTTTTATAGTTTTTCTTTTAACCTGAGGTAGTTAAAATAACATCAGATGGAACTCTGATACAAATATTATACCTATGGCCATATCACTGTAGAAGCAGCATATTCACTTCCATAAAAAAGCAATAGTTCTCTGCTCCACAACAAAACTGTTTAATTATCCTCTAAATTCCCAATTCTTGGCTTCTCCACTTGAGGAGTATAGTATGTACTGGTGTATGTGATATTAAAATTATACACACAGGGGAGCCGTATAACAGAAATCCATGGTTTCACTACTGCCACTTTTTTTTTTTTTTTTTTTAACATTTTCATTTATTATTGAGAGACAGAGCATAAGCAGGGGAGGGGCAGAGAGAGGGGGAGACGCAGAATCTGAAGGAGGCTCCAGGCTCTGAGCTGTCAGCACAGAGCCCGTGAGTTCATAACCTGAGCCGAGCTCGGATGCTTAACCTACTGAGCCACCCAGGCACCCCTCACTACTGTCACTTAAGCTAAACCTTTGGCATAGTAGATGATTGTAAAACAATGGGGAGACCCTGAGGATCAGAGACAAAGTGTTTTTCATTTTTTTTTTCTCCAGACCCAAGAAACCTGACAGAATGACCATGATGATACCTCTGGGGGAGGGTTCATGGAAGTCAGATTTCTCATGGGTGGGGCATCCTTTTTCATCTCATTATCCACTTGAAAGGAAATGCAGACCTGCTACAAAGTGCTGCTTGTATAGAATTTGCTCTTCTTCATCCATTGCCATCCATCTATCCATCCATTCATTCACAGCTATCTTTCATTGCCAGCTAAGTATAAGGCACCTTGGAGTGAGATGAGATATATTCAGAAATAACTGTATTGCAAAAGGCTCTGTGTTTGACTAGTGTAAGCAAAGTGCTCTGGTAATTTAGAGGAAGACCAAAGTACTTCCACAAAAAGTCAAGGACTGTTTCATGTGGGTAGGTTATCAGATACGCCGTTTGGAGGGTTGGAGATGTTTGGGGGGAGTGGAGTGGGTGGGAAGTAAGGTTAGTCTAGTAAAAAAGGAAGAGAAAGGTCTTTATCTCTTAAAGACTAACATGGTTACTGTTAAGGGTATTTGTATAATAAGTAGGATAAAATAAAAAAGTGGCTGTTCTTAGTCTTTGATAATAGATACATGATCTCTACCTTTTTTTATAGTTAGCTTGGCATTTATCACTTCTAGTAGGTTTATAAAAGCAATTTTTTCAGGCTTTCAAATAAGAATTCTAGAGAGAAGTAAAGGTTTAATCACAGATTAATCAACGTGGAATGGAATTAATCAGCATAATGGAAGGAAGAGATTAGCATTATTTTAAGGTATTTGAGGAGTCTTAGGTTAAAAAGTAAATTGTTAAACTTTATTTTACCTAATCATTTTTATCATTTATTCATTTATTTTTATTTGCAGCTTGCCAATGTTTACAGTTCTGAGAAGGTTCTCCATCCTGTTTACAATGTTTGCTGAAGGAGTTTTACTCAAGTGAGCTAAATTTCTAATATATGTAGTCTTTAATAAACTTTAATCATCTTGAAAAGGGACCCAGCATATGTGAAATAGTAAAATTATTTGTCTTGTTTCTACTTTATCTTTTGAGAAGTTTAAGAAACTTTCTTCCTTTGCTATAGGAATTGATAGTTTATGGGAAGGGTAGTTGGGAAGGTTATGAGTTGTAGTTGGAATCTGTCTGAACATGAGATATACTTTTAAGAATTCCTGTACTGTTGCCACTGGGTGAAGCTGGGTCAGAAACATCAGTATAGATTTTAAATGGTGTTCATAACTTGGCTACTTTTACCACAAGTGTGTGTATTCTTTTTCTACTTAAAGAAATTCTGATTTACAAAAATGCAAACTCAATAATAATAGTAAATTATAAGAATAAAAAAATGAGTATACTTTTTTTTATAACTATTTGCTTCATGAAAAGGGGCTCTTTGAAATATCCAGTTTCGTGGAAGCATTTAAAATATTGTTTATAGCTTTTTTTTTTTTTTAAAGAAAACATATATATTTTTTTGCCTTAAGATTAAGTCTTTTGCCAAAGATTAAGTCTTTGTGAATAATTAAAGGCACATGTATGTATTTTTTAATTATTTTATTTTGCAGGAAAACTTTTTCTTGGGGTATTAAGATGACTGTATTTGCAATGATTATTGGAGCCTTTGTAGCTGCCAGGTAAGAATGTATTAAGAACATATTGGAAATTATCAATAATTATTGATAATTATCAGTTACCAGTAAAGAGATTTTCTTGTAGACCAAGTAAGAATCCCGTCTTTGAAAAGCATCCAAAAGATTCTTTAAAAGTTAAATCTTTCTGGCTGTATTAAGGTCAAAGCTGGCAAAATCTGATTCTTCTTTGTATTGAGCATATACCTTATGCCACATAATATGTTTGGCATTTTACACATATTATTTATTCATTCTTTACAACAACTCTGAGAGCTACTGGTATAATTTTCCTATTTTTAGTTGAGGAAACTGAAACCTGAGTTCAGTAACTTAGTCAAGGTTACACAGCTAGTAAATGGCAGAACCGAGATTTGAATTTGTGCCTGACTCTGGAGCCTGTGTGCTTTTATAAATCATCTGGTATTCGTTTACTTTGCATAGTGCTGAAGCAAATAGTGTCTCAGAAAAGGCAGATGATAATGAATTATTTGCTTGTAGAATAATAATAGAATTTCTTTATTTGGCCTCACTTAAGATATATCACAAATGCCATAACTTAGACATTCTGTTAAATTACTAAAGCTTTTTCCGTTGTTCTTAAGTTTAAGTTTTAAAATGCAGGGAGAGGGGCACCTGGATGGCTCAGTCATTTCAGGCCATGATCTCACAGTTCTCTGCTCCTACCCTGTGTGTGCATCTGCTCTTTTTCTCAAAAATAATTAATTAATATTTAAAACAGGGAGAAAACGTATGCCCAAAGACTCAGAAAATTAAAGTTATGGCTAGAGTCCTTCTACATTTTACTTAGCCCAAGGCATACATATGTGGGTTTGCTAATGACACAGATTCTTCCCGACACACATTTTCCATCTGGGAGTTCAGTGCGCTTCTTGGATTAGCTCATTTACCTTCATCATTCCTGTGGTATAGGCAGGAGAAAATAGTAAAGTCAGATTCTATTCCACCCTAACTCTCCAACGAAATTTCATTCCTTTTTTTTTGTTTGTTTGTTTTTAAGGATAGAAGAGTTACTAGAATTTTGTTATATTGCTGATGGTTTTTCCCTTTGCATAATATTGCCTCCCTGAAAAAAAATTGTATATCAGCCTCTAGTCTTTCTTTTAGAGATGCCCTGCTAGTCTTTGAAGCATTTCCTTGAAGCTGGTGGGATTCAAACCTGAGTCAAACAACAGGAGTTCCTCAGGGCCAACCCTGGTCTGCAGATCTGGATCAGCCTTATCTAATCAGAACCTTTTAGTAGGGAAACAGATTGGGAGGAAGGGAGTCTGAAGTTAAAAGGTTGTCAGGCTGTTTGGAAAAGAGAATGTACATTAGACTAGTTCTGCCTAAAATAGCAGTAGCATAGAGCTCCTTAGAAGTCTCATTCCATGTACTAGTTAGCTATAAATACATGGTAGTTTTGCGTAATCAGAGAATGTGGAATGTGGGGCCACTAGTTTATCTAGGGTGCTAAAGGTTACTGAAGACATAACTCTTCTTAGATTTTCATTTTTCAGTTTAGTCTACTAAATTCTTTTTTTTTTTTTTTTTTTTAAATTTCTGAGCCAGAGAGAGAGACAGCATGAGCAGGGGAGGATCAGAGAGAGAGGGAGATACAGAATCCGAAGCAGGCTCCAGGCTCTGAGCTAGCTGTCAGCACAGAGCCTGACACGGGGCTCGAACCCATGAACCATGAGATCATGACCTGAGCCGAAGTCGGACACTTAACCAACTGAGCCACCCATGTGCCCCTTTAGTTTACTAAATTCTTATCTTGTGCCTGGTGGTCAGCTAAATAATAGAAAACTTCAATTTCCTGAATCCTGACAGTTATACCTCATAGGCTTTTAAAGCAGTGATTTAAGTATTTGAATTCCTGCTGTGTGCTTAGACACTGTTGTAGCTTGATCTCAGAACTGACTATAATCTGTACCTCAGAAACTCCACCCAGTGACCCAACCACTTGTATAACCTGCCTTTTGTGTGAATGAATCCTTGGAAAATGACATGTTAACACATTAATCTTTTTGGTTTCCTTATCTTTGAAATTGAGCCCCAGTGCCGCCTTCTTGCTTCAGATGTATTATAATGGTGAATTTGGTTACTTTTTCTTGTCTGACTTTGAATTCAGAGCAGTGTGTTCTTAACTGACGTGATTGATTGGTTACTAATGTTATTGTTTAAGTGTTAGTACTTTTCATTTCTGAAGACTTTCCTATTAAGTTTGAAATTGCAGACTATAACCAGGAATCAAGAAATAGTAATAAACTGATAAAATGCCTAATGTTCACTTACCTAAGTGAGAATATGTTCTTCCATATATTGTACTTTAGACTTATTTAAAATTACATGCACGTTCTTTAAATGTAAGTTATTAAAGTGTTGCTTGTGTTTTTCAGCTCTGACCTGGCATTTGATCTGGAAGGATATGTTTTTATTCTGGTAAATGATGTCCTGACAGCAGCAAATGGCGCATATGTAAAACAGAAATTAGATTCAAAAGTAGGTAGCAATCTAAATCTTTAAGAGATGTTTACTGATGTTGGGAGTGGTAATGTCAATTTGTCAGGAAAAAAGCAGAGAATAAAGAAAATTACTTAGGAGAGATGGGAAAGACCTAGGGATCTTTGAAGGCAAAATACCTGTATGTTGCTGTTCACATAAGAAACTTTATTTTTCAGTTATTAATTAGCAATTAGATTTTATTTTTATCCCTTTTCTGGAAGGGATTGGGTGAATATTGACTTTGAGAGGGAAGTAATTAAGTGTGCTCATTGGAGAAAAGTGTCATAAATGTTCATTGCTGTGGAATGGACAAGAAAGAAATATATGGAAGCCCTTGAGCAGATTTGAGGAGTAAGTGTTGAAAGGGGCTGCGGAACAGGAATGGACTTTGCATATTTGTCCCACAAATAATGGGAAACTTTAGGGAGCATTAGGATCATTCTCTCTCAGGAGCAGCGCTGGGTTCCTTGGCCTAGATCTTGTGCACATGAATGTTACATACCCAGCTCTTAACTTGCAGCATGCTTTAAAGATATTTTTTTGTTGATCTAGTATATACTTTGAATATATACACACTAAATTTTATTTTTAGGTCAAGCCAGAAAGTAGAGAACTCGAGCCACATTGCTTTTACTACACTATAGTATAAATTCACATTATTGTAAGAAGAAGCTATGTGGAACTCAGCTGTATACATCATAGGATTGTTATTGAAGGAATTGCCCTTTCTATCATGATGTATCCTGTATAAGGACCCACATGAGATACCGTCACCATAGTGTTTCCTGAACATTGTTACATTTTTTATCTCATAATTAAATGTTGCAGCTGACCATGACTTTATCTTATTTCCCTACCCATGTTTTCTCTTCTAAGTCAGATGACCTTATCATCCTAGTTTTTAGTTTGCCCTATCATATGTGCAGTATTTCTGAAACTCCTTCAGGCCATTTTTTAGAGCTCATATCATAAATACAAATGCCCTACCTAGTCAATAGTAGTATTAGTGTCAAGTTTGTATTATCTTGGCAGGGGGCTTTGCCTTCTTCAAAAAGAACCATGGAAGGAATGGCCATCCCAGGAGTTTTCATTATTTTCAGTTATTTTGAAGGTCTTTGAAGAACAGGGACAATGTGGATTGTTTCCAACAATTTTTTCTTAAATATACTTTTTATGTCTTATTCTCCAATTATTTGCCTTGACAACTAACTCTGTATGATGATTGTATTTTAATGGAAGCTACTACTACTAAACAATCTTTATCTTTTTTTAAAAATTTTTTAAATGTTTTTCATTTATTTCTGAGAGAGAGAGAGACAGCATGAGCAGGGGAGGGTCAGAGAGGGAGGGAGATACAGAATCTGAAACAGGCTCCAGCTAGCTCAGAGCTAGCTGTCAGCACAGAGCCTGACACGGGGCTCGAACCCACGAACCGTGAGATCATGACCTGAGCCGAAGTCAGACGAGCCACCCAGGTGCCCCAATCTTTATCTTTTTGTTTTTTTTTTAAAATGTTTTCTTTTTTAAATGTTTTATTAATTTCTAGGGAAGAGAGAGAGAGAGACAGCGTGAGCAGGGGAGGGTCACAGAGAGAGGGAGTCACAGACTGAAACAGGCTCCAGGCTCTGAGCTGGCAGTCAGCACAGAGCCCGATGCGGGGCTCGAACCCACGAACTGCGAGATCATGACCTAAGCGAAAGTCGGACGCTTAACCGACTAAGCCACCCAGGTGCCCCTAAAATGTTTTATTTATTTCTGAGAGAGAGACAGCATGAGCAGGGGAGGGTCAGAGAGGGAGGGAGATACAGAATCCGAAACAGGCTCCAGCTAGCTCAGAGCTAGCTGTCAGCACAGAGCCTGACACGGGGCTCGAACCCACGAACCGTGAGATCATGACCTGAGCCGAAGTCAGACGAGCCACCCAGGTGCCCCAATCTTTATCTTTTTGTTTTTTTTTTTTTTTTTTTTTTTTTTTTTTTTTTTTTTTTTTTTTTCCAGCCCATTTGCTGCTTTGGAAAATAGGTACCGGTAATAGCATTCCATTTGTCCATCAGCCTCAGCTGTCTAAAACAGTACTGTCCAATAGAATTTTCTGTGTTGATAGAAATTTTCTATATCTCTACCGTCTATTAAGTGTAACTGCTAGCCACATGTGGCTGTTGAGGTACAACTGAGGAACTGAATTAGTAGTTTAATTATAATTAAGTTGAAATAGCTGCATATGGCTAGTAACTACTGTATTGGAAAGCACAGTCTAAAATATATTCTAGAACCTGGACAAAAGCAAAGAGAGTTTCTGAGTATTTCATTACCATGAGAGTCCTTAATTCCCTCACTTAAAAAATAACTTAAGACTTGTTTGTCTTAGAACTTTTAAGCATATTGATCTGCTTTTCATACTTCATAGGTTGGGAGCAATATACTAAAAGATGGAATTCTACTTAGAGACAGAGAGGCGGTATAAAAGGTCAGCTAACAACAAAAGAAACAAAACAGGAAAACCATAAAAGTCAGATGGAAGTACCCAAAAACAGGGTGATTAAACAGCATTAAGGACAACATCATATAAGGATATAATACAGTAATGCATGTTTATCATGATGCCCAAAATTGAATTTTAGCCAATGCACTATGTTTAACAAGGCAGGGAAAAAGATACTCAAGACAATTAAAATGAGAAAGTAAGAACAATTTGGCATATAAGTTTTTGGTATTTGTTAGTTATCTGGATGGTGTGTGTGTGTGTGTGTGTGTGTGTGTGTGTGTGTGTGTGTGCGCGCGCGCGCGCGCGCATTCTCTTACTTCCCGGATCATACTCATGTCTCTGGCCGACTGGGCATCTGTTGTTAAAGGTAGTTTGTTCTACTATGGCTTTTTTTTTTTTTTTTTTTCCTGCCGTAGAAATGAGGCACATCTTTTCATTGATGCTTTTGGTGCCCATAGAAATCAGTTATTTGGTTTATCTGAGAGGCAGTATGGCCACACTGAGATGCTGTTAATAAATCAGAAGTTTTATTACCTTCCTGTAATTTCAGGAATGCTTAAATCATGGTCCTTTGAGCATGAGACATGTGATATGAAGATTTAGTGCTGCATTTCAGACCTGAATGCAACTTTTGAGTTTAAAATGTTTCTAACTTTTTATGGGGCGCCTGGGTGGCTTAGTCGGTTGAGCGTCCGACTTTCGCTTAGGTCATGATCTCGCAGTTCGTGGGTTCGAGCCCCGCGTCGGGCTCTGTGCTGACTGCCAGCTCAGAGCCTGGAGCCTGTTTCGGTCTGTGACTCCCTCTCTCTCTGACCCTCCCCTGCTCACGCTGTCTCTCTCTCTTTCTCCTAGAAATAAATAAAACATTTAAAAAAAAGTTTCTAACTTTTAAAAAAAATCACAGAAATAATACATATTAGAAGTAGTAGAAAGTATAATAGAAGTAGTAGAAAATGTAGATAAGCAAGAGGAAGAAAATATAAATCTCTCTTAATTCTACCATCAAGGGAGAAGCACAGTTTTGGAGGATAAGTGTGTATGTGGGCATTTGCATGTATATGTACACATTTAATTGTGTACAATTTTAAATGAAAGAGCAATAATATATAATGTTTTCTAGTCTGTTTTTCATTTAATGCAGTTTCATGAACACATTTACCCTATCAGTCAGGATTATTTAACGTTTTTAGTGGTTGCATAATATTTCATTGTTTGGTTGTTTCTAATCAACTAGAAATTTCTGTTGTTGAATATTTGTTTCCAGTTTTTCAAAGCTCCTTTTGAGAAGGTACTTTGGCTTTTTACATTGTTCAGTGATCTTTCATCACAGAAGTTAGGCGGATATCATGTACCTATATTCACTACTTCATCTCCATCCAACTCCCTCCCACCCCCGCCCCCCAAACTCTGGCCTACTTCTTGAGGTGACTGCTTCCAGCTGAATGTCTTAGAAGTGTGTGAATCAAAAGTGGGCCGAGAGTTCTCATAGGCTCCCTGCGTTTGAAGGTGTGTGTGGTTCTTTGTTGCTCCCCAGTAGCTGAGGGCACAACAAATCATACTTCTGGGAGGTGTTGATAGAATAATCTTAATCTTTATTGTACTTCACGTATCCATTTTCAGAAATACTTCACTGGTAAGTTATGTCTGTCATGTTGATCTAGGTGTTAGTACGTGTGTCAGTATCTACCCATCTGTCTCTCTTAAATAAGGCATTTGGTTATGGTTCTGAAAAGCTCAAGACTGACTTGACTTTGATTCAGTTAGGGAAAGGGAAGGGCTTCAGGACTGTGGTTATATAGAGAGATGTGTGTATATTCAAAATAAACTTTTCCCTGCTTGCTATTTTGAGGTAGCCAGTTGAAGTTATTTTTATTTCTCTCATTTTAAGCACTCAAAGGATTTATTTCAAATAAATTTAAAATCTTATAGGTTTGCTTTTCTTTTTTGCTTTTGAAAGTTTAGGTTATTAACATTTGCAGACTTACGACTTGGCTGATTTTCTGTCTATATTGTGGGGAATGGTGTGTGTGTGTGTGTGTGTGTGTGTGTGTAATGGTAGTGGAATTCTACCATTACACATGGGTGTGTATATCTGTCTGCTAGAACGAAATGAAATACGTAATTATTTACTATTCTAGGAGCTGGGAAAATATGGTCTTCTCTATTACAATGCACTGTTCATGATTCTGCCCACCCTGGCCATTGCATATTTTACAGGAGATGCGCAAAAGGTAAGACTTTGTAATTATTTAATGACTTATGTTTTTGACTTTTATTATTATTTATGTCCACAAGATAGACTGTGTGGTTGTTAAAAAGTAATGTGCTTATTGAGTGACCAAAAACTGAGAGTTTGTTTTTTAGCTTGCTAATGTCATGCTAAGCTTTTTTCTTGGCATAGTATTGGATGGTACTAAAATGGCTCAAAATAGCTTTGCCTGTTAACGTAAAAATAGTGCATGCCAACTAGTGTCCTTCTCTAATGTGCCAGAAGGAGAGAGGAGGGGACTTTTCACATTTCTACTAAACTACAAAATAAGAATAGAGGCAAACTATCTTTGAGAAATGAAAAAATCCTGAAGTAGTAGAATTCTTCAAATCTAAACAAAATATTTGATATTTTGAAGAAGCTCTCTGTTTTGTTTTACATTTGTCATGCTGGTTTAAATCCTAAGCTAGGTTTTTTCCTTAGGAGATATTTAGCATCATGTGGTAACTTAACCATGTAAAAACACATTTAATAGTTTACTCATTTTCTAAAATGGTTGGCTAAACCCACAGTAGAGTAGCAAAATAAATCCATACAAGCATATTTCTTTAAAACAAACCCCTATTCATAGGAGAAAAATTGATACCATTTTGTTAGAATTTACAAAATTTTGCAGACTAAATGGAAACCTAGAATTTTGCCAAGATTTCTGTAACAAGATTTCTTCTAATGATCCCCCTGCCTAGTTTCTTCAGAATAAATTTACTGGTTATTTACTCTAATGACAGTGACAATTCCCACAAATCAGCAGGAGCCAAAATAAAGACAAGGTTTTAAAGTAGACTATTAAAAAATTGTTCTTCAATCAAAGGTCAGAAAAAACCTTATAAAGCTTATAAAGGCCCTTTGTTTTATTCATCAAGAACTCTTTTAAAAAACACATAGATCATCTTGAAAATGTATAAATGTTTTAATGAACTGTGACCTGGCTACCAGCAGGCCTAAAAATGACTCCGAAGTAGGAAATGGAGCTGGTACTCTGAGTGATAAAAAGTGCTGAAGAAGTATTTTGTGGCTGTGAAAACAATGGGAAGAGAAACTAACATTTATTGAGTCCCTATTACGTGCTAGTTACTTTACATTTGTAATATAATGTAGTCGCCAGAACACCTCTAAAAGTTTGAATTATCTCTATTATGCCATTAAGGAAATAGGGGAAATAAGGGCTCAGAGAGACTGAGTAACTGACCCAATGTCATACTGTTGGTGAATAGAGTCAGGGTTTAAACTCAGGCCTAGGGGCCCCTGGGTGGCTCAGTTGGTTAAGCTTCTGACTTCAGCTCAGGTCATGATCACATGGTTTGTGGGTTCGAGCCCTGCATCGGGTTCTGTGGTGACAGCTCAGAGTGTGGAGCCTGTTTCAGATTCTGTGTCTCCCTCTTTCTGCCTCTCCCCCACTCATGCTCTGTCTCTCTCTGTCTCAAAAATAAATAAAACAAAAAAATTTTAGACTCAGGCCTGAACTCCAAAGGCCGTGGTCTTTCCACAGTGTTCTCTCACCCTCTAGGAGACCTTGACAGAAACACCTCTTACCCTTTAGCTATGGGGCAAAAATGTAAGGTAAAGTCACCAGACTCCTCATGGTAGCACAGAGGGATCCAAATCTTGAGGTCAGTCTGTATATGAGAAAGTTGGGAGAATTAATGTGGTTAGGTAGTCTATAGACTTGGCAAAGATGGAATTCTCATTAATTTGAGACTTTGACTAGTAGCTTGTAGCTACTTGAAAAAAATGACCAAAGGGGATATTTCTTCATTCCAGAGTGATGATCATTTAAATAGAAGTTGTTGGCCAGGTTGTAACGTAATTCATGCATATTTGAAAGTTCAGTAACTGTCAGCTTGCAGTGCTTCAGTATATTTGAGAATGTTTACTCGTAGTGAAAAAAGTTGCTTTGCCACCTATCATAGGATGAAATTTAGATTTTCATCTCACTGGTTTTTTCCTTTTTTATGCATAGGAGTAGAATATGAGTAATCTTTTTTTAATTTCTAACAAAAATGCCAGGCAATTTCAAGAAAGGTTTATTTTGGAAGAAATGTTGAGAATGACAGAGTTCACCTGGATACTTTCAAGTTGGGATGATAAACTAATAGAAGCTGAATTTTATTACTTTCTAATCAAACCCCATCAGCATTTTAGGTTTCACATGAGTGTTTGTTTATCCTCACTCTTATTATTAATTAATGTTCTTTAAAAATGTTTTTTTAAATGTTTGTTTATTTTTGAGAGAGAGAGAGAGAGAGAGGCAGAGCGCTAGTGGGAGAAGTGCAGAAAAAGAGAGAGGGAAACACAGAATCCGAAGCAGGCTTCAGCTTCTGAGCCGTCAGCACTGAGCCCAACGTGGGGCTCGACCCTACAAGCCGTGAGATCATGACCTGAGCCACTGTCGGATACTTAACCAACTGAGCCACCCCGGCGTCCCAATATTATTCGTATCATACGCTTACTAGGGTGTAGATGGACACACTGGCTGCCAATCTTACTATCTCCTGCTCTTTTTCTTAACATTCTCTCCTTCACATGTTCTCCTTGTAACATTCTCAAATAGTTAAGTATTACTTTGTGTCTCACAATGTTAGGCTCAGGTGATAAGGGAAGAAAAAGATGAATTAGGTGGTTTTCTTGTCTTTGAGGACCATACGGTCGTCTTGGGGAGTAGACCTGTGAACATTGGAGTAATAACCTGTTCTAGGTTTTGTGGGAGAAGTGTTTTGGGGGTGTAGTGGGATATAAAATGGAAGTGGGTCAATTCTTTCTCCTTGCTGGGGACAAAGTGCCTCACGGAACTTTGCCTACAAACAAAGTAAAATATAAGTGATATGAATAATCAGTGTTGTTTTAGGAGGTTATGAAACAAGTAACAGTGAAAGAAGTAAGACTTCTGTTTGATTCTGTGCCTAAATTCCTTGTATGCTTATGAGACTAGTCACTGCAATTTCATTTTAAGTTCAATTCAGATGAGTGTGTCTGAGCATCTTCATTGGGAATATATGAGAAATATGACATAGTCCTTGCTTCACAAGGAAGACACTGGCATGCTACAGAGATGGAATGAGATCTAGCACCAAAGTGCGTGCTTGTCAGTCAGTACCATAAGTATTCAGGTTAGAAAGAAATTGGTTTGGATTAAATATCAGGATTGACTTTTTAGAAGAGATAGAGCTTGGTTTTCTTATCCACTAAATGCAACAAGTAATGCTAACCTGTTCTGGGAGTTGCTGTTAAAGATAGAACTTAGGTGGTTGAGGGGTTTGCTTTTATTCACCAGCACAGAAACAATGTACAGAAGCTACCCACAGATGACCTAGCATACCCAAGAGGCTGTAGTGTTCTGTAAGAGGTTACAGTTTTATTTCCTCCATTGGAAGATCTGGTTTTACATAGTCAGTAGGCTGTATGTCTGAAGTCCTGGCAAAAAGGGTTTCATATTACTGAGGGGATATGTAGCATGATTTCAGATGAGAGTTTTCTAGTAAGTTGGGTTCATTTTCAGTATGTATTTTTTTAGACTTGTGCTTTTCCTTCACTGTATGTGATTAAGTGGACATTCATGTATGTGCATTTATTTTTTTTTTAAGAGTGGACACTTTTGTGGGGCAGTTTTTTTTAAGTTTATTTATTTATTTTGAGGGAAAGAGAGAGAGAATCCCAAGCAGGCTCCGCTCCATCAGCGCAGAGCCCGATGAGGGGCTCGAAATCACTAAACGTGAGATTATGACCTGAGCTGAAATAAGAAGTCAGATGCTTAACCAACTGAGCCACCCAGATGCCCTGAGACAGTTTATCTTTAAATAAAGCTGTTTCCAGGTTAACAATTTGAGGCTACTTCTGGCCTTTAGGAAGACTTTGCCTGTAAGGTATGATGCCTTATACTTGACAAGATGCTTCCACGTAAATCATTTTCTCTGATCCTCCTTGTATACCTGTGAGGTTGGTTATTATTTTTAGAGGTTAAGAACAAGATTAAGGTTCCACAGTGGCAGAGTTCAGAACTAGAATCTGTCTGACTCCAGATAGATCTCTTACTGTTTGTCTGGTTACATCTCTCAGAGCCATTTGCTGCGTCTCTGACTTACGTTTACCCCTGTTTGGGACTTCCACGCAGAGCTTTCTTACAGAACAAGCTTGTGAGAAACACCTTCAGAGTAATATTGGAAGTAAAGTTTCTGAAACTTGGCCTTATCATTACTTAATCTTTTACAAGTAATCATATTTCTTTCATTCGACAAATATTTACTGAGTGCTTTACTCAGGTGCTGTTCTAAATTTAAGAAAAGAAAAAAAAAAAGACTTCTTGCTGCTTAAAGGAGCTTGCAATGCAGTGGGTGAAGTCAACTAAACAAATAGTAAAAAAAGAACTACGAGGAGAAATAGAACAAGGAGGAGAGTGATTGGGAAAGTGCTGCTTGGGATGAGTTGATAGAGAAGGCATCTTTCTCAGTTTCATATGATCAGGCATGGAACTGAATGGACTGAGACCAGTTTGTGCGGCACTTCTGAAGGAGTCCTCTAGTTGGAGGTAAGAGCAGGTTCTAAGTGCTGAGGTGGGAGTGGGAGTGCCTGGCTTCTTTACAAGAAGCATTTTCTGAGTTAAGTGAATACCAGGAAGATCAAGGTGGGCCTTGAAAGATGCGGCGGAAGAGAAACAGAAGATACATTCTGGGTGGAACTAACATCATAAGCTCAGGCCCAGCTGCGGGGACCAGCCTCTTCTGTATGCTTAGGTGGTGCCAGTCAAAGATGTTGGAGGCCTTCGAAGAGACCTTAGAGAACTCTGGTTCAAGCCTACTCTTTCACTGTTGAGGAAGCTGGGGCCCAAAGAGGGTTAGGACTAGAATCCTGGTTTCCTGACTGTGACCAGTACTCTCACTTTTCCTACAACGTCACACCCTGCCTCCTTCTAAGTTGGGACAAGTGCTAGATACAGTAATTTGAAATTTACTCTGAAGATATGATGAGTCCCTAAAAGTTTGTGACATAAAGGATACAAAGGAGAGAATTTGGGGCAGAATGCAGAAGCAACTTCCAGTTCTGTCCTTGACCACTGCCTGATTTTGGACAAGGCTCTCTGCTCCCCTGCCCTGCTTTGTGAAGTGTAAACTGAGTAGGTTTTATCAACTGAGTTGGTTAGTTCTCTAGGTAGGGCCCTTTCCTGGGCTGAGATGGAATTTCTGAGGAGCAGAAGATATACCAGTGTGGAGACTAGGCTGCTGTTTTGATGGTTGGCACGAGCCCAGCTGCTCCCTGACTCCTGAATACCAGTGCTTATTAACTTGCTCTCTTCCATTGGACTCCTGGCTTTCTTGACCCTGAGCCATTTTGCGTGGAAGCTCTGTATGTATTTATGAAAAGATCAAGAAAATAAATTGTTAAAGCATGGTGTAAAGCTGCATATGGTATGCTACATTTTGAGTAAAATAAAAAGGAAAAATAATGTATATACACATACATTTTATTCACTAATTTAAGTAAAGAAACTCTGGAAGAATATACCTGAAACTAATAAAGTAACCAATTCGTGTGTGAGAGGGTGCGTGAGAACAGAGTAAGTATAGAACGGGAATGGGAGGGAGACTTCTCACTATTTACGTTTTATATTTTTTTGATTGTAGAGCCGGGTGAATGTATCTTAAATTACATTTTATAAAAGGAACAGTAAGGAAAGGATAAAGTTTTTCTATAAATAATGACCATTCTATGATGGATCCTAAAGTTTAAAATAAGATTAATTGCTTCTCATTATTCAGGGTTACAGACTCTTGACCCAGCATACAAATTAAAGCAAGATCAGATCCAAATTATTTTTTTCAAAATCTCACTGTTAACTTTAGAAGGCAGAGGAAAGAAAAGTTCTCTGTGTTAGGACAGGAATCCAGTAAGAGGGCTCTGAAAGGGCAGCTCCCCAGGGAGGCAGCAGTTCTACAGAGCAGTTGATGGGGCTGACACCATCTTTAAGCAAGAATTGAAGGCCAAGGGAGAAAAAACCTAAATTACCATAAAAATTGAAGGGCAGGATCCAATTGAACACAACCCAGTGAGCACGTAATGCAAATCCATGGAAGCTTTCTGAGAAACCAAACTTGTGTGCAAATGTGTGTGTGTGTAATTTTTTAAAAAAAAGTTTATTCAAGATTCTCAAAATCCTGGCTGTACCAGAAAACAAGGAACCAATATAGTCAGCATTTGGTTTTTTAAAGCATGTCTTCTAATTTTGAAACATTCTCTTTCTTCAAAAGCCAACCCACTGTAAATAAAAGATAACTAGTTAACATAGATAAAGGTAGATCAAGTATCAGTTGACTAATTGCTTTCCAAAGTGTCAGGGTAGACTGTGTTTAAACTTGTTAGTTTTTGCCCCAAGAGGGAATGTCTGCAGCACAAAGCCAGTGATTCACAGTCACAGGAGCTAGAGCCTGGCTTTCTGACAGCACACCCTGCTAGGTGTTCTCACGTAGGGAAGAAGGAACAGACCCCTTGCTGTAGATCTCACAAGGCTGGTACTGTGGACACTGCTACATTGTATAATGTTTTCATTATATCACTGGTTAAATTACAGGGCTCAGATGAGTTTTACAGGAAAAGTAGAGGTGTCTCTTTTTAAGCATTGCTGACTAAATAATGAAGAATTTTAGGCTGTTGGTTTAGCCTGTCCAGAGTTATTAATCTTTTCTAGGTCACTGTAGACCATACAGACTGATTCTCAAACCCTGAATTACTCTTTCCACATAGATAGGTCCCTTCTGCTTTCTGGGCCTTGCATCCTCATACCAAACACGTGGGTTGGATCAGTTTTTCTTCAGTTTACCATGAAGTCTATAGACCAAGTGATTTGTTTATTTTTAGACTTTATAGTAAACAGATATCAAAGCTTGTAAGGTTTCAAAACATGTAAGAAATCTGCCATTTGTGCTTTGGGTTTTATTTCAAATCTCAGTTAAGCTGGTGACTCTGCTTAGCAAAGTGAGTGAGAATGGTTATATCTAAGACTCAGGTGTACCCTGAAATTATTACATGCTTCTTTTTATGTTAGGGGTGGTGAATTGGTGCTTATGTTATCCTTTGTTCATTGTAGACGTTGTCAAGTAGTCATGGCACTTCCTTGCTAACCCAGAAATAGCCACTGACTGACTGTTCACCAAGATAGTGGTTCAGATAGCCAGAATCAGTTGATTAGAGCTGGGATTGAAGACAAAATCTGATTGTATCCTCAGACTAGATTTTATTGATTAGGTTATGGTAGTGTTTAATCTTACTCGCATACCCCCTTTCTTAATTTCCTTAACCTAGACTAGAAGAGAACACTTTTTTTTATTAAACTTTTTTTTTTCAAGTATTTTTATTTAACTGAAAGTCTCATTCAAACCAAATGCCTAGTTTTCAGAAGCGGTAGGTCCCCACTGATTTATGCCATGTTCTTTTTAATGCCTGTGGTATGTATTGGCTTGTGGCATTACATTATACCACCAGCACTGGCAGAACCAGAGACTTCGTTCAAAACAAAAGGGAAGTGTAAGCATCTTTGTATGTGCAGCCTATAATCACAGCCACCACTCAGCCAAGACTGAAGATTGTAGCACTTGTGGAAGGGAGCCCATCTAGTTCTGTATCGCAATGACCAAGCAGTCTTTTTGTTCACAATGCTCTTTATTATCTATATTTGGAGGCAGACATTTTATTTTTTTAAATGTTCCCCCCGCCTTTGATTAACAAAATATGTGTTCACTGTGCTTTCTGTATTTCCTGTCTTAGGGAGAAGAAAAATTTGCATGCAAATCTATCACTGAGAGGTAACAGTGGTATGGAAGTATGTGTATTTTGTATAAAGTGTCTGCATTTCAACCTCTGAATTGATGTCTTACAAGAGGCAGATGAAGCAGACTGTTGTCTATATTTGTAGAGGCTTAGAGAGGTTAAGTGACTTTATGATGGACTCAGAAAATTAATGGCAGATTTAGAATTTAAATGCCCACTTTTTGACTCAGTGATCTAATAATAAGCATGTGAAGCTCTCTAGGAGAAAAAACTCAGAGCATATTTCCTTGCCTTTGGTTTTTCCTGGTACTTAACTAAAAGAATATGATAGGCTATGGAGCTGAGCAGGTACTTAGTAGCTGGATAGTTTGGGGAAAGTTACTTAACATTTCTGAACCTGGAAGTATAATAAGTTCTTACTAAGCAGTAGCTTCGATTATTTTTTTATGCTATCTTTATGATATGGAGTAGACTCCATTCTACTGTAGTAGGGTTTGGGTCATATTCACCCTATAGCTATACTTTCAGATGGCTGCTGCTTGTTCTGTTGTAGCCAAAGAGACATTCCTGTGGCAAAGCAGAGGAATGCAATAGGCTGCTTGTGCCGTAGACTGGCTTTCTCCAGAGACAGGCCTAGTATTTAGAGAGGGGAAACAATCCCATGAGAATTGTTTTTCGATTTTTGAATTCTGTGTAAATGGAATTTTGTTCATGGGATTTATTTTGATATTCTGTAGATAGAGTTCTTATGTTCCCAAAGGTGACTGTGCAGTATTTATTTGGGGCATTTTTCTAAATAAAATTTAATGCTCAGTGTAGAAAAACTTGGGCTTGAGTGTATAGACTCAAGGCTACCATGTATTAGCTCTGTTATGTAAAGTAAGTCATTCATTGTCTTCTGGGGATAATAAGGCTTGGCTTTTCTACCTCAGAGGGTTACTTGGGAATGAAGTGACATGATGTATGCAGAAGCATTTTGTAAACTATAAAGCACTCCACAAATATAAGGGAGGTAGTACTTTTTTATTGTCACAATTTGTTCCTTCATTTATTAGCAAACCTAAACTAAATTGTCTTCGGCACAGTGCCCGCAGGCCAGCCGTAGGACCTGGCACATAATGGGGACATAGTAGATTTGAAAATGTACAGTGAAAGCAGGGAGATGTTTAGAGCTAAAGGAGGGAAGGAGCTGAGAGTTTTATTTGAAGCCTTTGCCAAATAACTGATTTCTTTCCACTCTTAAGTCACTGATAAAAAAATTAAAGGGTATCTGGGTGGATCAGTTGATTAAGTGTCCAACTTCAGCTTAGGTCATGATTTTGTGGTCTGTGAATTCAAGCCCTTCATTGGGCTCTGCGCTGACAGCTCAGAGCTTAGAGCCTGCTTCGGATTCTGTGTCTCCCTCTCTCTCTGCCTCTTCCCTGCTCATGCTCTGTCTCTTTCTCCTCCAAAAATAAACATTAAAATTTTTTTAAATTAAAAATTAGAAATGATGTTTACATACAGTAAATGTCATCATTTATTAATTGAGATGGACTTCCTTCATATCAGGCAGTGTATCCATATTATCTTTAATTCTAATAACAACTCTACAAGATAGCCTTATTTCTTTTATTATGTATGCAGAAACTAAGGTTCAGAGAATCCTCATGGTCATCACACCAGCTTATTTTTATTCTCTTAGTGACTTTGGGGTAAAAGAGTCGAAAGGAGGATAATTTAGGGTTGAGGAAAGTTCTTAAGCCTGAGATTTCTTTTTTCATTTCTCTTCCTTTCCCCTTTCCTTTCCTTTCCTTTGGATATGTACAGGTGGGCGAGGGGGGCAGAGAGAGAGAGAGAGAATGAGAGAGAGATTGAACTTCTGTGCGGAGTGTGGAGCCTGATTCAAGGCTCGATGCCACAACTCTGGGATCTTTTTATTTTTTTTAATGTTTTATTTATTTTTGAGAGAGAGACAGAGAGCGTGAGCACAGGAGGTTCAGAGAGAGGAGTCACAGAATCCGGAGACAGGCTCCAGGCTCTGTGCTAGCTGTCAGCACAGAGCCTGATGCAGGGCTTGAACCCATGAACCATGAGATCATGACCTGAGCCAAAGTCGGACGCTTAACTGACTGAGCCACCTAGACGCCCCTATGACTCTGGGATCTTGACCTGAGCTGAAATCAAGAGTTGGACACTCAACTGACTGAGCCAGCCAGGTGCCCCAGACCTGAGATTTCTTTTATGTGTTTCAGCTTGAGTGAAGTAAAGTCTCTCCTTAAGAAGCTGATCTAACATTCATGTTAGAGTTGGAAGAAGCCTTAATATGTACCCAGTTTAACCTCCCTCACAGAAGCTAATGCTGGCCTAATGAAACAGTGGTGAGGTATTGCAAGTTACTGAGCTTCTGAATCCTGGTGTGCTGCTTTTTTTAGGTACAGTGGCTTTTACTGCACGGTACCAATAACCCTTCCAAAGTCCCAAAGACACTTCTTCCATGCCTGCCTGCTGGTTTCATGGGCTATGCCTTTTTCTTCAAAAAAGGAAAAACTAAACTCAGTGCAAAAACTAATGAGTTGTAGGCCAGTAAAATGACTTTTGCTATTTTAAGAAAATTTAAAATTACATAGATTTAATCTGAAATTTGAAACCTAGTAGCATGTACAAGTAGTGTGTGGGTGTATTAAATGTTTTTCTTTTCCCCTTTTTTTTTTTTTGAGAGAGAGAGCATGAGTGGGGGAGAGGCAGGGAAGAGAGAGACAGAAACAGAGAGAGAATCTAAGCAGGCTCCATGCCCATCGCAGAGCCTGATGTGGGGCTCTATCTCATGACCAGACTATGAGATCATGACCTAAGTCAAAAATCAGACACTTAACAGACTGAGCTACCCAGGTCCACGGGTGTGTGGATGTTTTAAAAGTAAAGTCTGATTTATCTGCCAGTAGAAAATTATACTAAGCCAGAGATCATGGATGTTTTATCCACTCAGCTATTTGTGCCTAACACTTCCAACTGCTTGGGGCTATGCAGAAGTGACATATGACATAGCTCCTGCTCTCAAGGAATTTATAGTGTTGCTTGTAGAGGCTGGTCTCCTGAGTCCTCAGCCTGTGCTTTATTGTGTTTAAATGATTTTTTATCGGAGAGGAGGGGTGTGTTTACCAGTATAAAAGTGCATAGCATGAGACAATGTATGACTTCTTTCATTTATTCTTCATTTATCTAATAAGGGATACATCTATTTGCTATCCCTTTGTTAAGCACTGTGGAGACAGAGATAAACCATGAAGGCATTCACAGTGTCTGGATAGATGATCATGTAGATACAAATAGTCACATACCTACATATACTTAGTCACGTACATGCAGCGTCAGTGATAAAAGTAGCACTTAGAAGGAACTTTATATGAATGCACTGTTTTGTGAAATCTTCCCAGTGGAGGCATCATATGAGATAGGTGTATAATTCGAGTCAGTGATTGAATTTGGTCTTTTGCTTCTAGCCATGATGTCGTAACAGGGACAGGATTAATCTTCCTGCTTGAACCTACTAGAATACCAAACATGTATGAAAAGTGTTTTTCAGACATTAGAAAATAGGTAGTAAAGGATTGTGGAGGGAGAAAGGATGAGAAAAGAAGGCTATAAAAAAGACCCAAATGAAACTTTAAGGAAAAAAATATAATAACTTGAATTGAAAAATAAAGTAGAAGGCATTAAACAGCAGATTAGACACTGCAGAGGAAAAGATCAGTGAACTAAAGAAATAGCAATAGAAATTATCCAAGATGAAGCACATGGAGAAAAAAGGACTGGAAAATAAATGAACAGATTGCTAGTGATGTGCACGGTCTATAATATGTGTAACTGTAGTCTTGAAGAAGAGGGTGGGTAGAAAAACTTTTTGAAGAATTAATGACAGATGTCTTTCCCAATTTGATGAAAACTAAATCTACCCATATAAGAGGCTCAACAAACTGTAAGTATAATAAACTCAAAGGAAACTATACCATAAAGAGGGACATTTCATAATGCTGAAAGAGTTAATATATCAAGTAGGCATAACAGTCCTGAATGTGAATGTACTTAATGAGAAAGCCTCAAAATATCTGAAGCAAAAACTAATAAAACAGAAAGGATTAGCACATTATTGACGATTATAGTTGAAGACTTTAACATTCCTCTTTCAATAATTGATAAAACAACTAAACTGAAAGCCGTTTAAGGCTATAGAACACTTGAGCAACGCCATTAACTAATTTGACATTTATAGAACACTCTACTCAGAAACAATGGAGTATACATTCTTTTCAACTGCACATGGAACATTTACCAAGATAAACTATATTCTGGGCCATAAAATGATTATTAATAGTTTTAAATAATTGAAATCATAGTATGTTCCCTGGTCAGAACAGAATTAAACTAGAAATTAATAACATAAAAATACATGGAAAAGTCTTCAAATGTTTGTAAATAAACACTTCTAAATAACACATGGATCAAAAAAAATCATGAAGAAAACTAGAAAGCATTTCACACTGAATGAAAATTAAAACACAACATAGCGGAGCACCTGGGTGGCTCATTTGGTTAAGCATCCGACTTCAGCTCAGGGCATGATCTTATGGTTCATGAGTTTGATTCCCATGTTGGGCCCTATCCTGACAGCTTGGAGCCTGCTTCAGATTCTTTGTCTTCCTCTCTCTCTGCCACTCCTGCTCTGTCTCTCTCAAAAATAAGCAAACATTAAAAATTTTAAAACCCAACAGGGGCACCTGGGTGGCTTAGTTGGTAAAGTGTCTGACTTAGGCTCAGGTCATGATCTCCCAGTGTGTGAGTTCAAGCCCTGCATTGGGCTCCATGCTAACAGCTCAGAGCCTGGAGCCTGCTTCAGATCCTGTGTCTCCCTCTCTGTCTGCTCCTCCCCTGCTTGCACTCTGTCTCTCTCTCTTTCAATAATAAAAAAATAAACATTAAAAAAGACACAGCCACAGCAGAATTTACTTAATACTAAAGTAGTGCTTAGAGGTAAATCCATAGCTTAATTAAATGCATATATTAGAGGAGAAGAAAGGTCTAAAATCAGTGACCTAAGCCTTTCCCTTTAGAAACTAGAAAAAAATAAGAGCAAATTAAACCCAAAGTAAATATAAGGAAGGTAAGAGCAGAAATCAATGAAATAGAAAACAGAAAAGCAATAGAGAAAAATCAGTGAACCTAAAACCTGGAGGCCAATGAAAGTTCAATAAAATTGCTCAACCATAGCCAGTTGATCAGGACAGAATATGATAATGCACAAATTATCAATATAAGGAATGAAAGAGGGGCGCCTGGGTGGCTCAGTTGGTTAAGCGTCCAATTTCGGTTCAGGTCATGATCTCACGGTTCGTGGGTTCTAGCCCAGCGTCAGGCTCTGTGCTGACAGCTAGCTCAGAGCCTGGAGCCTGCTTCAGTTTCTGTATCTCCCTCTGTCTCGGTCTCTCCCCTACTCACGCTTCTCTCTCTCAGAAATAAATAAAACATCAAAAAAAATTTAAAAATTATTAAAAGAATGAAAGAGTGATATTACAAAGTTTGCGTATACTGAAAGTATAATGGAATATTATGAACATTATGCCGTAAACTCAAAAACTAAGATGAAATGGACAAACTCTTGAAAAAGACAAACTACTAAAGCTTATTCAAGAAGAAATAGATAACATGAATAGCCCTATTCTACTAAATAATTAAAAAGCTCTTCTTAATTAAAATAATTAGAAGCCCTAATTAATGGGGCTGTTTAGCTCTATTTTTATTAACGAAATTGAATTTTAGTTAAAAACTTTCCCAAAAGGAAACCTCTAGGCCTTGAATCTGGAATAGATTGTCTCTCACAGCTGTCAGAAGGAGCCATCCCTGCTGGCACCTTGATCTTGACTTTCAGCATCTAGAAGTGTGACTCAAAAGTTTCTGTTGTTCAAAACTCTCTTGGTGGAACTTTATAACAGCCCCTAGCATAGACCTGAATTATAGAGTTAAAACTATAAAACTACAAGAAAATTTAGGACAAAATCTCTGTGACTTTGAATTAGACTAAGTTTCATAGTAAAGTCATAAAAAGCAAGAATTGTAAAAGACAATCAATTAGTTAGATTACATCAAAATTAATTTTTTTTTCAAGGCACCATTAAGGAAATGAAAAGGCAAGCCACAGACTGGGAGGATATATTTGCACAATCATGTATATAATATATAATAATCATATATAACGTAATTTTTTAGAAAATATTTACACAATCATGTATGTGTGACTTTTTTATATATAAAAAATTAAGAACTTGTATCCAGAATACATAAAAAAAAATAACTCAGTTATAAGACAAAGAGATAAATTTGGGAGATTTGGACAGACACTTCACCAGAGAAGCAATGCTATTGCAAATAAACACATTAAAATATGCTCAGTGCAGGGCCCTGACTGGCTCAGTCAGTAGAGCATGCAACTCTTGATCTTGGGGTTCTGAGTTTGAACCCAACATTAGGTACAGAGGTTACTTTAAAATCTTCTAAAAAACTTTAAAAAAATATGCTCAACTTCATTAACCATTAGAGAAATGCAAATTAATATTACAGTGAGATACCATTTACTTACTACAGTGATCTTGTAAACTGTTCCAAGTGCTGATGAGAAGGTAAAGCAATAGGAGCTCTCATAGAATGCTGGTGGGAGTACAAAATAGTATAGTAACTTTATCAGTTTCTTATAAAGTTAAAGATACATTTGCTGAAAGAACCAGCCCACCCATTTTCTAGGTATCTACCTAAGAAAAATAAAAATGTCCACAGAGATTTGTACTCAAATGTTCATTATAGCTTTATTGATAATAAGTCATGAAAACAACCTTAAATATTTATTTACTAGTGACTAAACAGATTGTGGTATAGCCATAAGATGGAATACTAATCAGTAATAAAAAATGAATGTAACAAAAATATGCAACAGCATAAGTGATTCTCAAAACCATTATGCCAAGTGAAAAGAAGCCAGACGTAAGAGTACATGCTATACAATCCCATTTGTAGGAAATTGTTGAAGAACAAAACTCTAGTAACAGACAGTAGATTAGAGGTTGTAAATGTGGGAGGGGATCACCAATTAAAAGTGGTTAATTTTAGGGGCACCTGGGTGGCTCAGTCGATTAAGCGTCTGACTTCGGCTCAGGTCATGATCTCACGGTTCGTGGGTTCAAGCCCCGCGTCAGGCTCTGTGCTGACAGCCAGCTCAGAGCTGGGAACCTGTTTCAGAATCTGTGTCTCCCTCTCTCTGCCCCTCCCCTGCTCACACTGTCTGTCTGTCTGTCTGTCTGTCTCTCTCTCTCAGAAATAAATAAAAAACATTTTTAAAAATGGTTAATTTTATTTTTTGCATATTGTGCCTCAACAAAGAACCATGAACAAATTGAATGTCTGCTGTATGCCAAATGCTGTGTTAGGAATTTGCTTAGGTAGATGTGGTGTCAGTCCTCCTTGAAGGGAGCTGTAGACATTGTGTGGAAAGACTTGCAGTTCTGAGAGATAAGAGTCCTAGAGAGAAGTACTGTTGGGTCACAGGAGAGGGTTTTTATCAGGAAGGCTTCACATAGTGGCTGCTTAAGTTTTAGTTTGATCTGTGAAGAGTCAGAATTCTGAGTGTTGAGAAAGGCATTCCAAACAAAGGCACATGAGTGTGAAAATGCATGTTATATTTTATAAACAGTAAAGAGCCTCGTGTTGCTGGAGCCCTGGAGCTGTGAGCTTTATGTTGAAGTGACAAGAATTGAAGCTGATTGGGTTGGCAGAAAGATAAAAGGCGGAATGTTTATTGTATTTGCTTAACAAACTGATATTATAAGAGATATCATGTACTTGAGAGGGAAAGTTTCCCTCTTGGATGAGGGATGAGGTGATCACTGCACCCTTTCATTTCTCTTCATTCCTTTGCTTTTGGCTTAAAAACAAACAAAACAGCATAAAACCTTGCTTTTACCATCAGCTGTTTTAAAATAGTAATTCTCCCTGGATTGGCCTCAGCCAAATTTGTGTAACTAAGGCTGTGTTTGAGTTTTCACATGTTGTAGGAAAGAAGTATGTTTTAATGTTTGAGAAAGTCTTTCATACTAGTCATCTGGGAGAGCTGCTCAGATTAGCCATGTCTCAGATATGGCTTCTGCTTTAAAGCAAATACCTGTTTCTTTGTACCAGCAGGGAGAAGTATGAGACCTTCCTCACATGACAGTTCAGAAAGGAGAAAACCTTCTGAAAATGGCTGTTTTGGTTCAGCTCCATATATATCAAATTCTTAAACATCACTCTCTATCCTTTGAGTGATGAAGGGAAATGTATATATATGTATGTATGGTAGGAGCAACATAGGATTTTTTCTCATGGGATTTTGATTAAAGAATAGAATGTCCCATTTGGAGGGCTTGCTCTAAAATCAGATACTTTGTTTTGTATTACAGGCAATGGATTTTGAAGGCTGGGCTGACACCCTCTTTCTTCTGCAGTTTACTCTCTCTTGTGTGATGGGGTAAGCCTTTGTTCCTTGTTAGCAGGTCGTTTTCCTAGAGAAATTTGTTCTAGGGTCCTTTTGCTTCATTCCTCAGTATCCTGTTCTGTGACTTGAATGTATCAGCATAGAATAATTAAACTTCCAGATTCAGGTGGTTTCACTGACCTTGGGAATGTGCCCTTAGGGGCTTCTAAACTGATCCCAGAGTCAAGCTCAGAAGGATGCAGACAAGAAACTAACATTACCATGGGGCGCCTGGGTGGCTCAGTCAGTTAAGCGTCTGACTTCAGCTCAGGTCATGATCTCACGGTTCGTAGGTTCGAGCCCCACGTCGGGCTCTGTGCTGACAGCTGGCTCAGAGCCTGGAGCCTGTCTTCCGATTCTGTGCCGCCTCCTCTCTCTGACCCTCCCCTGCTCACGCTGTCTCTATCTCTCTCTCAAAAGTAAATAAAACATTAAAGAAAATTAAAAAAAAAACTAACATTACCAAATAACCTAGTATGCGATAAGCACCATTATATGTCAAAAGGCATTATTTTATTTCTACATTAACCAAAAAAAATCTAACATTACCAAATAACCTAGTATGCGATAAGCACCATTATATGTCAAAAGGCATTATTTTATTTCTACATTAACCATTGGACACGTATTTTTGTCCTCCTACCTATGAGAAAGTAGGCTCAGAACTCTAGTAAGTTGTCCAAATTTGCAGTTAGCAGGTGGCAGTAGCAGCCTTTGAATTTGGGGCTGACTCACTCCACCAGGTTATCTCCCTCTCAGAAGAGTGGATGTGGAAAATAAGAGGGTATCTGGTAATGTGCCTCTTTTCTTCACCTTTGTATTTCCCTAATGAATGTTTTTCCTTGGCCAGTCAGTTTAGTTGGTGTTTATGACTAAATCTGGCACAGGCTAGGCACATGGTGAGCAAGTGCTTCAAAATAAAATTGACATGGTACCTTGATACTCCAGCTTGGAAACCTCATTGTAAATCTGGCCGCTCTAACTGCTGCCACTTAAGTGATCCTTAAGTGTTAGGTGAACTGTAGCCCCTCTTAAGGTAATGCTGGCTTGGGTTTCTTCCATCTTTAAGAATCTCTTTTTCCTCCTGGTCCAGTGGTCATATTGTCCATTGGGAGGTGCACACCTGACTCATGGTCTGTGAGCTCAGCTTTCTATCTGGGTTAGGTGACTTAGTGGGAATATAATATAAAGAGTACTCAGGATTAGCAACAGTGGTTTCAAGGTTTTGGTGAGGGTAGCTGGGAAGACACCTGGTCAACAAATGGATGTGTGTTTCTTGTTAGGGAAATTTTTAAAATCTAAAGCTGTAGTACATGCAGGGGCAAGGTGGGGAAGGCTCATGGTCAGTGACTGCAATGTGCTAGCATGGCCAACACTGTTTCTCTTGGCTTGAGATTGCTGTAAAGTAAGCAACTGGCTCTTATGCCTCATCCTTCTTCATTCCAGGTTTATCTTGATGTATGCAACAGTACTCTGCACGCAGTATAATTCTGCTCTTACAACTACAATAGTTGGCTGTATTAAGGTGAGTTGAAAAGAATACTGTTTATCTCTTAGGTACCTGCTTTATTTGAAAATTACTAGTCTAAGTCTTGCTATGGCCTTAAGCTCCATAATCCTTTTTTCCTGACAGAATGTCTTAGTTTGACGGATTGTGGTGATGGTTTCTAAAGCGATCTTTAAGAACTCAAGGAGGGTATAATCTCCACTTTCAAGCAACTCAGCTCTGAGGAGTATGGGAAAAGGAGAATGTGTTATCTTAGTGTAGAGGAAGAGGAATCAGGCTTGTTTAAGACAGGGTAGGTAACGAGCTTGATAGTGATAAGTTTGTCCTTCTAACACCCAATGAAAACTATTCTGTTCTCTCCCTTAACTGAGTTCTGGCTATTGTAGGGAAAGGATGCCTGCCAGAAGTTAATCAAGGGATTTTTCCAATGCATGAGCCAGACCTTAAATGGCCCACTTTTAAAAGCTGTGTCTAACATTTCCAGTGATGTCATTTCCTCTAGATCCATTTTATTTGAGGGAGGCTCATTTGTCTTCAGCCAGGAGAGCCAAGTTGACTTGAGTATTGAGGTGAAGTTAGTGGCTTGAAGCCTGAGTCCTCTTCCATCTGACTTTGTGCTTCTAGTACTTTAATGTGTTTCTAGTACTTTAAGATCCCACAGCATGCCAGATTTCCAAATGAATTAGCAGGGTAGGCTTGCTTTCTAAAAAAGGTAAGGAGGGTGAGGGGAGGTAAGAGAAAGAGGGAAGAGAAAGGTAAGCTCTTGATCATTTGGTGAAAAGAATGCTTGCCCTTTGGGCTTCTTTTCTGATTCCCCATTTGTGAATAGTGAGGGAAGGGATTAGAGAATAAAGTTTTCACTGCTCTGCTATGTTTCCTTTGTCTCTCCATGGAGTGGTGTCTACTTGCCCTCGCTTTAGCAACTTGATTTGCGTTAAAATTTCAGAAATTCCATGACTTCAAATCATGGAATTGTAGTGTTTGGTGTAAATAAAATTCTAAATTAAGCTATAACTAGTTAGTTGTGTGAATTCCCAGGAAACCCAGAGACAGTTAATCTGCATGCAAAGGCCTAGGCTGCTAAAATAGTTTCAGCCCCTCAAATCAACTCTCAGCTCTGTTTTGGTTTTGTAAAGCAGAGTGAATGCAGAATAAGAACAGCAAGAAAATAAGAGGCCAGTTGTTGCCATGTTTTTAGCCAAAAAGGATAGTGTAGGAAAGTCATTGTTTAATTTTAATAACTAACCTGTTTGCTTAAGATTTCTTAGTGTATTTTCTTTTTATTTATCAGCATGGAGTACAGATATAATCACCTTCTTATTAACATAAAGTCCAGTACTTTTCTTTTGATATTTCTTCTTCCCCACAGAACCCTGTTAATTTACTCTGTCCCCAAGGGATCAGTTTTACTTCCAAAGTCTAGAGGGATTAGTTACAACTGCTGTTGCTTCTCACTGTTTGTATCGCTGTTGAAGGACGTCTTCCATCTTCAGACAGATGGGAATACACTGCTGCCCTTGCTGGTTCAGAGCCTCCCTGGTCACAGCGCAGTTTCTTTTATCCGCCTTCCAGTTACAGCCCTTTTAGCTCAGTCACTGCCCCAAGGGACTGTCAGTATTTCTTGTTTTTCTGAATCATGGTGGGAAGATTACTTAGGTTACTTAGTTAAAAGTGGAAATTCCTAGGCCCACCTACATATACGAATCAAAATCTCTAAAGTAGAACCTGGAAATCCTATTTTTAACAAGGTTTCCTGGTGTTTCTCTGGTAGACTAAAGTTTGAAACTTGCCGTCTTAGTTTTGAGTTACTACCATAGACTCTTCTGTGCATGCTGGCAAGTTTTCCTTTGGGAGCATTGCTGTCTTTTCCTGACTGATTTTGAGCAGCAATTGGATTCTCAGTCCTTTCGATATTTATAGCTCCCTGGGCAGTCTATGCAAATTAACCTGCTTTCTCTCTGGATCTCTGTGTTCCAAGTGAGATCCTGTCACACATTTTCTCAAGTTGTCTACTGACCTTATTTACTATTACGTGGTATTTAATTTTAATTTTTCCCTCAAATAATAAAAAAACATGTTCTAAGGTAACTTGGTGTCTCCATCCTTAGACCTAGAAGAGGCTGACATAATTTTGAATGTTCTCTCAAAGGCACTCCCATTATAAAATTAATTTTGAAGTTTCTTTTTGGCCTTTTAAAAACACTCTGGTACTTTACTTCTGCTTCATAAGCCCAATGTAGGAGAGCCCATGTTCTAAAAATGTTTGTGACATTTATGATTTGCGACAGCTATAACAGTGGAGAGGGAGGGGCGCCTGGGTGGCTTAGTCGGTTAAGCGTCCGACTTTCGCTTCGATCCTGATCTCGTGGTTCGTGGGTTCGAGCCCCGCGTCGGGCTCTGTGCTGACTGCCAGCTCAGAGCCTGGAGCCTGTTTCAGTCTGTGACTCCCTCTCTCTCTGACCCTCCCCTGCTCACGCTGTCTCTCTCTCTCTCTCCTAGAAATAAATAAAACATTAAAAAAAAAAATTAAAAAAAAAAAACAGTGGAGAGGGAGACAGTGACTTGTGAATGTGAAAGAGAGGAGGTTAGGGAAGAATTGAATAATAGCTTGAACTTTGGGAAAGTTTATTTCATCTCTGTGGTCTGAAGGTAATTAAAGCCAGAGAAGCAGATGTTTAGACCTAGGAGTTTAGGGAGTCAGGAGAAGTAATTTTAGGTATGCCACTTTGAGATGACTTTTCATGTGTGGGTTTTTTTTTAAGTTTATTTATTTATTTTGAGAGAGAGAGAATATCCCAAGGAGGCTGCTTGCTGTCAGTGTGGAGCCCAATGTGGGTCTCGGTCCCATGAACCTCGGGATCATGATCTGAGCCGAAATCAAGAGTTAGGCACTTATCCTAGGTGCCCATCACGTGTTTTCTTAAGATACGAAAGAAGATGCCTCTAAAAAGTGTTGATGTTGGTGAACTCCTTACCATCCCCTTTTTCCTTTTTAAAACAAGAGAGAAAGATGCTTACATGTGAAGTTTTCCTGCTTCACTTTCCCCTCACAAGTTAGTGGTTACCTCAGTGGGAGAAAAAAACATTTTTTTCTAAGATTGCTAAATGTGCATTAGTGTTTTCTCCCCCTAGTGACAGCAGTGTTTCTCTATTTAGATTTATAATGTCAGCCCATACCATGGGAGAGGGGAAAGTGGAAAATCTTGTGATAAATCTTGGTGAAAGTATTTAGTTTTTGGAGGTGTAGATTGGGAAGAGCTTAATGTCATTGTTTCCTTATTAGTGGTTTTCCTCATGCTACACTCATTTTAGGATTGGTGGGTTTTTCTATCTTTAATTTTATATTTTAAGAATAGTTATTTGGGCCATTGTGTAGATAAGTATTGAAAAGCTCAGTTAAACCTATGTAATAGCATATTACTTTTTTTCCTTGTAGAATATATTAATAACTTATATTGGAATGGTCTTTGGTGGAGATTATATTTTCACATGGACGAACTTCATTGGCTTAAATATCAGGTAAGTAAAAATATTTAAATGTAACCACTTTGACAAGAGGGATTTGGATACTCAAATAGTCTCACAGTAAGGGGCTATTTTGTTGCAAATTTGTCTCTTTATTAAACATTTATGGAGCACCTACAGTATATTATATATATTTAATGTCTTCACGTAATGTTTTTTAAGAAATGGGAATAAAATGGTTCCGTATTTTATGCACAGTATTTAGGGAATGTTTTCTGGAAGCTAAACTCCTTTTAGCCTTCAAGCAACAGTCCTTTACTTATTGTACTAGATGGCAGTACAGCGTTGTCAAGAAAATTCAGGGCTACAGAATAGCAGCTCTGTTAGAATTGCTTTATATGTATCTGACCTTGGACATATCACTGGATTCCTTTAGACTTTATCAGTGATGAGAGTGGCGTGTATAAAAGACCTTTTTCAGTTCCAGAATTGATTTCATGGTTTTAAATACTATCTGTGTGCTTGAAAATTCTCAAATTTGTATTTGTGCCAGACCCCTGTCTTTAACTCCAACTTGTATGTCTAACAGGCCACTTGATGTCTCTAGCTGACATGTCCAAACCTGAACTCCTTTTATTTCCTCCAATGTGTGCTCCACCCACAGTCTCTACATATCAGCTGGTGCAGACTCTGTCCTTCTAGCCTCTCAGTTCCAAAACCCTGGAGTCATTCTCGACTCTTCAATCTTCTACCCAGTGTGTTCACAAATTCTCTTGGCTCACCTTCAGAATAGATCCAGAAAAGAGTCACTTCTCACCAGCATTGCTCCCAGGGTCATCTAAGCCATCAATATCTCTTGGCCTAGATTACTGCCAAGTCTTTTCCACTTGCATGGTTAACTCCTTTATGCCTGTAAGGTTTTGCTCAAATGTTGCCTTCTCATGGAAGTCTACCCTGACAACCTTATTTAAAACTACAAACTGCTCTTCCACTTCTAATCCTGCTAAACCCTCTTATTCTGTTTTTGTAGAGCTCTTAATCTCTTTTAATATACTATATAATTTTATTATTTATATTCATTGCCTATTTTCTGTCTTTCCTGTTAGAATGTAAGTTCCATGGGGACAGAGATCTCTACCTATGTAGTTGCCTCATTTCTCAAGCTCCTAGAATGAATCCTGCTATTGCTTAATAAGTGTTTGATGAATTCTGTATGGATTGGTGAAAAAGCACTTTGTAAACTCTAATAGAATATGGAAGTGTCATCTCTTTAATTTGTAGCAAATTATATAACCTCTCTGAGCTCTTACTTCTTCAAATATAAATAAGTTGAGATAATACCTAGTCTACCTTCTGTATGAATCAGTATGAGAATTTAATACTAATATTGATAATAGGTTAATAACTCATTGTTGCCCCTTCCCTGACATTTATTTGCCACTGTAGTTGTTTATCTTTTAGATGAAAAGTCATTTGTTGTTTGTGGGGGTAGGAGTTGGGGGTGGTGGCGGCGGGTGTAATGTGTACTTGAGGATTGTATATTATAGAAGGAAGAAGAGTAATTCAGTCTTAGCGCTTGTTTGGAGTTGCAGTTCTGATGCTTCCTATCTGTGTGACTTTGAGTGAGTTGTTTATCTTCTCTGAGCTCCAGCTTTCTTATGTTCTGGGGATGAAAATACCCCTGTCTCTTGGGACATCTGGGTGGCTCAGTCGGTTAAGCATCCGAGTCTTGATCTCGGCTCATGTCTTGATCTCACGGGGTGAGTTCAACCTCCCACATTAGTCTCTATGCTGGGCGTGGAGCCTCCTTAAATAAAAAGAAAAGAGAAAATACCTCCTTAGAATTGTTAGAATGGAATAATTTAATATAAAGTATGTAACTTTTTTTGTGTGGAGGAAAGTATAATCTATTTTTTTTTTTTTTACTTTTTCTCTCTAAAATGAAAATTATGGTTTTTTATGGACTTTTTTTGAGTTCTTCCACAAGTTAATAAGTAGACTTATAAGTTTTGGACATTATTTTTTAAATGCAAAAAAACAAAGTGGCTATCAGATTCACTTTCATTGAAATGGTGTCAGTCCATCTTTGGTTGACTGCACTTTGAAGGAAATCATTAATTGAACATTTTGTTTTGTTTTGGAAGTGTGTGTGTGTGTTATTCTTTAGTGTTTATTGAGTGCCATTAGCCATTAGATGATTTTTAATTTCAAAGAAGGAAGGGAATTCACACATTCTTGTAACCCACTTTCTTATTCCACATTTTAGCATAAAATATTTCACAGAGAAGTCGAAAGCACTTTACAGCAGCATCATATATTTATTACCTGAATTATATAATGAAAATTTTACTATGAGTATGCTTTATTACATATCTGTAATTGAACTATATTCTTAAAAGATTCTCTGATTAGACCCAGATACATCTAGCTTCCCTCTACCCTGCCTAGTTTCTTTGTTGTTTTAAGAAGAGTTTAAATAGTCTTCTCTGGTGTGATCCAAGTGCAAGAATCAGGAGGTTTGCACTGGTAGCAAGTTATTTGGCTTCATCCAAATTTTGGGATTTAGGAAGCATTTTTTTCAGTAGGACTCTATTGAGAACCTGGCTGTCTTCAGCCCTTCTAAATTTTGTTTTTCCAGTAGCCACTTACTGAGTACTCACCAAACCCCAAAAGGCAGTGGAGAGGGTAGGGAATGATTAGTGAAGGGTGATGACAAGAGCCTGCTTCTGTACTTACTTTCATCAGTTATTGGAGTTAGCCTATGGGTTTGGCCTATGTAATATAGCCTTTCCAGATAATGACATCATCATCCTCATAACGACTCAGGCTAGAATTCCTAGATCCTTTGGGACTCATCTTTATCTGTGATTCTTTTTTTTCTTCCATTTAAAAAATTAATATATGACTTAAATACAGTGAAATTCACACCCTTAACTTTACAGTTCTGTGAGTTTTGACCAATGGATACAGCAGTCCTGTAACTACTACCACCACATTCAGGATATAAAACAATTATATAACCTCTAAAATCTCCCTGTGTCCCTTTGCATCGGACGTCTCCCACTACCATCAGCCCCTGACAAAGATCTGTTTTCTATCCGTGTAGTGGCCAGATTGTCACGGAACAGTGACTGACTGACTTTTGGTCTGATGTCTTTCAAGTAACATACTGCATTTGAGATTCTGTGTTGCACTCTGAGATTCTGTGTTGTTACATATATCAGTAGTTTTTAACTTTTTATTGCTGAGTATATTCTGTAATGGATATATCACAGTTTATCAATTCACCAGTGAATTGAAAGACTGAAAGACATTTGGGTAGTTTCCAATTTTTAACTGTTCTGTGTTAGCTGTTAAAATAATTTGCTTAAAAGTTTGTAAATGTAAGTTTTTCATTTGGGTAAATACTGAATTCTTGGTTTGTGTGGTAAGTGTTACGTTTAACTTTGTAAGAAATTGCCAAACTATTATCAAAAATGTATGTAACATTTTTGGATATCCCTCAGCCATATGTGGTGCTCTGTACTGGTTGTACCACATCCCAGTCCTTGGTATTGTTTGTTTTTGTTTTTTAAATTCTAGACATTCTAATAGATCTGTAGTGGTTTCTCATTGTGATTTTAAGTACTGTAGTGATTCATTATGTTGAACACCTTTTCGTGTGCTTATTTGCCATCTATATATATTCTTTGGTAAAGTGGCTGTTCAGATATTTTGTCCATTTATAAAAAATTGGGTTGTTTTCTTAAGTGTTTTTGTTTTTTAGAGATTTTATTTTTAAGTAATCTCTACACCCAACATGGGGCTTGAACCTGCAACCTGGAGATCAAGAGTTGTGTACTCTTCTGACTGAGCCAGCCAGGTGCCCTTTGTTTTCTTAAGTGTTGAGAGTTCTTTATTAATTATGGATACAAGCCTTTTATCAGATATGTGATATGCAAATATTACTTTCCAGCCTATGGCCTGTCTTTTCATTTTTTTAATACTCTCTGTCAAAGAGCAAAAACTTTAAGGCTATTTTATCTGTTTTTCTTCTATGAATTGTGCTTTCATTGTTAGGTATCTAAGAAATCTTTGCCTAACCCCAAGGTTACTAAGATTTTTCCTCTTATGTGTTCTAGAAGTTTTATAGTTTTCAGTTTTAAAATTAGGTATGTAGCTCTTTTTTTGGATTAATTTTTATGTACTGTGTGAGGTCTGGATGAAAAGTTCTTTTTATTTTGTTTATGTGTGTGTGTGTGTGTGTGTGTGTGTGTGTTAATATAGAGATCCAGTTTTAGTACCTTCTATTGCAAATGTTATCCTTTCTCTGCTGAATCGCCTAATTCTTTGTAACACTGTTTTGAAGTTCTTTTATTATTACTGTTTTATCAATCAAGAGGCTGAGAGTTGAATGCGTTCTGAAGCTATGCATTGAGCGTGTGTGTATGTGAGGCATTATGTTCTAGAGAGACATGGTACATTCCCTTGTAGATCTGCCAGGGTCACACGATTAGTAAGGCATGTCACAAGGATCTTAACCCAGATGGATTGGATTCCAGAGTCCAAGTTCTCATTCCTTAATGTATTTATCATTCAGCAAATGACTAATTATAATGTAGCCTAGTAAACCATATATGTATGCATCACCATTTTAGATATTTGGCTATTTGAGGGCAGAAATCACATGTCTTCTACAGTTGTGCCAGTACTTATCAGTGTCTGGCCCATAATAAGCATTCATCTAGAACTAATAACAAAATACTGGCCAGTATGTTTTATGTGTACTAGAACTGGGCGTTATCCTAAGTACCCATACTTAATCTCTGTAACAGTTCTATGAGATAGATGCTGCCAGTATTCCATTTCACAGAGAGGCTAAAAACTTGCCCCATGTTACCCAGCTGGTAAGTTTTCAATCCATAATTTACCTTCCAAGTCTTCATTCTTAATGATAGTCTAGTAAATAGTGAATACATGAATGGATTACTTTTATTTTCGTATTTCTTCATGATATGCCATACACACTCCTTTTGTGTAACAAAACTCATTCTGTAGCTTCTGAGGTCACCCTAGGGTCTGCATAGTCTCTGGAACGGGACATGGTGCAGCTCAGAGTCTAGCCCCAAAGTTAGTTCCTGAGGACTTTAGTCTAGCTACATCTACCCAGCACATGAATCTTCTATTCCCTCATTTTGAACTCCTTTGCCTGTTTCTTTAGAAAGATGAGTTGCATCCGAATTTCAGACAGCTTCTCCTCCTGTATAATTTCATGTTACTAGATTCTATTTTGGTTCCAGACTTCTCCTGAAGGACATAAGCTTTTCCTTTGCTTAGTGATTCTCTCATTTGGAGAGAGCAAAGGACATGTTTTGCATTATCAGCTAGTTGCTACTGATGTACTATCCCCCAGGCTATTTATAGAGCTGTATAAGTGGCATCTATCACACTAGAATAATTTGAACTTTTGCATAGAATCTGGGCAGGTTGGCTAGTCCTTGGTTGTATCATAATTCCTGACAGAAGAACGTTGAAATGGAATATTGCAAAACATGTGTTCTGTACCAGTACTGCCGCTAGCTCTTTTCTAATTCCCCTTTCACAGCCTCAGTTTTCTTGCTCTCGGTTTTTGAACTAGAGTTGTCTATCCTGATTCTGTCACTGGACTTTTCCACAGTCCAGTGGGAACTGTGTCACATGCTCAGTAGGCCGAAAGTTATTTTTCAGGAGACTTGTGACATTTGAAGGAACCTTTTCCAGGTGTGGAAAACACATAAGATATGTTATCCTTTTAGTTCTGATGGGAGCCTCCACCCACATTTTAAGGATTTTTAAGAGGCAGGGGGAAAAAAAAGCAGTATAGATGTATGGTAGAAAATGGTGGATATGTTTAAGAACACCGGGGTGGCTCAGTCATTAAGCATCTGACTTTGGTTCAGGTCACGGTTTTTTTTTTTGTTTGTTTGTTTGTTTTTTTGTATGATTCCGTTTATTTGAAATATTATGAAGAGGCAAGTCTCTAGAGACAGAAGGTAGATTAGGGGTAGCCAGTTCTGGGGAGTGACAGCTTAAGGGGAGGGAATTTCATTTTGGAGTGATGAAAATGTGAAATGAGACCATGGTGATGGCTGCCTAACACCATGAATATACTATAAACTATGTAGATATTCACTTCCAAAAGATGAATTTTATAGTATGAATTGTATCTCAAGAGTTATTTTATGAATGTTTGAAAAATACAGGTAAGGGGGCATCTGGGTGGCTCAGTGAGTTGAGCTTCCGACTTCTGCTCAGGTCATGATCTCACGGTTCATGGGTTCGAGCCCCGAACCCGGCTCTGTGCTGAATGCTTGGCTTGAAGCCTGGAGCCTGCTTTGGATTCTGTGTCTCCTTCTCTCTCTGCCTCTCCCCCGCCCCCGCTCTGTCTCACTCTGTCTCTCAAAATTTTGAGTTTGAGTCCTACATTGGGTGAGCTCGAGCTTCGCTTTGGGTGAGCATGAGTCCCTACTTAGGTGAGCCTGAGCCCCCGCTTTGGTGAGCGCAAGCTTCCTGCTTTGGGTGAGCATGAGCCCCACTTCAGGTGAGCCTCACTTCTCTCTTTCTCTCTCTCCCTTTGCACCTCCCTCTCCCTCCCTCTGCCCCTCCTGGGATTATTCTCTCTTTTTCTTTGCCCCTCACTCACTTGTGCCCTCTCCCCCCGCCCCAAAAAAGATGGATATACCTAAGTAGTATGGACTTAGCCCCAAGTTGAGGAATAGTATGAAAGGAAAAAAAATTTTGTTTGAAAAGCAGGAATATTTCTCTTTTATATTTGGAAAAAGCTAACATTAAACAGTAAGAATAGATAGAAAACAAGCTTTTAAGCTTATATTCTTTTTTCTTCCATAACACTTTTTAGTTCAGCGTCTTAAAAACAAACAAAAATCTGTTTATCTATGTGGGGCTTCCTCAGAATTCTGAGTATTTGCTTGATTTGTATCAGTTAATGAAACAAATAATATCTATGTTAAGGCCATGAGTTCCAAACAACATCACAACAGGATTTGAGAGCCTTTTTTCTAAATTTATTCCTGAGCAAATTCCTAAAACTCCTAGGCAGATGAAATGGTTCACATCCTGGCCAGACATCGATGACTAAGGTACTTCTATTTTTAAAGTATGTGCACAGACTAGTACTTATCCTAGTGTAGAAAGGACCTAAATACGTTTCTGGTAAGGCAGCAGATAGGGAGTTAATGTTTGTTGAGTACCTATTACATGATGCTACCTTTATAGTGCTATCTCATTTAACCATCTCCCAGTTCACATGATAGTGAAATTGGGACTCTGGGAAGGTAATTTACCCAAGGGCACACAGCTGCCACAGTGAGGAGCAGAACTGAGATTCTAACCCTGATTTGACTGTAAAAATCTTCCCCATGAGGTAGCCATGTGAGGGCACATGGGATAAGAGATTAACTGGCCCCTCTTTGTTTTGAACATTCCTGAGTCTGCCTTGCTTAGCTCCTGCCTTACCACTGATTTGTCTTCATTCTTCTGTGTTCTTTGGCAGGCAAGTAAGAATCAGAATTGTTGAACTCATTCTGTACATATGTTAAAGTGAAGACTTAGTGTTGAATTTTAATTTTTATCGTAATTTTTATCTTCAGGAAATTTGTAATCTAGCTGGGAAGATTTATTTCCAATGTATGGTGGGTACCTACCAAACATTGTGTTAGGCAGTGGGGATAAAGCTGCTATCAAAACTGCTTAAAACTCTTGCCCTTCATGGAGTTTTCCTTTTAATAGAGAAGACAAAAAATGAGTGAAGTTATAGTGAGTGAAGTATTTGTTGTGGTAAATGTTAACTGTGATGATAAATAGTAATGGAGAAAAATGAGGCAAGAAAGGGGGGGGAGAAGGAGTATTGCAGGGGATTTGGGGCACTTACTGAGAAGGTTACATTTTGTGAAATACCTAAAAAATGGAGGGGATGAGCCACATCAATTTCTGGAGGGAAGAGCAAGTAAAAAGACCCTGAAGTGTGAGTGTTCTGGTGTATTCAGGGAACAAGGGAGGCCAGTGTGACAGCAGTAGAGTGGATGAGATGAGATGGGGTGGAGTGACAGATTGAGGACTACTTTTAAGAGAGAGGAAGACAGAGGGTTTTGACTAAAGGAATGACAAGATCTGATTTAGTTTTAATAGGATTACTTTGCCCACTATGTTGAGATTAGGTGGAATGAGAAGGGAAGGTATGAAATGATTGTTAACACCAGTGGCTTTCATTCATATAGGAATCATAAAGCATTTATAATAGCATTTGGCATTTATATGGTCTTAATAACAGCCACGAGGAGGCATTTCTACACGTTCTCCTGAGGGCTTTCAACAGCTGTCATCACACAAATGTCACAAAGTAGCTATCTAGACTGGTACCTCTCATAAAGGCTATGGTTGTCTGCGTGAAAGACTTCATAGAGAAAAGGACAGTTAGGTGAGGCCTTGAACCGTAGGTAGAATTTGGAGTGATGGAATACAGAAGTGTGGGTGTTCTGGCCATTGAGTGCTGCATGAGCAGAAAAAGGCATGGAGCTAGAAATGCAGATGTTGGATGGGAGACTGGGAGGGTGGGCTGTAGGTACTTTAATGTGGCTAGAGTAAGAGAGATTTCACAGGGGTACTACTGGAAAAGTAGGCCAGCACCCGAGTGAGTACCTTGAATGCCTCTAACAGAGGAAGGAGGAATACCCAACTTAGGAGATACTGTGAGAGTTTCTACTGACCCACAGATAATAGGGATTAGGTAAAGATTTGTTACTCAGTATAGTTAAGGCCTCTCTGGGATGACCAAAGACAAAGAAGTCTTACTATATGGAAGACTCCTTGATTTTCTGAGTGAACGGGTATGCAGCCTTGAAGATGAAGAAAAGCAGCAACTGGCATTAGCTCGTGGTGTGCCTTGGCATTTTTATCCCTCTTGGATGTCTACTGTGTCTTAATTAGGTCTTTTGTGTCCTACTGTGTCCTAATGATCTATTGTTTCTATTATATAATTTAAGTATAGAATTTAAATTATGTAGTTAACATAATTCTATGTAGCCTCTTGTTGCATAAATTATAGAATTCTCACTTCAGTCCTGTAAGAGTAGTATTCTAATTGCCGTTTCACAGATGGACTCATTTCACAGAACTGAGGCTCTGAGAGTTTAAGTAACTTGTCCCACATCACAGAGCTTTGTAAATGTCAGAGTAAATAATTATGTGGCTTTTATTCCGTCCTTTGTCACCTCTGTGTGTCTCTCTTTTCAAATAGGAAAGCTCTGGAAGGTGATATATATAGAGGCAACACAGCTCTGCTTTACTTGGCTGGTGAGAAAGATGAGAAAGGGCTCGCTAGATGCTGCCGTGTGGGGAGTTAATATGGGGTGTAGGAAGAATGTACCCAGAGGTTCAGTTTCAGTTATTTGGCAGGAATTACTGTATGTTAAGAAATAGCAGTAAAAGTCAAACTGCCTTGGCTCATTGGTTTGGGTATAGATTGACATATTTTACATGTGGAATATAGAAGGCAGAATCTAGTCGGAGAGGTAGAGCTATCTGGCTAGACACGTGAGCAGATATGGCAGCCACAAAGGGAGATGGACACAGTCTGGACCTTAGGACTCGCTGCTCTCTGGCTATGGAGTTGCTATATAGAAGGCATTTTTAGCATATATTTATCGAATGGATGTCTAATTCTCTGAGGCTGGTAAATGTGTCCAGAGCTGTAAGTCTGGAAGAGATAGATTGTGTTTGTGTGACTTTGGAAGAGCGGAAGCGGTCAGAGCAGATGAGGCGGCGCTGTTCAGCATTTTTCCAGCCAGTCTTGCAGTATTCTAACTCGACCCTGTCTGTAGGGCATCGGAGCCTCGTCTTTTTCTTCTGTTTATCACCTGGGTCTGTCACAGCATGTTCAGTGAATTAATGGTAGTGCTGTGATCTCAATATTAGGCAAGTGGAAGATTGCTTGAGATTTTATAAAATGAATCTTTAGGATGGTCAAATGTATAAATAACAAATCCAGAGTATCAGAAGTCATCATATCTAATGTGAATATTTATGGAGCCAGTAGATTGAGAAGTTGTTTGTTTAAAGTAATAGAAGATACTAATTCCAAACCATTTGATAGTGACGTATCCAGATTCATATAGATTCATATCTGGCCTTTTTTCCTTTCTTTTCACCATCCTCTTCTTTCCCTCCTCCCAGCCCCCTCACCCCCTTCCCATAGTGCCTCACCCCTCTGAGTCTGGGAGAGGCGGAGCTGACAGGAAGGAGGGAGTAGGGAATATATATCTTCTGATTGTTTACCATGTGCCATGGTTAGGGCCTGGTTCTTTATGCAAGTTATCTCATTTTATCTGCAAACAAACCTAGATAGGTAATATTACTTCTATTAATAAAGAAATAGAATCTCAGAGAAGTTAATGAATTTGCCAAGCGGCACAGAGCTGACAGTATATTCAAGATTTGAACCAAGACCTAACTCCACAAAGTCCATGTCTTTTCATTACACTAACTATGCTAGGGATAGGGATATGCTAGGGACCTGAGGGTCCAGGCCTCATCCTTAAGGTTATTCCAGGGTATTCTTTGTCTTCTTCAATCCTGCACTGCTCCATTGTTTCTCTGCAGGTTTAATCAGCTTAATATAAATATCAAAGATTGTCTTGACAGGGAAGATAAAGAAAGCATTGTTATGTTGAGGTTGTCCTGGGAGGGGGAACCCAGAAGGCTGGATGTTGTGAGGTGGGATGGGGCTGGAGGTGAAGGGAAATTGTCATGTAGATGTGCATGTGAACCTCAAAGAATTTTTAGCTTTAGTCCAGAAGGCTACAGTAAGCCATCGCCTTAGCCCAGCTAACAGGGAAATCATCTACATAATGCACTAGAAAACCTGAAGAGTTTCCAGAAGAGTCTGAGAGATCAAATTCCTTAAAAAAAAAAAAAAAAAAAAACCCAAAAAGGAAAGAAAAAGAAATGGAAAAAAAACTACCAGATAAGAGAAAAGATGAAGCTCTATGAAACCGGCACAAAGATTGGGTTTATGAGGCTCTGCAGGTTCTTTGGGCCATCACAGATACTCAGTTCAGCAGTTACTGTATTGCCACAAAGTGTCAGCCCTGTGCAAGGGACTCTGTAGAGCTAAGAGTAAGGCCTTAGAAATATAGAGGCTGATGGGAACAAAATAAGGACTGGGTTCTGTTCTATCAAGTGGAGCAGGGGCCATAAGGGAGGAAGCTGTTTCAGTGGAGAAAATCAGATTGATATGGGTTTTATTCTGGTCCATTATTAGGATGCTTTGTGACCCTCAGCAAATTATCATATGACTCTCGAACTCAGTTTCACCTTGAACACCTTGCCAGGGATAGTGTACTTTGTAGGAATATTGCCATGGCGGATGTAGATAAATGCATCACATGTAATAGACTTTAGTAAATGGTCACAATTTGATGATTAAGTGCTGCCTGATCTTCCTTCCTTGTTTGTAGGAGCTAGCTAGGCATTCTTACCCTGCTGCAACTGGTATGGTGCTGGCATTCCAAAACCTGAAGAATAGAACTAATTTCAGATAAGCAAGTTTGTAAGTCAAGGGGTCAGGCAAAAGATAGTGGGCCCAACCCAGGACAGGCACATCTGAAAGCAGAGTCCAGGCCAGGCTGCCAGCTGGAGACCCAAGAGTCACGGGTGTCAGGCTTAGCAGAAGAGCATGTCAGAACAGTCTAGAGTGTCTCTCTGAGCTCCTCCAGTTTACTTTCACTTAGTGACTGGGGCAGGAGGCTGTGTATCCTATGTGGGTTTGAGGTCCCCACAGAGAATAGATAAGTATCATCAGTGTCCCTAATGTGTGAACCCTCCCTGGTGGTCAGTGCAGTGGACAAGTGAGGGTTACGAGAAATCAGCTGAGGCCAAGGGCTCTCCACTGTGAACTTGGTTCTAGTCACACAGCAGCTAACTCTGTGAATCCCCTAGGACCTGTATGTTTACTTAATAATTGGTATGTTTTTCATTCTTATTAAAAATTTCATTTCTTTGTTTTGACTGATTTGTTTTGAAAATCCAGGAAATAGAAATAAAAAAGGAAATCACCTATGAGCTCACTCACCATCTAGATGTAAAAGCCATTAATACTCTTGGGTTCTTCCTAGACTTTTTTTCTGATGCATATCGATGTACAAATTCATGTTTATTTAAATGGGATTAGACAGCATTTAATGTTTTGTGAGATTATTTTTTTCATTTAAGATGTCATTGTCTGTTTTCATGTTATATGATTTTATGAGATATGTAATATTCTATTGTATGAATTTATATAACTCCCCTTGGAGACATTTACCCTTCATCTAATTTTCTGCTATTATGAATTTTGTGGTAAACACTTTCTTGATAAGTCTCTGAAGATGTACACAATTCCTCCATGGAGTAGGTTGCTAGGTCAAAAGATAAGCAGAATTCTAAAGTGTATGATTTCAACAAGTTGCATTCCAGAAAGGAGGTATAAAATTGGCACTCCTGTTGGCAGGTATGTGCAAGCATTCATTTCCTCAGAGCATCAACAGCAGTGGCTAATGCCATGATGAGGGAGCATCTCTTCTTTGGTAGATGAAAATTCCATATTCTCTGTTTTAATTTTACGTGCTGTTGATTTGTGATACCTCACACCAGTCTCCCTTTCATCTGCCATTCCTTCCTTCCTCCCTGATGGTGTTTTTCTTTTTTGCAGCATTGCTGGGAGCCTGGTGTATTCCTACATCACTTTCTCTGAGGAGCAGCTGAGCAAACAATCAGAGGCCAGTAACAAGCTGGACATTAAGGGGAAAGGAGCAGTATGACCCAGAGGATCGCTTCCACTACTTAAGCCCAAGCTTTTGATCAACTGAGAACACTGGCATTTCTTATATAGACATTCAGGTGTCTTGATTATGGAGAAAATAACCATTCCTTTGCACTTGTACAATCTGAGGATTGATTGCTGCCTTTTAAAATTTTATGAGAGAAACTTATAATTGAGTCTATTTTAAATATGCCGTTGGAATTAATTTATATCAAACTGGAAAATGTACTTGGCTCTTTAATTTATTTCTTTTATGCTGACAATGAAATATCAGTGTTTTGAAAATATTTTATTCCATAGTTTGATAGCCAGGTGTCCCTTAGAGCTGCGTATATAAAGTGCTCCAGGGGGAGCCTCCTCATTCAAATTGCTGCTGCATATTGAGGCAGCTCAGCCTTCCTTCTGCTGAAATGCAGCCAAGTATCTAAAATTTCTCCTTTTTAAATTTTCTTAATGATTGCATTTTCTTCATAAGGATATTATCCCTGCATTTGCTAAAGATGACAACTTTGGCACTAAAAAAATACAGATACCTTGAAGTTATATTGGTTTCCATATTGGCTTCCCTGGGAAGTCATGGGATGGGCAGAGTGCATTCCTTGGAATTATGCTATTCCCTCTTTGTTGTGTAAGATGGGGATAATGAAGGTATGGAGGAAGGCGGCCATCTATATAATTCATTCATTCAGCTGAAATGTACTGGGTATGTAATATGTGCCTGCCATTATGCTAAGTGCTGGGGGTGCAGAGATGTTTTTGGAGGTAGTTGAATGATCTCACCCTTGCTATTGTGACTGAGGGTTAAGAGAGAAAACTTAACTTTATGATCCATTCAGAAGATGCTGTCACTCTGAACAAGTCACAGAAACTTTTTTCAGCTCTTAGAAACTGTAAATCTATAAATGGGGTTAAAAGTATCTGCTCCTGTCTACCCCACAATGGTGCACAACCGTATGCTCCAGTATGAGATGACATGTATGTGAAGAGCGGCATTTTCTTTATTTATTTTTTTAAAAATTTATTTTTTTTTTAAAGTACACGCTACCTAACATGGGGCTTGAACTTGTGATCCCAAGATCATGAGTCGTATGAAGAGCTACATTTTGTTGTAAACCATGCAACTCAGTGTTTCTTCTCTGAGTGAGGATGGCAGGCAGGCAAGGTGGCCGCTGTCTCTTTCATGTGCTTCCCTCCTCTAGGTTTGGTTGCTACTCTTTTTACTCCTCTTTGAATTAATACAACTAGGTCTTATATTTATGAATGGATTGGTTTGAGGGGAAAGCCTTTTAAGAGGTTTCTGCATTGTCAAGGCTTGGTCTTTGTTCTGCATGTCGGTGTTACAGCCATCACTATCCTTTCTCCTTAAATGGCATAAGTATACCTGTGTCCTTTCATACTGTTATCTGCATCCTGTGTCCCGTGGCTTACCTTATGAGCACATCACCTTTCAAGACCTTTGCTGCATCCTGGGAGAGCAGCTGTGAGTAGCCATTGCCTGAATTGCCTCTTCGGGCAGGGAGGGGGTTCACTCACACAGCCCTGTGACTTGGCACAGAGACATCCACCGACTTTGAGTATGAGTGTTTCCACAGGCCAGTTGTGCAGTCAGTGTGGAAGAGACTGGGTACTTTTGCACTGGTGCACACTAACTTCTCTTTCATTGGTTTGGAATCCACAGGGCTCTGCTGATCTAAACAATTAGTATTTTGATGGCTTAACAGGAGGCCTGGAAGGTTTTGATTTCTTTTTATTTTTAAAAAATTATATTGAGGTCATTTTCATGTTCCTGTGTTTCCTTTATTTGGGTTTGTCTTTACTAAAGCCTGACCAGTGTTGTTGGGTCCCTAGAATTAGCCTCATGGCCAGCTTCCAGGCGCAGATCTCCCAAGGCTCACTTTTTTTTTCCAGGATCACCTGATCTGAGATAATTCAGTGGGAGCATCGGATATTATCTTGTGTAAAATGATTTTTATTATCTCTGTGTTACCAATGAGAAAATAAGACTCAAGAGAAAGTAGGTGACTTGTTAATAAGTAAAAATTCACATTTCTTTCCATTGAACCATGCTGCCATTTTCCTCTGAGGAAGTGAGGAAATGGGGATGGCTGGCTGAGTCAACTTGAGCGTTTTCAAGGAGGCAAGTGCTTGGTTGAATTTGGAGTCAGAGAGGAATAGGCTTTGCAAATTAGGGACAGTGATGTGTCACTCTACATGCCAGAGCTTCTGTCTACCTTCCAGGCTGGCCTCAGTTGGTAAGTGTTGCCTGATGCTTCCTGGTTTTGCCTAGGCACAGTGGAAAGGCCTTGTGAGAGCTAATTTTAGTGGTTCTCATTCTTCTTATATCAAGGCACATGGAGGGAATTTGACATTAGAAATCATTTGTGTTGTAGAATTTCTCATCATGAAAGGCCTTTGCCTCTGTCTAGAGCTTTTGGGCTAAAACTCCAGCAGGAACTAAACTGTTTCTTGGGGGTCAGGTTCCTTGAAGATCTGTCATCACTCCAGGTTTAAGAAAATCATGTGTAATTACAGCCTTACTAAATGCACATGACCTTAGGGCCTGCCACCTGTGCTGAATTTTCTGACTGGCCAGAAGCAGTACAGCAGGTCACAGCTTCTGCCCTGTTCTCTTTCCCTCTTTGACTACCACCAACATATCAAGATAAGAGAAACCAGCCTGGAGAAGTTGGAGACTGAATAGACTGTCCAGCCATTTTTGGAGTCTTTCAGTTATGTGCAGGCTTGGCTATAGTGCACTAGAGATTTACCTGGTACTCTAACATCACCCAAAATGTTTGGATTTTGCCCTAAGGTTATTATCTTAGAAGGCAAAAATTCTGTGGCCTATTAATTACTTCCTGGGAGAACAAGAGATAGCTTTATAGTTAAATCCTTAAATTGTCCTTTGAGACAGATGAGCTGTGATGAGAGTTTTGAAAATCCAATTCTGTGACTGGTGGCTCCTCTTCTTGAGTTAATGACAGTAAGGTCCTTTTTGGCCTGTCTGCTTTTAGTTGGTGCCAGATTGATTCTGGTCTGGTTGACCAGACTACATGTTGCCAACATGTCAGGTGACTTTTAATTGCTTCATCTGGCTGTTGACTTTATGAGTCATTTGTAGGATCCAGCGTGCACGTAGGTTTAAAACACCATGCATCTGCAAGTTTTCTGTAGTCCTTTTGTATCAAGAATCCATGGAAAGTTCAGGTCAGTAGATATAGATTCTTCACAGAAGGAACAGTAGAGTTTCATATTTGACTGCTTTGGAATAGTGCCTAGGATTTTGGGCCTGCTTTCGTTATTATGGTTTCATCAGTGAGCAGACATTTTTTGAGCATCTGCTTTATGCCAGGGCATTATGCCAAGTTTTGGGGAAACCACCCTGAGCAGGACATAGTTCTTGCTCTCAAGGAATGTGTAATCCTTTAGCCAGACCCATAGTGAGAGAAAGGAGATGAAAGATGAAAGCAGTCAGTGATTTGTAAGTTAAGAGCTGCCTGCAGGTATCACAGATTAGGGTGCCCCACCCACCCATGAGCTGAAGCAGTTTTTTAATCTAAAAGGACTTTACAACTCAAACTACTAGCTCTGAGACCAGTGCCAGGCCGTTAGAATTCAGGAATAGTCTGGGTTCCTCCTTCCTCTACTTCGCATATTGTTTCTTCCCCATAACTGTATAAAATAGACATACCCCTTATCTGCAGTTTCTCTTGCCTCAGTTTCAGTCATCAGCGGTCAAGTGAGGTCCAGAAGCACAGGATCCTTCTGACATATCGTCAGTAGGTCAGTAGTAGCTGAATGCTACGTCACAGTGCTGCGTCTTTCCCCTCCACCTCCTCAGCAGGCATTGGATCACCTCACGCCATCACGAGGGTGAGTGTGGTACCCTAAGATACTTTGAGAGAGGACACCTTCACATAACTTTTATTACAGTTTATTACCATTTTTCCATTTTATTATTGTTAATCTCCTACTGTGCCTAATGTAGAAGTTAAACTTTCTCATAGGTCTGTACGTGTAGAAAAAAGCATGTGTAGGGGTCGGTACTCTGTGGTTTCAGGAATCCACTGGGGGTCTGGGAACATATCCCCTGTGAATAATTTCTCCTTATGAACAGGGCTGTAGTTGATTTTTCCTTCCTTGAGGGAAAAACAATAATATTCACAATAAGTGAGACAGTGGATGTTAAACTACTCAGCACAATGCCCTAGTCCATGTGAGGCACTCCGCAAGTGTTGTTACTGTCACTGTTTCATGGTGAGGCTGTAGGCAAACTAGATTCTTAATCTGTGCTCCTTAAATGCTGGAGGCCCGGGCAATATGTGTATTTCTTGAAAAATGTGACCCTTTATTTTGTTGTCCCAAGAATGCTTAAATAACAGTAGTCTTTTTTTTTTTTTTTAAATACCTACTGGATATAATTGTGGCCATTATGTGATGCAGGTGATTCCACCTGTTTTTAAAAAGGAACAAAATTACTTCTATTTTGATGGTGAATTTCAAAACAGAAGAAATTATTTTTATCTTCCCTTCAGAATGAGGATTCAGATTGGTGATTCAGTTAAAACTTTCCCAGTTGCTCCTCTGCAGGCCAGACCTGCCTTCATCCTTTTTCCACGTTGCCTGTGAGCCTGCATTTATCTCAGTTGTTGGTGCTTATAGACTTCTGGCACCATCACTGTCTTCTTGCTCTTACCTTAGGGTGCCACTTCCTCACGGAATGAAAGATATTCAGTGGTGGGTTTTTTTAAGCTTTCTTTTTTGAATTACTTTAAAAAAAAGAAATCTACTGGTTAGATTTATTGTCTCAAAAAATGTTTTTAGAGATTATTTTGTTCATAAATATTTCTCATGCTGATCAACTGATTTTTGTCTACAAATGTTGGCCTATCATAGTATTTTTTCAATACAGATCCTGTTTACCAAATGACCATTTTAGTGGTTTTAAAAGGTACTAAGGATTGAGATGTGTAAATCAGGTGACATAAACATGAAAATTATGTGCCTAAATATTTTTGTAAAGGTGTCAAATAAATACTTTTTCCTGAATACATGTATTAAAATTCCTTTCTAAGTGCATACAAAGAGCCATATGTCTACCACATTCAAGAGGATGGCATCCAGTTAGTTGATTGAAACCCGGTAATAAAAAAGTTTGCCCCTGTGATATTGTGACTTATAATGGAAATTTATATTTGGTCTTTGTCCCTGTTCCTCCTGGCACATAGCTTCCAACACTCTTATACTTTATAAGTGGTAGAAGAGTGTCTTTTGTTATATTTAGTTTTGTTCCCAGTTGTTGAAATAGCTCTGTAGCCATAAAGATGAATTGAGTGTCTTTTATTTTTCATAATGAGCCTCTTTTAACCAACTCCACCTGACTTTGTTAAGAACAGGTGGGGGCTAGTTGTGGGGGGAACCAACCATGGCAATTTGTGGTGTGAGCTTTAAGGCTCCTTGTCCCAGCCCCCTAGGTGAAGGGGAGAGGCACTGGAGGCTAAATCAGTCACCAATGACCAGTGATTTAATTATGTCAACATAATGGAAGCTCCAGTAAAAATCCGTGAACTATGAGGTTTGGGTGGCTTCCAGGTTGCTGAATACATGGAGGTGCTGGGAGGGTGGTGCTCCTAGAGGGGGCAGGAGGGCCCCACGCCCCTTGCTGCACACCTGGCCCAATGTATGTCTCTCTTCCATCTGGCTGTTCCTGAGGTATGTCTTTTTATAAGAAACTGGTAGTTTAGTAAATAAACTTTTCCTGAATTCTGTAAATGGCTTTAACAAAGTATTCAAAACTGAGGGGGGAGGTCCTGGGAACCTGGATTTATAGCTGGTTGATCAGATGCATAGGTTAACAACCTGGACTTGTGATCTGCTTTGGAAGGGGGTGGGAGGAAGGGGTCACAGACGTGTGGGATTGAGCCTGGGAGCCTTGTGGGAATTACAGGACCTGATGCTAACTCCAGAGAGAGAGAGTGTCAGAACTGGGTCATACTTAACCCAACTGGTGTTGCAGATTTGTTTCGTAAATAGTATTGAGAGAAGACACAGGAAGAATTTTTCCTTTATACATACAAGTATTTTGTATGACTAGCGCATTATGATTAAATGTCCAGTGTCTCTGGCACACTTGTGGCAAATTCAAAAGAAAGAAATGCTAATCTTTCTACTTATAAAATATTTCATCTGCTTAATCAGCTGTCTAAGCCTCTGAGTAGCTTTACCAGGATATAACCCCAAAATAAGATATGCTCATCAAGAGAGGCATTTTGGTACAGGTAAGCTCAACTGAATTTCGTGTACATTAAGGCTTTAAAAACGATTGTGACAAAATACCTATAGCACAAAATTTACCATCTTAACCATTTTTAAGTGTACAGTTCAGTGGTATTAAATCTATTCACATTGTTGTGCAACCAGTCTCCAGAATTTTTCATCTTGAAAAACTGAAATCCATGTCCATTAAGCAGCTCCCCATTACCCCTTCCTTCCAGCCCTGGGCAGCCACCATCCTACTTTCTGTCTATGAATTTGGCTACTCTGGAAAACCTCATATAAGTGAAATCATCTGAAATCAATCCCTGGCTCATTTCACATAATGTCCTTGAGGTCCATCCATACTGTAGCATGTCATCATAGTTCCTTTTTAAGGCTGAATAATATTCTATTGTGTGTACATAGCACATTTTGTTTATCCATTCATCCATTGATGGACACTGGCTCACTACCACTTTTGGCATTGTAAAATTGCAAAAAATGGGTGTCTTAATCGTTTCAGCTGCTGTAACAAATTACTGTAGAATGGGTGGCTTAACATTTATTCTCACAGTTCTAAAAGCTGGAAAGTTTAAGATCAAAGTGCTTGCAGATCTGGTGTCTGGTAAGAGCCTGCTTCCTGGTTTGTGGAATATCCATATTCTCTTACCCTCACATGGTGGAGAGCAGAGACGAAGCTTTGTCTTGCTGCTGCTTATAAGGGCACTAATCCTATGGTGAGAGCTCCATCCTTATGACCTAATTACCTCCTGAAGGCCTCATCTCCAAATATCATCACATTGCGGATTAGGGTTTTAACATACGATTTAACATGGGGATTTCACATATGTTTTTTCTTTTAAAATTACTGGGTCATATAGTAATTCTATTATTGTTATTATTTTTTTGAGGCATTCCCGTACTGTTTTCTGTTGTGGGTGCATATTTTACATTCCAACCAGTGTGCACAAGGGTCCCAATTTCTTCACATCCTTGGTAACATTTACTTTGTTTTACTGAAAGTAGCCAGCCTAGTGTTTGTGTGGTGATCATATTGTGGTTTTGATTTGAATTTTCCTAATGATTAGTGGTGTTGAGCATCTTTTTATATGCGTGTTGGCCATTTATATACTTTTTATGAAGAAATGTCTACTCAAGTCCGTTTTTTAATTGGACTTTTTGTTGATTTGTCATTCTTTGTACATTCTGAATTTCAACTCCTTATAAAAATGTATTATTTGCAAATATTTTCTTCTACTCTGTAGGTTGCCTTTCATTCTTGTTCTGCCCTTTGATGCAGTTTTCAGTTTTGATGTACTGCAGTTTATCTATTTTTACTTCTGTTGACTATGCTTTTGGTGTTATATCCAAGAGATAATTGTCAAATCCATTGTCATGAACCTTTTCCCCTATATTTTTTCCTTCGAAGAGTTTTGTAAAATTACATCACACATTTAAGGCTTATATCCATTTTCAGTTTTTGTTTGTGGTAGAAGGTCATCGTCTAATGCCATTTTTTTGCACGCCAGTATTTAGTTTTACTGACACCATTTGTTGAAGAGACTGCCCTTGAGGCATGTTTTAATCAAGTTTTAAAAATCCTCTTAGATTTTTAAATCTTTCTAACTTGTGAGTTATATGCTCTTTCATTCAGCTCCTTGGTGATTTCTTGTCTCGGCGTGGCTTCCCTGCACGGGGCTGTCATTTTTGGAGACCACCACCGAAGAGGCAGTGCCGACAGGAGCAAAGCGCAGGGCCTGTGCCTTCATGTATCTGTAGCAGGTGAGCAGTTACCGGCTATGCCCAGCACTTCCCTCCAGCTCTCGTCGCATCAGCCATCCATCCCTCCATCAAGCTAGACTGAGCTTGAGGCCAGACACAACCATATTTAAGAGATGAAGCCGAGTGAGGTAAATTGTCCCGTGTGGTTGTGAAAGCCACCTTCAGACCCCAGTCACCTGGACTCGGGAGACTTTTGCTCTTCACCACCATACAAGGTTCTTGTCTCGCTGCGTCTGCCTGCAATGGACTTGGTGCTACCAAGCTCATCATCACTATATCCCGTCAAGTGCCATTCTTCATTCAAAATCCATGCGCCATGGATTTAAAGCTTAGGCATGAGCTGGTAGCTGGTTAAATCTGAGAAGGTAAAGCAGACAGGCCTTTCCAGTTGTGCTGATGGGGCCCTCTTGTGGCAGCAGCTGCCACTGGGGGAGTAAGTGATGGAAAGCAGTGTGCGTGAGAAGCAGTTATTTACTGAGGGAGGGCCTGCTGTGTGCTTTCACGGAGTTAGGCCTTTATCCTGTCTTTTCATACTACAGTACTGTTGCACGAGTAGTGGCTTAAGTAAAGCTAAGAAGTTTGTCCAACTTTTCTCAGCTGATAAATTTAAATCTGGACTTTAATTCCTAAACCTTCTCTTCCCAAAGAACTCCAGATAACATCCCTGTTAGGAGAATGCAGAAGGAGGATTTCATCAAGAGTGCCTCGGCATGTGTGCTTATTCTTCAGGTAATTTTTTTTCAGTGAATATTTTTGAGGACAGTATGTACAAATGATGACAGAATCATGAAACTGAGATCTGTGTAAGAATGTATGGGAGGAACCATTGGAGAAATGGCATTTGAGCTGATTCCTGAAGGACAGTTAGCATTGTTGGAGGGGCCAGCTCTCGAGCATTCCAGGGCCACTGTAATCTGCTTCTGTCTGGAATGCAGCCCCCTTTAATGTCTTTACAGCAGATGCCCTCCTCACTGGGCCTTCCCTGACCAGCCTCTCTGCCTTTACACCCCACCACTGTCTGTATTCCCCTCCTGTGCTTTCTCTCTGTAGCATGTGTCTCCTTTGATGAAACGTAAGCTTTATGAAGGCGCAGATGTTGGTCTGTTTTGTTCACTGCAGGGTCTCTGACACCTAGAGAGATTAGTGCTGGGCAGACTGTGGGTACACATTCCCAAATGAATACCTCTAGACAAAGTGTACCTGACTAATGACTACATTTTTTAAGCATAGCAAGGCAGAAACATGGTGTCATCTTCATTTTAGAAAGATCACACCAGCTGTAGGATTGGGATTATCGGTTGGGACTTGATAATGAGAGAGGGACCAGGCAGGTTAAAAGTGTGAATCTGAATGAATGCAGTCAATACACAGAGTAGTTAGTGGTTGAGCTTATGGTACCTACTTGCTTAAAGCTGTTCAGATTAGAACGAAACAAAGTTACCAGGCAGATTTGGCCCACTGGCTACTGGTGTGCCTACATTGAGGACCTGCTGTAAACCAGATTTGCACTATAACACGATCACCGAGGATACTTTCAGGGGGGCTCAAAGGCAGGCAGGACTATGCACATAAATACACCATTTGTAGGAGGTTGTTGTACAGTCCTGGTGAAATGATGGAATCCTATTGTGTAGCTGTGAAAGCACAGAATAGAAATGGTATTTGAGTTATTTTAGGAGGCACAATTAACAGGCGATAATGAAATCTGTTTCTAAGTTTTGTTTATAAGTAAGGCTGTGGTGAATTTCTTTTGCCTAAATCTGTTATATTCAAGGAGACCATCTGAACTTCAGGAGATCAAAGATGAGCATTTTTAAGACATTTAGGTTTCCAAAAGGGTAGTTTTTAAAGTATAGCAAACTTTGGAATACTTGCTCTGCGACAGTAAAAATACATTTACTTAGCATTTGCTACATGCCGGGTAGGCATTTTTTCTTAGCACCTTACATATTGATATATTTTAGTCCCTTAATCGGTCCTTTAAGTTTCACTATTCTTATTTTAGAGGTGAGGAAAAACCAGAGAAAGTTTCCATTATTGAACAGTGGTAACTGTGAAAAAGTATTTGCTTTACAGATTGTAAATTCGCCTTTCTGTAAGGCCTGCCATTTGCCTTGAGTCTGCAGAGCTGCCGGGAACAAGCAGTCCAGTGTGGAGGAAGCGTCAAATTATTCTTTTAAAATCAAGTTAGAGGAGTCCCTGTCTTACCACCTAGCAGGAAATTCAACCTCAATCCTTCGCTAAGGTTAAACCAGATTCAAGGGAATTGTATGGTGCCTGGAAAAAATAAGTATGTGTCTCCCGCCCTTCATGGTCACTGCTAAACTCCTTGGTAACTGTCTCTGAGGAGGTGCTCTGTGAAGGCAGGTGGCACAGTGCAAGTCTCGGTGCCTCAAGTCCAGCATGACCTACACATGCAGCCTCCTCTGAAGTGTTGCTAAAGAATGAACTCGTACCGACTATTCTCAGAGCCTACTTTTTTCAGACTAGCTTTTTTCCAACTTGGGGAATTTTCTCTTCTTTCCAGAACTCAAGACTTGAGGGGAAAAAAGGGTAGAACAGGTTTGCAGATAGCATCTGCATTCTCCCCTGCAACACACATCATCTCTAAACACAAAGATCTAACTTAGGAAAATAGGTGAACAAATGCAGATCATTGGAAAATTAAGTCAGCTTCCCAAGACAGCTCAGTTGCCCCATTTGTAAAAATTTGTAATATTGTGAGGATTGGTTTAGGATGACTGTTGAGCAAATAATAATCACTTGTTAATGGCATCTGATAATACTTGCAGAAGAACCTTTCTTTGACCAACACATGCTCCTTTTGAGGAAATGCCTCTTTCCCAGCCAAGCCTAATGAATCTAAAAATAACTGCCACCTTATGAGAACCGCTTGCCTAGCCACAATGATGGACTGGCTAAAGGGTGGCTAATTCACTCTCTGGGCCGTAGGGACTGATTGGTGAAGGGTTGAGCCCATTACTCTAGCCATAAATACACAAACTATAAAGTACCATGAAGGAAAAGGAAGAGTAATCTGACCATGTCTAAGCAGCTCAGTCTGAAGTTGTTGGGCATTTTTCCGTTTTGTGCCTTCCATTTTCCCCTTCCATAAACAGAGGACTGCAGGGAAGGCTCCAGAGGGGTCACGTCTAGACTTTGGGGGACTCTCCTCACCAGCTGCTTCATCTCTAAGGTACTTGTTGGCTCTTTAGAAGGGCTCTGTTGAAGCTGCTGTACATACCAAAACTGTTAGTTTTACATTTGGCTTCCTGTTTACGTGCCTCTTTGCCAGTTATGTAGCAAAGTAAATTGGAATAAACTGCCAAGTGAGTGCTAGCAAGATTTGAAGGCTACTGCAGGTTTCTGATCCTGAAATCCGAGTTTTTTTCTTGAGTTTATTGCCAAACTCATTTGGCAGCAGTATCTGACCTGAAATGTACGTGAATATGAATACATTTTACGGTGGACATTGTGCTTAACCATAGGTTCTAGACCTGTGGATGTTCTTTAAAACATAGGAAGTACCTCTCTAAAATCTGAAAAATACTGGTCACAAGAATTTTGGAGAAGGAGCCACAGGCCTATACTACTACTACCACTACTACTACCACTACCACTACCACTACCGGATCTTGTGCTTCCTAGGGAGGATTTCCTCATATGTGATATGTGTGATTTCAAAATCCCAACAGCTCTGTGGTACTGGCATGCATTTTGGGCATTTAGTAGTGATATAGAGCCAGTTCCACAATTCTAGGGTGGAAATTCACTAGCCCTCACTTATTAAAATGCCCATTCTTAATTATCCATTTAGAGAAAAGTAAATATTGTGACAAAAGTTTTTTGAAAAGTGTTATGGGATATGAACTGCACTACAAAAGATGGGGAAAATTTGTAATTACATAGTTTAGAGGAAGGTGGATGAATAAAGGTCCACAAACCCAAAGATCTCCTAGGAGGAAAAAAAAGAAGACAAAAATACATCATTTAAGATGAGGTCAAAGGGACCAGAAGCCAAACACTAGTTTATGTGATAGATCTAGGAGAAGAACGGCCAGAGATTATACCTATTTTGTAAACACTATGTATTATATACACTTAAATCTGTACTTAAAAGCTAGTGAATCAATCTAATGAAAATCATTCACACGGCATTATGTAGACAAGTATGTTTAAAAAAATATTTTAATAAGCATATTCAGAATGGCAGACAGGGAATGGGGAAAGGGAATTATTTTACAGTGCAAAATTACTATGCATAAATTTAAAAACCTCTAATTCATAATTTTAAATGCCTATTTAAATATTCAAATACGTTTTAAAGCTCAACAGATTTGTGTTGAACTGAGTTGCAGATTCTGTACTCTATTTGAAAACACATCATAAAACAGAATACCATTTCAAGTGAAAATGATAGTGCTTTGTTGAGGGTGGTGGGTATGGGGTGGGGGAAACTAAGTAACTATTAAAGTCTTTTCCCAATGCAGGTTAAGAGTTCAAGAGTTATGAAATGTACTAAATCTTAAAACAAATTCATGATATTACTAAAAATTTTAAAGTAGTGCAATGACTTATCAAGTTATAGTGGCTGCATTATGAAGAACAAAGTACTGTGTGAAATACCTGTATAAACACAAATACAATTAAATATTTCTTCATGAAAGGCTGAGCATTATGTATTATAATAGTGGAATGTCTTTTATTAGGTATACTTTAAAAAGATAAGATTAAGAAAAGTAAAATTTCCTAACATGTATACATGTGCCATATTTGCAAACATGCCTGAGAATTTACTAAAATGTTCTTGTAATATTAGTTTCCAAGAACTTCACAAACCTGCAAACAAAATGCATCTTTTGAAAAAGGTGAAAATAGCATCTCTAATATTGCAACAACTTAAAAAGTATAGCGTCACTATTTCATTTGAAACACTTCTATAGACCATCTTTGACAAAGAGCTGGAGCTAGGATACTTTGGATTTGTGTAATAAAAACTGATTTAGAAAGTGGATTGTGACCATCTGCTAAAGCTGCCACTCTGGATAAATTAAATGTTGTAGGGTAAAACAAAACAAAAAAAATTCAGGCTTCTTAACAGTTCCACCCAAAACTCTGATTTACTTGGATATGTACGTAAAAACAGTGAATGTACATTATATGAAGTCAAGTGTTGTCAAGTGGCTTTTTAACACTGTTTAGGGAAAAGAGTTGTTCACATTGGTGGAAGGAAGCAGTTCTGAACATACGTTAATAGTAATACTTCATGGGGGTAAGGCCTAAACCATAATTTCTCAGTGCAAACCTTTACTCAATTGTATTCAACAGTTGAGCCATTAAAAACAAGACCACAGATTTATTTTAAAAAGGCATTGGCTCTTGAACTGATGGCTGAAACTGAATTGGTAGAAGCATTTGGGATATGCCTGTGAAAAAAAACAAGAATAGTTAATAATCTTTTATAAAAGTTTGGATATAGGTTGGTCTATCAGCTGTATAAAACTACATTTTTAACAAGAATTTTGCACTAAAAATAAAATGGCACTCTTGAAAAGCTATGCAAAATGATGATCCTGTTTGTAATCACACAGAGCAATGGATGTACACTCAACTTCATCACTTTTTCCACATAAAATCAGTATTGTTATCTGCCAACTCCTTGTGTGTGCCAATATCTAAATATTGCTTGACCTTTTCCCCTGTTTAGTTAATGCAAAAATGGGAAATTTTATAATGCATATAAAAATAACCGAACAGGATTCTGGTCAGCATGATACATTTAAGCACTTAAACTAACATTAAACTTTCATCTTGCTTCAAAAATAATTTTGAAAATTATAGCAAATGCAAAACAAACGATGCAATCTAGGTATCATGCTTAATTTCAGAATTCTCAAACTATTTGTCCTTAAGTAGAAATCTGAAAAAACAAATTTTCACAATCCTTTATGAATGCTTTTACCACCTGTATAAGAAACATGACTTAGTTACTACACAAACACTTAAAAATTCATTAGAAAAACCTTAGCAAAATAAAATGAAAGCTGACAGACTCAGAATATCAATTCCTCTCATAAAAGTTTACCAACTGTACAAGTTAAGAAAATTATACAAGCTTTTGTATTAAGAAAGGACAGCTCAGTCAAGACATATGTACTGTAAAAATCTTTCAAAGGCTACAAAGAATCTGGAAAAATACAGAATGTATTTCTTAAGCCCAGATAAGAATATGGAAAGACATCATTGATGTCAACAATTTTACATATACAAACCTGACTTGGTTTATTTTAAAACTTCTATATATAAAAAATCATGCCAGCATAACTTTCAGGATTCATAAGGGTTTCCTTAATAATGACACTCAATTTGTATGGAGAGAAAATGTCTCTTAGAAAAGAAGACATTTCAAGAAACTCAGAAAAACTGGTGTTAAACAGAAATTAGAACCTGGGTTTTTTTCTTCTCTGCCATCAAACTAAGCAAAAAGTACCTGTAGTGAGCTTTTAAGATTAATACATCAAATGAGAAGGTACAGATATTTCCATAGTTCATTCAAATTTACTAAACTATATGTTATAGCCTTAACAGGATCTTTACACTTTTGAAGTAAAAAGTCTACAAAGGGCAGAATTATGAAATCTTACTTACTAAAATCAGAACTCATCTCAAATTTTCAAATTTTAACCAACTGTTTCAAGAAAATCAACTTTTTAAGGTAACCCATCAACCCTGAAAATTTTAGTCAAACCAGATTTTACTCCAAAGAAAGTAAAATAAGTCTAAAATTTAGTCATCGGTGTTCTCAAGTTCTTCAAATTTTCCATGTGACATTGCTTCCTGGAAGAATTCAGAAGAACCTGGACTTTCTTTTCCATTGCTGTTTACCCTTCGCCTTTTGGCAGGTCTCTCATTTTTTTCATCAAAATCATTTTCATTTCTTGCAGTCATATGGACAAGTTTTGGGTCAGTGGTAAGGTTATCTGTTTCATAACCATTAGTATCCACATCTGCATGAAGTGGTTTCTTATTTCCACCTGTTGGTCCATTCACGTGTAACCCTTCAGCTTTTATTTCTTCTTTGTTCAACATTTCACCTGGTCCATTAGATGACACCCCTACATTGGAAGAAATGTAAGTGAAACTGCTAGTATTAAAAAGCTAAATTTGTAAACTATTCTAAAACAGCTATTGTGAAAGCTTTTTGTCAAGGATGAGAGGGATCAAATCTATATATACATATGGTCTAAACTCTGGCTCTACTTAGCAACTGCGTAACGTTTGGCAAAACTTATTTACATTCTGTGCACCTCAGTTTCATCACATGGACAATGAGGGTAATAAGAGATTAACCTTACAGGGTTGCTGTGAAGATTAAATTATAAACGTAAAGGATTAACAGAATTTGGCATATATTAGAAGCATGCTGGTATTATGTGACAACAAATAAGCACCGGACCCGGCAGTCTAAGATAAAGCAAAGATATGCACAAATTATTAGATTTAGCAAAATGGTTTAACTTTCTAAAACTATGTGAAAAAAGATTTAGAAGATTGAGTTTTCTAAGGCCATATAAAATGACAAGACTTTTCCATTCTTAATGTAAGTGAATCCATGGGTATTGTGTTTTAAGGGTAAAGATCACATATTTATCTAAATGGATTTAAATCATCTGCCACCATGTTAAAAAAGTAATGCTTACACTGTCCAAACATACATTTGAAAGTGATAAAAGCAAACACAAATGCCTCTATAATAGGTAAGAGAACAATTATTCTAATAAAAGTAACCATGAAAAGGGCATGTTAGACTTGACTGCAAAATGGAGTAAACATTTTGGAGACATTTAAAGTAAAATACAGAATGCGCCACTGGAGATAATTAACTTTTAATTATCTGAAAAATATTCAGTATAAAGGATGAGCCTCAAATACTAGATTTTGGTCAAAGAAGATAATCTATGTCCCTAACTCAAAAGTGCACTCAAACCATATGTGCATTTGGCAATTACGCACCATGATGTAGAAGGAACAATTCTGTTATAGTAAAGCCCAAAGAGCTACGTGACCACTGTGAGTAGGTAAAAAAATAACTAGATTTCAAGACACTAAGCCCCTCACGAAAGAAAGATAACTAAATTTGTGAATTCCTTCCTTTCCTTGAAAAACCCAGGAATCTTGATTATAGGAACTGAGGTGAATGGCTTCTGGGCTACTGAAAAACTTATGATTTATATATACCTTCTTAGGTCAAACTGCATGTTTTCATCAAATGGTTAAAAAAGAAAAAAAAATTTACTTGGTGTTACGAACAAACAGGGAAAAGACCAAAATAGTATCAACTGTATGCATCCCTGAGCTTCTATCCCCCAGTCCTAACATCAGAGTCTTAGCTTCTTACTCTACACTTCAGGATAGCATCAGACAACATGTCCTTGAACCTTTTTAGACCAGGAAATGGCTGCTGGGTCCTCTTTTCTGTTTGTATGCTTTGTTCTTAGGGGGAAGTAGTGAGGGAACAGAGAGGGGTCATTAAATGAACAAAATATATTTGTTTCAGCAGTGCCAGTGTGAGACCAGAGGTCAGAAGAAGGAACTGTCTCTCAGTGTTCCTCTTCTGGCTTCTGTAGGCGAGGTTAGCTCTCCTTGGCCCTCCCCTAAGACTCTTACATCAGAATACAGGTGTGAGGAGCTGGTCTCTACCTCACCAGCTTCCTCCTTAAGAGGAGTGGAAGGGTTGTTTTAATTACAGAAGTCAAAATAATTTTCTGACTAGGTCTTACTTATCAACACAGTGATCTTTGGTCCATTATAGATTTTAAACAAGAACATTACCGGAACCTCAAATGTAATCGAATGCCATTTACTTCTTTCTCACAGGGATAAAAATAGAAATGTTTCTGCAGAATTATTAATGCAGAGCCTGACTCCTGCTTTATCTTTTCTCATCCTTCAAGGTTATTACACTATCAAAAAGAAAACTATTCAAGCCCTTGTTATCTACTTCTTTTCACCAAATGTTTAAAAGGACTTTCCTGATGAAGTATGACACACTCAACATATTTCATAAATATCTGTGTACTTCTGATGTGAAATTGGTGCTGGAGTTGTGGTCTAACAGTTAGCAAGAATACTTTCATCCAAGCATCCCAAATGACTAATACATGCTTCTCAAGAAGAATAAATTCCTTCAAAGAAATGGTCACTACTGATAGTATATTTTTATTAAACTTATGTATGTATGCTCATATTATGTATGTGCCATGAGTATTGACAATTATTATTTTTAACTTCTGCTTTGGAAGTTTAATCCAAACCCAAACTGAATTGCCCATGCTGCTAAAGACAAGTGCCCTTCATTGGGAACAAACAGACGAGTTTCTTTGGGTGCTTACCATTCTGATTACTGTTGCTTATAGTGCCATCTTCTTTCTCAGACTGGCTGTTACTACTGTTTGAGGCAGTTGGGGGAGGGGATGGTGCCCGACTAGAAGCAGCACTTTCACTTTCATCTAGAAGACGATCCATGTAATCCCTTCAAAGAAATAATAAAAGTTACCTTCTTATATTTAAAAAAGCTGAAAATTAAAACTGAGGTTAAATTTAGAAGGCTTTATTAACAAATATGTCCTAATTTGCACTTACATTCATTCTAGTGCCTCATCTATCCCATCAGGATCTGAACATTTAAATGGAAAGCTCTTTTTCGTTACGTTTGTTGGGAAAGTGCATAAAGGCTTTTAAACTAGAAAACTTCTACAGACCTATAGGAAGTTTTAAAACCTTTAAAACTACAAGCAAGTGCTCAGAGTGGCCCAACTAAAATCAGAGGATCTGTAAGTGAAGAGACAGGGATGCCACCAATCAGATGGAGTACAAAAGAATTTCTGAATAAACACAGATTGGAATTTTAAAGCTCCTCAAGACTCTGATGGCTACAGCAATACTTCAAAGACAAATCAGGGCCTACCAATGAATCATTTCCCTGAACTTTCCTGGATACCTGGTGTATTATCTTTTTGCTAAATCTGAGCCATAAAAAGCTCACTAAGTTCCTTGGCTTATCTGCTATCCCTGCCTACCAGTATACCATGAGAGGTGTGCTCACTTCTTCCCTAAGTCATTCCTGAACTATATGGTATGGGAGGAGAGCTGTACTAAGTGACTTTGGGTTGGGTCAGAAGATCTGAGCTAAATACTCATATCTGAAAGCTTAGTGTCTTTACCTATATAAAATCATGTATGTGTTTACCACACAGGGTTGTTGCAAAAGGTATGTGTTGGGAAGTGTTTTATAAACTATGAAGTGCTATTAAGTCACTAGAATAAAGGTCTTTAAACTGTGGCCTGTGAGCATAGTATCTAAGACTGCTTCTGTACAATAGGAGAGCTGTGTCGTTGCAAGAGAATTTAAGGCCTGCAAAGCCTAAGATATTTACTCTCCTAACTCTTCACAGAGAAAGTATGCTAATATCTGCACTTAACTAACTCCCTAAAGGCAGGAATTTTGGTCTTTTGGTCATCACCACACCACCTGGCCTAAGTTGTGCATAGCACAGAGTAGAAGCTCACAATAATTATAATAGAAACATTAAGACAAATTTTTAGAATTTCTGAGCAAGTAAGAAGGCAACAGTGGAAAGGCTTAGGATTTTACTGAAAGTCTGTGGTAACAGTCTACAACAGACTATTAATTCCAGTTATAATATCAAACGACATATCAGACTGTCCCCTGGGTTATGGGGATATAATAAACCTAGGGATGTGAAGCTTCCAACAGTCTGAGGTACAAAACACGTATCAATGTAACATTTTAGGCCTTATTTTCCTCCTCTATAAATGGAGGGAATTAAATTTGATGATCTTTAAGTCCCCTCCAGCTTTAGGCCATTCATCATAATTCCAGAACAATTATGTAATGAATTGGAAGCACAAAGAAACAGAAATGAGTACTGATGCCAAAGGGATTACAGAAGCTATGACTAAATAAGAACAGATGATACATGATGACGAACTGTTGGAAATAAATTTGGTATGGTGGGAATGGATAATGGAGGATTGTTAAAAGCCAAGCAAAGGAAGCTAGAGTTGACTGGATATTACAATGGTATTGTATTACTATTACTTCTTAAAAATTAATGGCACCCATAATGCTTAAGGAAGAAGTCAGGTCAGCCATCCAGGACGTTGGAATAGCATTCGAGTAATCAGAGTTGTGCTGGGTTAATTTTTACTTAAAAAAAAATATTTGCAGTAAAATCTCTAATTTGCATATGGCTACTAAATCTTCCAGGTAGTGAGTAGAGAGAATCTGTAGTAGGATCTTGCAGAGGTGGTTTATAAGGCATGAAAGTGGCAAATGGTGCTTCATTCTGGTGAATAAATTGGAAGGTAAAAATGTAACAGAAAAACGAACAAATAACTTTCAGGATGTGCTTGAACTATGGATTTTGACTAAAAAGATGAAAAAATACATTCAAATTTCTAATAACTTAACGTTCTGTGCAAAGTGCAACTACTAACAGAAGGAGGTCCTGGAAACAAACTAGAAAAGAATCTACTTCTTTACCGAAAACCACAATTTCTCTCCTTAGGGAAATAACGTACCGTCTGGTCACAGCTTCTTACAGAACATGTAACATAACTAAAAGGGGTAAGTAGGATTAAAAAATTACAGTTGGTTCAATTAAAAAACAACTATGGAACCAGAGAAGGAACTTAACCGAAGCCCACAAACAATTTTCGCCTAGGGATAAAAACACATTTGTTCACTTCATACCATTACACCAGGGGGCACTGTAAAATCTTAAAAACCATGAGAAAAGAGATGATATGGGACTACTTTTAACTGTGGCTACTCCACCTACAGAATACTTAACCTTAAGAGGAATCAAGGTTGTAGATATAAGTATCTTCAAAAAAGTTTCCAGAAGCTATGGAGAGATTATTAGAGAAACTAAAATGTTTGGCAGCACATCCCTACCTAACCTGTTGAGCTTGACAGCACAGAGGACCAACTAAGCCAGCCCACAACACTTCTCTTGGTGATGCTTTTTGAAAGAGAAAACTGGATGAACCATGGGTCTGACCCAGCATGGCAATTCTTATGTTCTTACTGCTGGTGACGACAGATTGCCTGTAGGTCGTGTGTGAACAATATTTCTGAAATGGGTGAAAAAAATGAAAGATGTTACTATGGCTTTTCCCTACAGAATAGCTTGAAAATAGTGACTAAGGTATACTCTGAAGACTAGATAGCTGTATCTCATTCTACGTCACCATACCTCAAATACTAGCAATAAATCAAGAAAATTTAACTATAAATTTATAACATCAAGCAATTAGATAAAATTTGGAATACTTTGTATGAAATTCCACCCTAGGCATCATGAGCTTTGAATAATGGGGGATGAGGCAGAGTCCAATGCCCCATGATTTCCAGGGGCAATCATACCTATTACTCCCTTTTAGATAATTTTGCTTTGGAGTTTTAGAGTGTATGATCCTCTAGGGAAGTAAGTAGCAGAGAACCTGTAAGTGAACATTACCAGAAGCAGTCCAGCCTAGGAGTTTTAAAAGCACAATCAAATATGCATGTAAGCACATCTTTCAAAGGCAGTTATTTGGCCAGCCCTGAGAACTTTACTGGTGCACACTGACCAAATGAAATCACAACTTAGCATTTTTTAAAATTCTATAAACTGCAAGAAATAATCAAGGATAGAATGGTAAAGTTAAATCCACCTGAACAATTCATCAGCATTTTAGAAGAACTCCCATGACATGAAGGGTTCATTCAATACTCTATGTACTTAAGTAAACTCCTAGCAGCAGCAGGGACAGTTTTTTCCAAAGCTAGACTAAATAAGGCTCAGCTTTGGTGCATGGAGACTGATCCAGACATACGAGGCATTTTACATAAAGACATGTAACAACCCATACTCCCTGTATCACTAGGAGTCAGACGAAGTTGCATGACTATTATATATTATTTCTGTTGGAGGAAAGGTTTCAGGAAATCAGGTAAAAGGGAAGAAAATGAAATTTGACCTGATTTATTTTCTCTGTGTCTTTTCCCTTTTATATCATCTATACCCAAATCTTATTTTGGTTCCTGGGATCGAAAGTAGGTCAGACAAGGAAAAATACTAATTTCCATTCTTTAAGGAGATTCTATGAGGCAGTAAGCCCCATAGTTTTTGAAGAGTTTCTTTTCTGTGCTCACTGTGCTCACAGTATTATTAGATAAAAACTATGTGCTTATACTGAATGGAACAGAAGTTAACAAAAACATGCTTTACCATCTATTCTGATCTACTTACTCTCCTGAAATACACTAACATTTGCCTTGATGTATTTGTCTCAAGTATTATGAATTGTAGTTTATAATGTTTCATAAGGCACTGAAGCCTAAATGCTCTGTGAAGAGATGTCTAAAACTGGATAACTTTAATGTAAACTCTTATCCTAGTGAAAAAAGAAGATTCTAAAAAAAAAAAAATCACAATTTTCTCAAGAAAAATTCAAGAGCAAAAATATGACTTGACAGAAAAAAAATAAACTCACGTTACACCAGGATGAAGGTTATATTTCTTTTTTCCAAATCGCGTTTGCTGAGCAAAGAAATCGTAACGTTCAGATTTTTTCCACATATAATAAAATGCTACACATTCACCAACTGACCTTGTTCGAACCTATAAGAAAAAAACACTTGTTTTTAAGAATCATCTCCTCCTTAAAGGAGTTATTTCATGAAAAATGGAGAGAAATAATACAGTGGCAACAAGTCTTCAGATATTTTAGCATTATGCTTTTTAAAAGCATCTTAATTTGGGGTGCCTGGGTGGCTCAGTTAAGAGTCCAACTTCAGCTCAGGTCATGATCTCATGCATGGTTTGAGTTCAAGCCCTGCGCAGGGCTCTGTGCTGATGGCTCAAAGCCTGGAGCCTGCTTCAGATTCTGTGTCTCCCTCTTTCTCTGCTCCTCCCCCGCTTGCACTTTGCGGCCACCCCCTCAAAAATAAACATTAAAATAAATAAATAAAGGGCGCCTGGGTGGCTCAGTCAGTTAAGTGTCCGACTTCGGCTCAGGTCATGATCTCACGGTTTGTGGGTTTGAGCCTCAAGTTGGACTCTGTACTGACAGCTCAGAGCCTGGAGCCTGCTTCAGATTCTGTGTCTCCCTCTCTCTCTGCCCCTCCCCTGCTCACGCTCTCTCTCTCTCTCTCTTCTCTCAGAAATAAATAAAACATTAAAAATTTTAAAATAAATAAAAGCATCTTAATTTACTATACAAATAAACACTTCCCTTTTGAAAATATCTGGAAGTGGCATTTAATTATAATTAATGTTACAGCCAGTATACTTTTATTCACAGATTACCTAGGGAGTCTACTTTTCAATTACCATTTAAAAGATTCTCTTAGAGGTCTCACTGGTGATCCAGACTCAGTTATTTTACTTTCTAAATGGCTGAGAATATTCCATAATGAGTTGAAAGGTATAATAATGCCAATGCTAATTCTTTGCTTACTAAGTTACTTCAGTAACAGGTGCTATACCTATCTATGAGACTGAATGGCTCCCCTACATAAACGTTCAACACCAATGAGACAGACAAATTATGTGGACAACATCCCCCTTTTTCAATGCTTAGTTAGCTTGGAAAGCTAAGGTTGATGTATATAATAAAATACTAGGAGTTTAAAATAAAAAAAAAAGGTTTCTGCATAAGTGTTGAGATGCAAGACATATTGCTTTAACCTATAAATGTCTAATCTTGAAGTAAGTATCCTGTAGGACTGACTGCACCTAAAGTCAATTTGATGACATCCTCATTTCACTACTCGATGTATTTTTCTTTCTTCCCCAAATGCTTGCACTTTACAAGTTTAGCCCATGCTTCTCTAAGACTGAAAGATATCAAGGTATTTTGATTTTGTTTTTATCATCTTCTCAAGGTGTTTTTTTTTTTTTTTATGTCTCCTTTAGAATCCTTATTTCTATACAGGTATCAGCCAAGTCAACTGTACTTTTCTGAAAGCAAAGACTGAAAAGGTATTTTGGGGCATGCAAAGTTAATATTCTGAAAAATCTTCAATAAACTAACCCTACACAGAACTTATGATTAAGATGCAAACTTCAATTTCAGGTATAAAAACAAAGTCTTAATGTTTTCACTGTTTTACTTAATGTTTTCTTTTCCTTCTTAAAGAATTACTGTCCTCTTTTTTGTTCACTATAGTATATTAGGTATAGATAGGTCAGCTGACTTCTGGAACACTGAAATATCACTATCCAAAACAAAGAAATCAAGGTCTTATTTTCAATATTATATTAGAGGCTTTATTGACTAGTAGTTTATAGTCACCTAATAGGTTCTTACTTCTTAAAAGAGGGATTTCTGGAGGGCTGCTGCTGCTGCTGCTGCTGGTTATTATACCAGCTTGCCACTCCAGGGGTCCCCTCCATAGGTAATACAGCATGGTTTGGTTTCAATCTAAGCAGCAATGCTGGAAAACTCATATCCAAAAATGTCCCATTCAATCATGAAACAATGTATATATTTTTTACAGTCATAAACATATATATCTAGTCACATTAGCATAATGCACTCCTTTCATAGAATATGGCCTGTGCTGGAGGTAATCAGTCCATTTGGACACAACATTAAGAGGTAGGATACATTTTTGACACCAATGCTATGACTCAAAATTTCTCTTTTATTAGTAGTTTTATATCTGATGTCAAATGCCAAAATGTAACAAGATAATCAAGAGTAAGCTAGTTTTGCACAATAAAATTAAGAAAAATTCAGACTTATAAGCAACTCTTTATAGAACATAAAATATACTGTTAAATATAGAGTAAAACAAATTAAGTAAACTCTATCCAGTCACATTCAGAGATGTAAGAAGAATGTGGTGACAGACTACTTAGAACTCAGACATAAATTAAGCCCATGTAAACCCAGATACTTTCAACATCATCCTAGACAAGCCATCACACAAAACTTAGATGCTATCTTTAAGGAAATATGTAATGCCAAGGTCCTTGCCATTTCTATTTGCTAAAAATGTGATATTTATATAAGTCTAGAAATTCCTTACTGGCTTCCAGTTCAACTCTTGAGATTTTAATTTTGCATATCCTTATTTCCCAAACAATGCAAGTAATTATGCAGTTCTTTTGGGTATACACTGACACTGTATAGTCGATATTATCAATATGGAATGATAAATGAGTGTTAAATACAATTATCAAATTATAATGTACAAAAAAGCTGATTTATTGAGATATTCTTCTAGAAGATTAAATCTAATTAACACCATATTAAATATTAAGTTTCTGATTTTAGACACTCAGGACTTAAATGCAAAAATGTTTTAATTATAAATAATGTCATGCTAGAAATGTTTTGAACTTTCAAAATTAACTTAAAAACCCTCCTTTAAGACAATCTGTCACAAGTTTATGGAAAATAGCTTTAAATAATTACATTATATACACATATCCTACCCAGAGGTTGATAAACATATTTGTAAATCAGTCCAATTCTTAAAGTCGTCTAACATCATGTACTGAAAACAGTCACTTAGTAAATATATGCCAGAAAGTCTAGGCATGCTTATAATTCCCAAAAACTAACATAGTAAAACGTACTTTATAGAACCTTTAATATTAGAAAATAATTGCTTTAAGATGATCTGGGTTAACTAAATAGCTTTGTATAAAGAGAACATAGATCATTACTTACTTTATTAGCCTGAATCAAATGAAAATCCTTTCCATAGGCCTTCAGCCCTTGTTCAAAATTTCTACACTCTTCTTCTGTCCAAACAGATAATTCCTCTGACAAAATGGGTGGGAAAACTGTTAAAGCAATATTCCCCCAAATACTGCATATAACCAGTTACAAATAAAAATGTTAAGTTTCTAGTAACAATAAGGGCAGTGTTTTACTCCTGAGCACTATTACTGATGGTTGCAAAAGATAAAGTGACAAAAACTCTGTATTTAATAAAAATTTGGAAGACTTGGTCCCTAATTCTCTAATTTCAACTTGGGTCACTTTCTCCTTTATTACCTAACTAGACTAGCTACCTTTCAATTCCTTAAATTCACTACATTCTTTGTAACTTTAATGCTATTTCCCTTTGTCTATACTTACTTCCTGCTTCACCCTTTTCACCTAAGTTGTTTACATCTCAGCAAAATACCCCTTTGTTCTAAAAGCTTTCCCTAACAGCCTCACCCTTTCCCCACATTAGGTTAAGTCCTACTGCAATAAATTTGAATTGCACCTTCTAATTCTCCTTGGAAGAACTCATAACTATTTTTCAGCTTCTCTACCAAGGTTCTAAGTGCTATGAGAGCAGGGACTTTATAATGTCCTCAGAACCTAGTAGGCCTTCCCATTTTTGTTGAATGAATATCTTCCATTTGTTATATGATAACATATAGTGTTCTTAGTGAAGCACAATGGGAGCCAGCAAAGGGACTTCAGTTCGGAGACCTCAGTCTCATCAGTTTGAAACTAAAGATAACAACTATCACACTCCATAGCTCACAGGGCTATTCACAAGATCAAATGAAAAAATACTTCTTAAAAATGCCTTTAAGGGCACCTGGGTGGCTCAGCTGGTTAAGCATCCAACTCCTGACTTCAGCTCAGGTCATGAGCTCAAGGTCTGTGTAACTGAGCCCTGTGCTGGTCTCTGTGCTGGCAGTACAGAGCCTGCTTGGAATGCCCTCTCCCTTTCTCTCTGCTCCTCCTGCATGCATGCATGAATGCATGCCCTCTCTCAAAATAAATAGATAAAAAGTATTTTAAAAAATGCCTTGAAATTGAAAGGCATTATGTGTTTTTTAATGGCCTTATTTTCCCATAAAGAAGAACCAAACTTAATCCCATCTCCCATAATGCTGGTGTTAGACACAAGTTATTTGATATGTTACAAGTTATTTGTTATTCACCAAATACTTACTGAATTGAGAAAGACCATTATTATACCTATGCAGACTGAAGATCTTAAGTTCTAAATTTCTGCTAAGTCATGAAAACAAGTAAAAATTTATTATTTACCTCTAGCTGCTTTTACATTAAATCTTAATCTTCTCAGTGCTTCTTCTGTGTCAAAATTGCATTTAACTAATTCGTATAACGCCTAGAAAAACAAAAAGACTTCAATATGTGACCCAGACTATAAACAATTCAAGGCTACAATTTCTTAAGTAAAAGCTTTTCCTGAATCCAGTGTTTGTGTTCATCATTTCTGGAAGACAAGTAATTCTAGTGAATGTAACACAGAGAACACTAAAGAAAAACAAATTCCGGGGTGCTTGGGTGGCTCAGTTGGTTGAGTGTCCAACTTTGGCTCAGGTCATGATCTCATGGTTTGTGAGTCTGAGCCCACCGTTGGGCTCTGTGATGACTGCTTAGAGCCTGGAGCCTGCTTCAGATTCTGTGTGTCTCCTTCTCTCTCTCCAAAATAAATAAACAAAAATAAAAAAAAATAAAAAAACAAATTCCATCCTGGTAATTAAACACTTCTGAATACATAGAAAATAGTAAGCAAATACTCTAACTGGGCAGCCATATCTCAGAAATTTAAAAATAAAAAAATTATTTTATAAAAATCACAAACCCTTTTTTTGGCTTTTTGCAGCTCCTACTCTAAAACAAATGAGAAAAGAAAAGCATTGACTTATGAAAGTGGAAAAACAAAAAAAAGAACTGCTGTCATTAGGTTCACTTGTAGGCAACTTGTCTACCATATCCTTAAAACATTATCCCAGATATATATTCTCAAGTTGATGATATCCACAGACTCTCAGGGATATCCAAAGGAACTCCAAAATTTTGAATAAAAAGTATATATAATAGGGAAGATGACATATCATTTTTATTTTAGCTGAAATTATACTAATGATGTGAGTGTGTAACATATTAGCTATTGCTGATTCCCTATTGATGACATTATGGAAATTTTGGTGGATATCATAACACTGAACGTGACAGCTTTTACATCTATAAATGTAGATAATTTATTTGGGGAAAACTGCAAGTTATTTATTTTTTTAAACTGAAGTATGGTTGGCACACAATGTTACATTAGTTTCAGGTGTACAACATAGTGACTGGACAACTGTACACACTGTGCTATGCCCACCACAAGTGTCCCCATATAATGCTATTATTGACTATATTCCTTATGCTATACCTTTAATCCCCATGACCCATTCATTCTGTAATGTTAGGTTACTTCTTAATCATGTACCTGTTCATTGTCTTTTATGTGAGATCCTTCAGGAATTGCTTCTACACCTTTCTCATCACCTGTTCGTCTAGATGCATCCTTAAGAAATATAATCACTTTATCTTCCGGTAAGTACTCAGGGTCCCACAGAAGCTGATCATCTTTTTCATATACTAAGTTAGGAAAACATAATGTTAAAAAAAATGCCAAAACTTGTTTGTGTTAAAACACTAACATTAAACAAATTATTCACACTTATGAACCAACATGTTGAGAAGTGAGAGGTACAACATGGTCCTAGGACTTGCCTAACTTCATTCTTGGGCCATATTTATAGCCTAAGTGATTCAAGCAATTTTATAACTCTTTCACAGCCAAGCTGACTTAGCTTGAATTTACCCAAGTCCAAGCTCTCTTGGTTTGAACAGCATCACTACCACCATGTACTGTGTATATGACCTTGGACAAGTTACTTCTCTTCTCTCTGAATCATCTGTGAAATGGGGATAACAACACTATCATGTTGGGTTGTAAAGATTTAAAGTACTCTAAAACAATTCTGGCACATATTAAAGTTCAGTGGATGTTAGCTATTATTATTATTTTTTAAATGAGAGGTCTAAAAAAATGCTCACCAAATATTAATTAACACTGCTTATTTCTTGATGGTAAAGTTTAGGGTAATTTTTTATTTTATATATTTTTCTATGAAGCTTGAAAATATAATAAACATAAATCATTTTCATAAAACAAGTCTTTTCTTTTTTTTTTTTTAAAAAAAAAAGCATTTCATTTTCATCAGAATTTCCATTATAGTAAAACTAAAGTTGAAACCTCATCACAATTTAAAAGATGAAAGGAAAGGGGGAAAACCTAAGATGAGAGCCCTGTGCAAATGTAACAGACAGGAAGATGGAAACATAGACAAAAAAACTAAGGAAGAGTCAGAGAGAAAAATTAACACATATGACACCATCACTACTGGGGGGAAAAATGCTTCAAGGAGTGCTAGAACTGATGGCCAAATGCTGTTCGGTGAACAGCATGAAAACTGAAAAAGGTATGATGGACTTACTAACAAGGAGGGGTAAGTTTTAAGAGCTGTTTCTGTGAAGAAATGGAAGCTGGGGCCCCACTGGAGAGGACTGAAGAGTAAACAGAAGAGGAAGAAATAAAGTAGAGGACTCTTGAAAAGTTTGGTTTTAAGGTACAGCCTGAGAGGAGGTAGAATTGAAGATAGTTTTTGGTCTTAGTGGTTTTTAAACAGAGGAGACAATCACTTAAATGCCAGTAGGAAAGAACCAGCTAAAAAAAAAAAAACCTCTGTATTTAAGAGACAGAGGATAACTGATAGTGTCAAAGTTCCTTGTGTTATTAAAAAAAGGAATTAACAGTAGGGCACCTGGGTGGCTCAGTCAGTTAAGCATCCAACTTCAGCTCAGGTCATAACCGCATAGTTTGTGAGTTCGAGACCCTCTGTCGGGCTCTGTGCTGACAGCTCAGAGCCTAGAACCAGCCTCAGATTCTGCGTCTCCCTTGCTCTCTGCTCCTCCCCCATTCACTCTGTGTCTCTCTCTTTCAAAAATAAACATTAAAAAAATAAAAATGAAAGGAATTAACAGCTAATTAAGCATCTCCTATGTACCTGGCACTGTGTTTTTTTTTTTTTTTTTAATATTTTTATTTATTTCTAGGAGAGAGAAAGCGTGAGCAGGGGAGGGTCAGAGAGAGAGGGAGACACAGACTCTGAAATAGGCTCCAGGCTCTGAGCTGGCAGTCAGCACAGAGCCCGATGCGGGGCTCGAACCCACGAACCGCGAGATCATGACCTAAGTGAAAGTCGGACGCCTAACTGACTAAGCCACCCAGGCGCCCCAGGCACTGTGTGTTTTCATATAAATTACCTTGTCTCACTCCACACCCCCACTACACACATACACTTTAAAATACTGTTCTACCTTTCTGTTTCCCAAAACAGATACTCTTCTTTAAAGTACACAGATAATCTCTAGAAAGTTTTCCTTAGTAAACCTCATTCCTTCTGTAGCCTGCTGGTACAATCTTAGTGAAACTCTAAATCGTAAATACTGTGAAACTGTCAGGATAACGTGAATTTGGATATACTATTGATTTTTGTTCTCTGCTTAACCTCTGTTCACTGAAGGAGGGAGTGGGGAAGACTACACTTTTCATATTCTTAAGACTGATGGATGGAGTATGGATAAGGCCTTACAAGAAGCCCTAAGAAAGATGGAAAGTGGTGAGTCCCCGAGTCCCCAGTGGTTCTCCCACTTAAATACATCCATACTGGGCCTATGAAACAAGCACAGTGACATGAAAGATACTTCTGGAATCATTCTGTTAAGTTCCAGATAGCCACAGGATATAGAGATATCCTATTTAAGCTGAGTACACAAACATCACCAGATGGTGCCAAATGACAAGCCAGACCCCTAGAACTGTGACAAGACAGCCAGACAGGCTGACTCTGAGAATACAACACCTCATTTTATACAATGACAACATACTAAAAAAGTATCACAGATAAGAACAATCAGCATTTCCACAGAGAATAAACCATACTGCCTTTACTGGTTCCAGAAAAAGACCAAATTATTTTTCACTTAAGTTTACACTCCAAATAAAATATTGACTTTTGACTATGATCTAAATAAAACAGGCAACAACAGCTAACTTTTGTTAAATGTCCGTTGCAGAACTAAATGCCAAGAGATCAGAAAATCAGAAATCCACTACTACAATAAAACACACTAAAATACAGATGAAAAACACCACCTATAAATATGAAAACTATAAAATAACAAAAAGAAACATTTTATTATAATTACATAAAAGGACATAAGAATACTAGATTTGCAAGATTACATCACTGAAATGTAACAGCATCTTCTGAAACTGTATCATTTTAAATGAACTACCAAGCCTAGATATTAGAATTTTTAAAAAAGCAACCACAAATATACCCACCTTATATTACAGAAGATATAATTTACATGTGATTATAAGTAAGTGAAAGCATTCCAAAGGCAGGAACACACCTAGTGTATTCAAGTTACCTAGGGAAGTGCTTATTATGGCATTTTAAGTAACAAATTAAGCTTTTCAAATAAAATGGGCAAAATGGGTTGTCAGAATAAGTTAACAAAGTTCACTGTGTGTGTGGTGGTGGTTGGGGGGGGAGGGGTTGTAGAAAGTCCACAAACTACCACCACAAAACCACAGACTTTTTCAGTCCAGGAAATTAATTCCCAATGAATAAATTTATATTTATTCACTTTCAGTTTTCAGAGTAAAAAGTGTTACTCTTTTTTTTTTTTATGTTTTATTTCTAGGAGAGAGAGAGAGAGATAGCGTGAGCAGCGGAGGGTCAGAGAGAGAGGGAGTCACAGACTGAAACAGGCTCCAGGCTCTGAGCTGGCAGTCAGCACAGAGCCCGACGCGGGGCTCGAACCCACGAACCGCGAGATCATGACCTAAGTGAAAGTCGGACGCTTAACCGACTAAGCCACCCAGGCGCCCCGTGTTACTCTATTTTTAATGCTGAAATAAAAATTCAGTCTAATCAATGTATCATGAGGATGAAAATGCTAGTCCATAATCAGCTATGGTAAAATAATGAGGTTTACACCATGTTCATAAAAGGATACACTGTGATTAATGACATAAATTTTAAATTGTCTAGCTAAGCTTTTCCTATGTACAGGCTAAATGAACTGCCTTTTCAACAATATTATCATCAAGTAAGAATAATGCATGTGTACATTTTTTAGTAAGTAACTTCAGAATCAGTAATACGTCAAATGTTCATTAAAAACAAAGATTTATGTGGTCCTTTGCTATTCACTATCGCCAAATTCCTAGTCGTTTCCTTACTCTAAAACTCATGTCATGCAAGCATGAAAATTAGACCAGGAAATATCTTGGGTCATTTCTCTTAACCCTTTCCCCCTAAGTAGTCCAACTAATTCTAATCAACCTAGTCCAGGGTTCTCAATTGCGGCAATACTGATACTTCGGGCAGATTATTCTTAGCAGGGGAAGGCAGTGGCAGTCCTCTGTGTTCTAAGATGTTTAGCGGCATTCACTTCAGTCTTACCACAAAAGCTGCAGTGTTCATTCAGTTTAGTACATGGAAGAAACAATGAAATACACACATAACTGAAAAATCATGCTTTTCATCTGTACAACACTTCTTCGGGAATTAAATCCTTTCCATTTGAGTGAGGCTGACATCACACCCTGGAGCCCCAAGAACAGATACATGAGCCAGGGCAACCCAGAATACTCACTCTTCTCTCTGGTCACAGTAATTACTTCTGGCTGAGTATGACTCAAGCTAAGTCAACAGAGGTTCTCTCTAGGACTTCTGCTGGAGCAAAGGTAGATACGGAAGTTTTCATTTATGTTGGTTCTCTAGCTACAAGGACAGTGTAAAGTGTAAGCAACAGTTCCCAGTAGCCATCTTAGCCTGTCTTGTAATAAAGGAAAGACGGAAAGGAGAGGGACAACTGATAGAAGAACCCCCAAATCCAGTTATATCTGAAGCCATGCTACCCAGAACTTTCCAGTTAAGGTAAATTCTTTTTTGCTGAAGATAACTGAACCGGGCCTTTACTAATTATAAGTAAAACAGCATGAACTGATGCTTTCTGAAAAGCTGAATAATAAAACCTATATGTAATGGATAAGATTAATCATCCATTGAATACTAATGCCACTGAGTACTTACTATGTATATGCTGTTAAGGCTACACATGAAAATATCCTATGTAAATCTTCATGACAGGCTCTGTAAATAAATGCTCTTTTACAGCTATTTTATACAGGAGGAGAAAAGGAAGTAAACATGTCCAAGGCCAAATGTCTACATAGCAATCAAATTTTACTGAATGCGTATCAGTTTTGTTAACGTTATTCTGCACCCACCTAGTAACTCAGCCACCAAATGTTTACTAAGTGCCTATGTAACAGAATCATACTAGGTATTAAGGATACAAAATTAATAAACAAATGATTATAATAACCTATGCTGAGTATAGGTACTAATTTACATAAATTTAAGAAAATTTTAATCGTGTAGTTGAGATTATATAACAATAGATACAGGTTCAAAGATAACTTTAACATGATTGTAACAAATCTTGTTTATATAACTACTTGGAGCAGAAGTGATGAATGGGGGGCACCGGGGTGGCTCAGCTGGTTAAGCGTCAACTCTTGGTTTCAGCTCAGGTCATGATCCTACGGTTTGTGAGATTCTCTCTCTCCCTCTCTCTCTCTCTGCCCCTCCTAATTTGTGCCCTCTCAAAAATAAACATTAAATTAAAAGGAAAAAAAAAAGAAATGATAGCTGATGAGGAATATATATGCTGCATGGAGTCTAGTAAAAAAGAAATCAGGTATCAGAGAGAAAAAAAATGATCAATATCATTCCAGGATACTCAGTAATGGGTTTTCTTATATCAATGAAAAAATTCTAATCCATTTATCAAATAATTCCTACAGTGAATGTATCAAGGTATCACAGTTTTGTGGCATTTTTTATCAAAATCATTCCAACAAAATTCTCTCCCTTTTGAATGTGTGCTAACCAAACCAATGAAAAATATCTTGCAAACATTTTCCTATAAGGAAAGAATGAACTAATCTTCAGTATCCCGTTGACAGTTTTTTCCCTAACAGTGTAATTTACCTAAGTTTCACATGAGTTTGGTTTGGGTGCACAGGGTACCCTAAGTGGTGACAAATTCTGGGTAACATGACAAAAGTCTGAATAACCAGAAATACAAAACTGAGGAAAGACCCTGTACTACAGTGACCCCTCTAAAGCAGGATCACCTTGTTAAATCTGGTCTAACCCTCACACCATCTATAATGCTTAAATTCTCATGGGGAGTAAAATTTGTAAGTCATACCTGTTCCTGAAAAAAATAATTATGTATAATTGCTTTCTAAAATTACAATAAAATTGAAAGCTTTAAGTGAACCCAAATTTAAAACAATGAAAATTAAAGATCATTTATTTGCTATGGTATCTGACAATACAAACATGTTAAATACAAAACATAAAAAGTTAATTAAAACTACCTTTAAGCCCTAACACTAACCTGCCATACATAAAACCAAAATATTTTCCTACCCAGCTACAAAATATGAAATTTTCTAAGATAAACACTATTATTTTTCATAGTCAATGCTTAAAAAAATAAATGAGAACAAATATCTAACTTTCAGTTCTTTAGCTGAAGAAAGAACTCAATGGTGAACATGTGCTAATCATTATAGAGCACATAAGGAAAGCATTATTTTTAAAATTCAATTACAAAAATAAATACAAATGCCAATTGTTCACTTATTTTTGCACACAACTCCAATGTATTCATAAAACATATGTACAGAATCTTACTTTATAACAAGGTCACTCCATATTGTACTTTTAATGTACCTGTATATTGTAGGAATTAACTTGAAAGTGAGTAAAAGCTATTACTGGTGTTAAAACATTTTTGCTGTCCCTAGAATTTACTGGCCTGTGATGTTCCCTTAGCTGCCTTCTACCTAATATTTGCCCTGAAAGCAAGTGCATTATAAAGGAAGTTTCTGGAGAGAACACTAAAAGGAAAAAAAACAAAAGTCTTCTGCAGCTCCAAAAGACTCTGCATATGTAAGCTGAAATGTGAAGACAACAACTGAAATAAAAGAAATGAATAAAGATTTCTAGCACTAAGTGATGTCATACAACACATGAACTCATTAAAAAGACACCCACAACATTCCTTCTGGAACTTACCCCAACCAAATAATCTAAAACAGACTTAAGACCTCCAGTATTTTATGTTACTGGAAGTTTAAGTATTTATGACTTAGACTTTTTATATAACATGATGGAAAAAATCATGTAAAATTTAAGTATACAAGTTTTTTTCCCCAAATTATTTTACAAATAAATATCAAGGTCCTCAATTTTAGTAATATTAAAAGTTTCAAAGCTTAAGGTATGCTTTTTAGGTCATTATGTACTTGAGTATTTTTAAACCTTACAGCTTCCACTGACATAAAACCTTTTATATTTAAATTATACAAGTTATAAAGAATATATTCAGGGAATTTAAAATATGAAAAAAAAGAAATAAAAAGTTGAGATGTTTTAAGTCACTCAGTATCAAAAAGGCATTCAATTTTTTCTTGTTAGATTTCTATGGACGAAACTGGAAAAACAGGAAACATTTTCTTCTTACAGAGATAATGAAGGGTCTTCTTTCATAAATCAATGGGGTAACAAACTGTCCTGGTCCCATTCCATTATAAAATAAGTTCTCAAAAGCATGAATTCAAGCTATGTAACTTTACCAGTTAACCCACCTTTTTCATTTTCTTTGTATCTACAAATGCCAACTGGAATCTCTGCTTGAAACATGGAGCCCACCATAATCTCCTATGTTAGAAATAACATAACACATTAGTAAGATCTAGTAACACAAGAATTTTATATCCATTTTCTAGCTTTACCATCTTCCTGGGTAAACTATTCATGGCTTCTCTGTCATAAAAGATACAACCAATTAACTACCTCAGAGGAGTATTGTGAGGATGAATGAGTTAATAATAGATAAGAGCTTGGATATGATTGGATGAAAATATTAGTAATAATAATGGGATGTAATGCAATATATACAGTGAATACAACTACTTCAAAATATGGAGAAAAAAAGTAAAAACGAGTTCTTATAATTCAAATTGCAAACACTCTGAAAAACAGAAAAACAAATTAGGTATATTAAAGTATTTACATTCCAAACTATGGTCCCTGGATCAGTATCATCAGAGTCACCTGGGAAACTGTTAGGCATGCAAATACTCATCTCCTCTACCTGAGACCTACTGAACTCTGGGGATGGGACTCAGCAAGTAATGTCTTAACAAGCTGTCCTGGTGATTCTGACACACACTCTGAGAACCACAGATTTAAGGTAAAGAAAAAAGGGTTTGTATAAAGCTCTGTAGGGATCAAATGGATGAAAGGCCACATGGATAAGCAGGTTAGTGCTTTTCACAAAACAACACGAAACAAAAAAGTAACCTCCCCAAAACATAATTAAATCTAATATTAGGAAATTTAGTCATCAGATCTATGTAAAATCACAGATGAGGGGAAACTGGCTATTCAGAAAGATAACTGGAGATCACTGCTGATGGGGTATTACAAAACAGAGGGACCAAGTTTATAAGAGCCTCCTTTATCTGGTGGCTAAATGTTAAGACTGAATTTACTGCACTTTCAAAATGAAGATGTAGGCAGGAACGGTACACGTTTAAGGTGACAGTTTGCCAGTTGAAATAACTCTTAGGATTTGAAAAATTCCTCTTATTGTCAACCCATTGAGATCAGAATCTCATTTTTTCTAGTATAACTTCAAAGACATACTCTATGTAATTAATTTATTGCTAAACCTGTATAGGAAAACCAGTTGATTTTCTAAAAAGAATTCACATACAAATTTACTCTTGTAGGTGAACTTTTAGGTCTTTTCATTATAAAAAAAAAAAAAAAAAAAAAGAGTATCCTACTATCACTTCTTGTGCCTCTGTTAACTTTACTCATCAATGCTTACCAGAAAATAGAAAGTCAAGTTATCAACCCTTCCTGTCTAAGGCACTTCTAAAAATATCAATGCCAGGATCCATTCCAGACCAATTAAATTAGAATCTCTGGACAAAGGTCCTGGCAATCAGTATTTAAAAGTTCTCCAAATGATTCTAACATGGAGCCAGGTTCGAGAGCTTCTGGACTAGTGTAAAAATAAGATGCCCTCTTTTTCCTATTGAGTTCAGAACACCTTTTTACATGGTAATCTGTTCTGGAGGGGAGGGGAGGGGAGGAAAATAGCACTTAGGAGCGTTATGTACCAAGTACCTTATGTGTAATTTTTATTAAATCCTGTATGATTTTCATTAAATTCTTACCAATTTAAACAAGGCCAAAATTTTTATTTCTGTATTGTATGTGAGATGAAACTCAAAACAATGAAGTTCCTCAGGAATGCACTATTAGTAAGTTCTGGGGCTGTAACTTGGACTCAAATTTGATTTCAAAGCTGTCTCCTCTGTCCCAATCTTTAGAAAAATTTAGTGTCTCACAAGCCTTAGAAGAGGATTCAGAATCTTGACAATTTTTGCTACAACAAAATCATACTGTAATAAAGCAGTCTGGGTTTACTGTGGCCTGTTTTATTACATAATTTCCTGAGAAAGAGAATACTCCCCCATGTTGTCCCTCTTCTGTGCTTTTGTTTCTTCACTAAAAATAAAATAATAATTCAACACGTAAATATTCTACTGTATACTTCAGACAGAAAAACAATTCAAGTTGGAGAAAAGAGATATAAATTTGAATATATGGTAGAACGTAACAGCTTAAGGTTACTTCCAAGGTTTTTAGTTTTCATCATAATTTCTACATAGTGTAGGAATCAGAAAAAACTGGATTGAAGAACATGTGCCCAAATAGGTCACATAAATAGTAAGCAGCTTTTGTGATCCTTGTTTTCTGTCTTCAGCCCCATATTTCATTCATCATTCACTCAAATTAATACATATTGCAGTGAGCTAACCTTCCCTTGCCATTCTAACTCACACTGATATCACTCTGTCTTCTAAGCAGCTTTGGAATCCCAGAAATGGACCAATTGTGTCTGAAACCCACAATACTTGGAAGCCCACTCCAAGTTCATTTGAATACTTCATTCTTCCTAACAGAAACTCTTTTAAATATAAGATGGTCTCTTATTTTAATCAGCAAGGGTGTCAGCTCTCTCTTGAGTCTGCCGCAGGTATCCCAAACCAAAAAACTTTAAACCAACTTAAAAAAATTAACAAAAAACCCACAGAGAAGACTCAAAGCTATTAATAATTAAAAAATCATGACTTAAAAAGTATAGCTAGTCCACTAATTTTGATGTTTAGAGCTACTCTGCTTCCAAAGAAATAAATGTTTATGATTGTTTATGCACTGAAATCTGAAACCGGTCCTAGGGGAAAAAGAAAAACCACCAAAAACGCTCAATGTAGTTTTTAAGAGCAAAACTGAGTGATCTGTCTCAATGAAGAGTGACATCACTTAGGGGCACCTCAGCTCAGTTGGTTGAGCATCCAACTCTTGATTCTGGCTCACGTCATGATCTCACAGTTCAGAAGAATGAACCCCATGTTTCTGTACTGAAAGCTGCTTGGGATTCCCTCTGTCCCACTCTCTGCCCCTCCCTGCTGCATGCACTTGCTCTCTCTCTCTCTAAAATAAACATTAAAAAAAAATAGAATGAGGGGCGCCTGGGTGGCTCAGTCAGTTAAGCAGACAACTCTGGCTCAGGTCATGATCTCACGGTTTGAGTTCGAGCTCTGCACTGGGCTCTGTGCCGATAGCTCAGAGCCAGGAGCCTGCTTCAGATCTGTGTCTCTCTCTCTCTGCCCCTACCCTGCTTGCTGTCTTCTCTCTCAAAATAATAAACATTAAAAAAAATACAAAGAATATCATTCTTCTATATAAATGATTTGCTCTAATCAATTCTACAGGACATTTTGACACATTTTCCTAGTAAGTTCAACTGCTTTGCAACAGCTTAAATTTAATTCTACTACTTATCTGTAAAATTAAGTTGTACGGTTTATAATTTTATAATTAAAAACTTAGGTCAATATATAATCTTTAGATTCATTTTAAAAATTAACTTATTATGAGTAGTTATAGAGAAGCTCAAATCTGTCCCTTCACCCAATATACTTTGAGTTGTAAATATCAACATTAATATGGGATGGAAAAACTTATAATTTAAATTATTAAACAAAAGCTACTTTAAAAAACCAAAGCCTCAATTGCTTTCCCAAGTATAAGAAAACATTCACTTGTGATACGTTTTACAGTGCAAAAAGATCTGAATTGGTGCTAGTTCGAAATTGCAATATCTGTTCTTGGTTTGGGACTGATTTGCTCAAAATAAAGTCCAATTCTTTCTATGCCATTATTTTATTTTATAAAAAAATAAGTATTCTTACTTTGATATACTGAAGAGAAATCTAAACATCTACCAAACATTTAAAAAAGGGCTTACCTCAACTTTATCAATATACATAGCTAGTAAAATAATAATTGTTTTTTAAAGTTAATTTACCTAAATTTTGGGAAAATATGGCTCTAACTACCTTTTTCCAGTCTTCTGATGGAATATAATCCTCATCTTCTTCAGATTCTTCTTCTATTTCACTATCTAGAATAAATAAGACAATATCCTAAATTGATTGTTTTTCCTGTCCACATCTGCATATCTGTATATTAGTTTTATACCTACCATCAAACATTTAAGTATGCCTAAAAGTACTTGCAGAATAGGGCCAACATACTTCTAATCAAATAATACCCTATCAGTTTAAAACAGCAAAACAACCCATAAACCTTCTATGACAATTCCAATCTTAGAAAACTGTATCCTTAGGCAATGATTTCCTACAAAAATATAAGAAAAAAAAATTTAATTAGAGTCAAGATTATCTGTTCCTGAACCCAATTCTGTCTGGTGACAGAACCATACAGAATTATAGGAGCTCAATTTCTTCCCTAATAAAGTGAGAATGTGGACAGAACAAAAACAGTAGTTTCCAATCAGAGCTCCTTGAGATACTGAGAACTTTTCAGCAGCACTTTGTGGGGAGTGTGAAGGGAGGCTATGTATGAAGACCTCCATTCTCCTCAACCTCCATTTTATTGAGAGCAGGCAAGCTGCTGTCTGTTTACATTTTGGAGTAAAAATGTGTTTATATAAAGGGACAGGAAATCTAAAAACTATTACATTTTTCAGCATCTTCCCAACTGTAAAATGGCATCATATAAAGTTCAAAAAGGTAAATTACATTCAGAAATTAAATCTTCCTATGGAAAAGCTAAGATAGGCAGTATATATACATAGCTTCCATGCATCACAACTGAAATACCAGATCAGAAGTATGAAATAAATATTATTTTAGGATGCAGTCACTTATATCCCACTTTTATCCAAACTTTGGCAACTTATCTAAGAAAAGGAAAAACACCAGATTTTCCCCAAACTTAAAAACTAACACAATAATTTCAGTAACCAATCTCTTTTTACATTGATACTTTCTTTTCAATTGGACCAGATCTTTGATCCAAACTCACAATAAAATATTAGCAGCATTACATTCACATCCAAACTAAGTATGTAAAAGGAATCCTCCACATGAAGCAGTAGCCATGTTTAATCAGTTATTACATTACCACACATTTCATGACAGGTGGCTGTTGAGTGTTTTTCTGTCTTTTAAAGCACAGAAATTTAGACCACAAGTTTAAATAACACTAGTGGTTGTCTTTTTCTTATCAAAGAGATTTCATCTACAGTAATGATTCCTGCTTAGGATGAAATACCATGGAGCAAATGAAGCATGCAAATATTCAAGATACATACATTAAATGTTGTCTCGACTACTGGTCTCTCTGACTAGATAGCAACTGTACATTTAAGTAAAATTAAGAGAGTTTTCTCTGTGTATAACATTATCACCTCAAGAGTAAACCACTTCTTTAGAACTGGGAACCACTGATTAGAGAAGGCAATACTTCTGAATACAGCTAAAAAAGGCTAAAAGGCCAAGGAAATAGAAAATGACAGCCGAGGAAAATACAGGAGAAATTAAAAAAAAAATGATGACCATGTAACAAACTGAATTCACTGGGGGGGGAGGGGAGGAACACATTCAAAATCAAGTAGTACAGTGATGCAACTATTACTGCAATCTACTCATGGACAACGGGGCCCTAGAACTGCTAAGCTAATAGCCTAGAACAAAACCTATTATCGTTCAGCGAGATTTCAAGAGTAAACAGTAAAAATGATCTAAACAACAGCAACCAATGATACTTACTTGTATCAAAATATTTACATCGACGAGGCCGGATTATTTCCTGGGCATCTTGAGAAGCAACAGATTGTGTCGGGTCATCATTGGAAGACTGAGTTTCATCCTCTTGACCTGATGAGTCCTTTATATTCTCTTCCTGTAGAATAAAAAAAATTAAATTTCCTTAAGACATAAGAAAAACTGTTGCAGATAAAAGATTACAGTACTCCAAATATACCTAGAAGACTAAAATAAATATACTAACTCCACTATGGTATTCTGGGTTGGATCCTGGAACAGAAAATAGGACATTAGTGGAAAAACTGGCAAAATCCGAATTGTCTACAGTTTAATTAATAGTATAGTACCAGTGTCAATTTCTTACTTTTGATAATATATCATGGTTATATGAGATATAAACAGGGGAAGTCGAGTGAAAACTATATAGGAACTCTCTATACTATCTTTGAGCTTCTCTATAAATCAAATTATTTTAAAACAAAATAAGAAAACTGAATACAAAACTACCAATTAGCCTTTATTACTTGAAAACAGTATTTTTAAGTTAGTACAAATTTACTTACAAGAGACACTGAAAAGAATGACACAGATAAAACTATTACTTCCTCAGGAGTAGATTACAGGTGACTCCCAGTATTAATAAATTACTGGTATAGAAGAATAAAGACTACAATCTTAAAACTTCGGTGTATGACCTTACTTTATTTTCCCCACTACAGCCACTGTTATCATCGTTATCAGCATCTTCATCATCTTCACCTTCTTCTTCCTCTTCCTCCTCCTCCTCATCTTCTTCAGGTAGTCGAATAGTACTATCATAACCATAAAGACTGAGAAGTTCATGAATTGGCATGTCTCCTTCCTAAACAGACCAAATAGAAGTTAATTTCTGAATAAGTGATTATTTCATTTCCCTGTAATTCACAAATCTACAGCCTTAATTCCACACAGAATACTTTTAGATCTGTATCAAGAATACCTAAATCATACAAGGTAAGCCAAAATAATTCTGAAACCTAGGAAAATCCTAGTCTTTCAAGAATTTCTCTAAGAGACTGACCAATTCTAATTGCTAACAATAACACCTTTAAGTATAATAAAAAGTAACATTGGTTTAGAACTGTTCTTCTGTGCAGTCAATTCAATAAATGTACGCTGACAGTTAACACTATGTATAGATGCTCACACTTAAGAGTACCATACATAATTTGGGAGTCCAAAAATAGAATAATTAGAAAAGAGACAATAAATGAAATTAACAAACCACGTAAAGTAGGTGACTCACATTCCAGCCCAAACACATTAAAAGAAACAGTAATGATAATACAAAGATAATACTGGATTACATTAGCCATACATTCTTTTCTAGGGTTACGTATAATCATATATAAAATTATGTCATGCAATCCTTGCCATCTATTTTACAAAACTGTTACATTATCCCCATCTGAACAGCTGAGACACCGAGGCTGACAGATTAAGCAATTTCCCCCAAAATGATACAGATTACAAAGAGTAGAGCCAGATTTCAAGTCTAATTCCAAAAGTCTATACTCTTCAGGGGTCACTCCTAATTCCCATAAAAAACATAACTCCTAAGGGTGAAATGAAGAAATAACCATATCCAATGAAATGAAATCAAGTTTTCTATAGAAGGTACTCTAATAATCAGTAATCAAGTGACCTAAAGTATCTGAGAAATAGGAGAACATTTTGACTATAAAAAGAAAATGTAATCCAAATCACCTGAACATATTACACACAGATTCAAGCACACCCTCTTTCTACAACTCCTCCTCTCCCTCCTCCCCTACTTCTCTGAGAAGAATTTAACAGGCAGTTAGAACCTACAAGAAGGGTAATCATGAAACAAAACATGCTTTTTATGTCTCCAGAAGTCTTAGAACATTATTCACTGGACAGAAACAAGTCGCCCATGTGTTAATAAATACAATGTTCCAATAGAGATGGGTACATCAGATTGGATGATATAACCTGATGACACTAAGTGCTTAGATCATACATTTAATTCCCATCACTCAGAATTTGTGTGCCGGAAGCAACTAATGCTTATAATTTGAAAAAATGTTCTTATAGAAAGAGGTAGGAAGAAAATGCTTTTTAACACTTGTATTTCATTCTAAATGGATATTTGAGTTATTATATATTAATCTGTGAATCTGTTTCTAAGAGAAATCAATTCTGAGAACCTTGGTGACTTGCAACAGCCACAACCTGAAAAGTAGAACTGTAATGGGTAAAGTACTACCACTCCAGCTGAATGACCAGCTGGCACACTTAACTGACATCTCCTACTGTGATTCTCAAAGTGAATAATGCAAACAGTGCTTGATGTGTTCAAGCATTTAATCCATGCAGAGATCTGGTCCATGTACCAAGGACTTGGTACAGCACAGAAATTTGGAATTAGAAAATCAGGATTTAAGAACTAAAACAGAACTTCAAAATCAAGAAAGTAGAATAAGAGAAAGATACAGAAAAGGTTGATTGTATACACAGTAATAACAAACAGCTGCCCTAAAGTGTCTTCTATGTGCGTTTGTGATTAAGTGCTTTGATTCCACTATCTTATTCTATCTCTCTTCAGAACAAAAGCAGAGGAAGAATATTATGCAATCTCAACAGATCTTTAAAAGTACCAGTGGGAGTGTTTACTACCTTTATTTATAAGTAAAACCAAGCATAAAGAAACCTCAGGCCCTGAGAGACTTTTCTATAATACCTAGACCTAATCCCAGCTCATATTTTCCATAAACTCATTCTGTACCACAAATTAGAGGGTCTGACAATGGTAGTCACTACTATGAACAAGAACCACACCAAAAAAGCTCCAGCCTAAGTCTGCAACTAACATTTACACAGAATTTAAGAACTCGTGAAGAGGCTGTTTCATAACTATCTCATCTTTAAAACTTCCCTAATATAGATTGCTATTACGTCTGATTTTTTAAGTGAGTTAACTAATATTTTGAAAAGAACATACAAAGTAGGTTGGTCATCAATCAAATGTCCTCAGGCTCTCTACCTTTGGTCTCTCATATTCATGGGTAATAGAATCACCTTGAGGGCTTATCAAAACAATGCTGGGCCCCATCCGAGTTTCTACTATAGTAGGGCAGAGGTGGGGCCTGAGTATCTGCACTTTCTATATGTGTCATGTGATACTGATGCTCTTGGTATGAGATTACCTTGAGAATCATTTATCTTACAGTCTAAGATACCTGCAAAGTTCCTTTACAATGAGAGGTAATAAAGCTTGATTATTATCTCTAATAAAGCTTATCACTAACATCTTGATATTTAGGTCAGTTATATGTCAAAAGGATAGGTGACATACTAACTGCATGGAATTTTTAAAATCACTATCAGGAATGTGAAATGTTTCATTTCCATGGTTAGGTCAAGAATTTTTCTTCCTAACTAAGCACTTAAGAAGTATGATTCACTTGAGCTCTCTTCCAGCCATCCAAGATGCCAAAAGCCAAGAAGGTGGTCAACCCCTGCTATTTGAGAAAAGGCTCAAGAATTTTGGTACTGGACAGGGTATCTAGCCCTAAAGGAACCCCCATCTGCTTTGTCAAATGGTCCCACTACGTCCGACTGCAGCAGCAAAGGGCTATTCTCTATAAATGTCTGAAAGAGCCTCATGGGGTTAATGAGTTCACCCAGGCCTTGGACCACCAAACAGCTACTTAACTGCTTTAGCTGGCCCACAAATACAGACCAAAGATGAAGAAAGAAGCAGCAGAGACTGTTGGCCCAGGCTGAAAAGAAAGCTGCTGACAAAGGGGATGTCCCCATTAAGAGGATGTCTGTCCTTCCAGCGGGGGTTAAGACTGTCACCACCTTAAAGGAAAACAAGAAGACTCAGCACACAATGATTGCACATGCTGTGGGGATCCCACTGAGCTGGTTGTCTTCCTGGCTGTCCTGTGTTGTGAAATTATACTGCATTATCAAGTGGAAGGCCAGACTGGGCCACCTGGTCCACAGAATGACCTGCACCACTGTCACCTTCACGCTTAGGTTAACCTGGAAGACAAAGGAACTCTGGCTAAGCTGGTGGAAGCTATCAGGACCAACTACCATGACAGAGATGATGAGATCTGCCATCACTGGGGAGGCAACATCCTAGAGGCAATGTCAGTGGCTCACACTGCCAAGCTAGAAAAGACAAAAGCTAAACAACTGTCCACCAAGCTGGACTAAATGTATACTTTTGAGTCTTCTGTACATAAAAGCAATAAAAAGTTCCCTAAAAAAAAAAAGTGACTCATTTTTCATTTCTCTAAGAAAAATTTAGCAACACTTCTAATATTGACTAAACAGAGAACAGAGCAAAGAGTGGTTGATCACAATACATTTGGAGGAGAGTCGATAGAATATGAAGAAACAGTAACAGAACTGGCAGATAAAGAAAAGTCACTCAAGGGGTGCCTGGGTGGCTCAGTCAGTTGAGCGTCTGACTTTGGCTCAGGTCATTTTCTCACAGTTCGTGGGTTCAAGCCCTGCATCGGGCTCTGTGCTGACAGCTAGCTCAGAGCCTGGAGCCTGCTTCGGATTCTGGGTCTCCCTCTCTGTCTGACCCTCCCCTGCTCACGCTGTCTCTCTCTCTCTCTCTCAGAGGTAAATAAAACATTAAAAAAAATTAAGTCACTCAAGTCAGAGGAAATAATTACTGCACACATACAGAAACAAAAATGCACAGGTTACCCTGATTAGAGTAGAAGGCAACTGTAGTAACTAAAATAAGTAAGACCTTGTATTTTTACCTACCTTCTCTAGTTTTACTTAGTTTCTAGTAGAAAGTGTTATACTCTACTTTTGACTCCATATTTCAGAGTAACTGTTGAGCAGTGACTGACACTGGAATAGCTTAGGGAAGATAATACACGTAACAAAACGTTCAAGATGGACTTCGGCAGTCAGGGGAAGATTTAGTTTGCCAGAGAGAGCTGGGTTGAAACCCACTGCTATCATTCACGTGTAGTATAATTAGAGCCTAAACTAGTTAAATTAGATGATGTGGTAAAGAAAAAACTCAAGGGACCTTAAAGATATCAACAGGATTTAACCTTTAGTAAAGAGTAATTAAGAGGTCTTGGTGACACTTATACTCAGATACACATTCATATGACTTCTAAAACAGTTCTAAGAAATATTAAAACAAAAAATTAGGAACAATAAAGTTCTAATAAACTTCAAAGTTAATTTTAGGTGGATTCTATCACATGTAATGAAATATCCTTGCCCATTCCACTGAGGAAATGCTTGCTTAAGAGTAAACAACAAAAGTATATAGTGGTTTTATGCTTTTGCTTAGGTATCAACTTTTAACATAACCTCTGTCATCTAATATCAAGTTAGTAAGCAACAATCAAGACCTACAGAGGAATACAAGACTGAGTTTGACACTAGTATAAAAGATACCTTACTTGAACTAAGGTATAAAGTGAAGATCTTGCAGCAAACACTGAGCTACAATACTACAGTAAAATCCAAATCAACTTTGCTGAGGAATCCTCAGTTTTAAATTCAAGTAGCATTTATTATGTCCCTACTATGCACTAATGGATGTACACAGCATTTAACAAGTACCCTGTAAAGATAATTTATTGTTGTCTTCCCCACCCCCTCAAATCCTTTCTCTATTTCTATATTCATCTTCTTTTAGGAATGTTTCTTCCTTCATTCCAAGCATGTATTTTGATTGAGAGCTCACCTTCTGGACTATATAGCATCAGATCCAATTGGAATCACTGCATTTCCTGGCCATAAGTTTGGAATGGGCATGCGACCCATGCCTGGCCATAGTTTGTTTCCAGATTTGTACCAACAGCAGCTAAAAAAACACAGAGTATCTTAAGCAGTACATCTTGGAGACCTGGAAACTGACAGCATATAAAGAAAGTTGGTCTGAAAAAGGATGCCACCATGTAGAACAGCAGAAACAAACTACCTTCTGGTGGCACTTGTGTCCTTAAGAACTAGATATCTCCCCACCCTTATTAAAATTACATGAGCCTTAAATTCCTCACTTTGTCTAAGTAAGTTCAAAATGGATTTCAATTATTTGCCTCCAAATATACTGATATAAACAGTAATGATATCCTATAAAACAAATGTCCCTTGTCATTTGCCTCTGAAAAAAGACTAAAAGCTGAATAATATGTGGCTGACTCAGTACATTATTATACTGGGCCCTGCCTATATATATCACCTGTTCCAGATAATCTCTCACTAACTTACACTGTCAAAGTCTGTGTTCTATAAGGTACTAATAAGGGACTTTCCTCAAGTTAAACTGAAACACAATAAAGTAGTACTGTCTTATTATCATTCATACAAGTGTAGTATATAAATACAGAATAAAAAAAACAAAATGAAAGAAAAAAATTATGGGTTAAGTAGAGTGGAATTTCATAGTTTGGGGGTTACAAGTATCTTTGAGAATTTTATGAATGATAATAACTACTAAGATTTATTGAGTGATTATCACATAGGGCACTAGGTTAAATGTTTTATGTATATCATCCTTGTAGTAACACTGACGCTTAACGATTCTAAGTAACTTGTCTGAAGTCACACATTTGCAGTAGAGTTCTGAACCAGGTAGTCTGAATGTTTCACAGGACCTTTACATATACTTGCACATATATTGACTTCCTCAAAACCTGGAGAAATATAAGGAATAAAACATATAAGGAAGGGGTGCCTGGGTGGTTCAGTTGGCTAAGTGTCTGACTTTTGACTCCGGCTCAGGTCATGACCTCACAGTTCATGGGATTGAACCCCTTGATGGGTTCTGCACTGACAGAGTGGAGCCTGTTTGAGATTCTTTCTTTCTGCACCTCTCTTGCTTGCATTGCATAGTGCACGTGCATGCGCACGCTCGTTCTCCGTAAATAAATGAAATATATGGAAGATATGAACACAACACAAAATGAATAAAAATACAGGACCATGGACTATACTTGCATACCGTGCTTTAAGAAATAAGCTAAGCACTGTAACAAAAAGAGAAGCAATTATGTCTGTATAACCTAAAGGGAAGCTAGCTGGAGGTAAAAAGAACAGATGTTTCAAAAGACATTTTATCTGAATTAAATCTGCCATTTAACTTCAAAACAATAAAGTTACCAAATAACTACAGCACTATATTAAGGTTAGAGTGGTGTCCATCTGCTGGCCATAGGGGAGTGGGTCCCTCGCAGCTTCGTATCAGGTTAGTCTTTTAGAAACGACTGCACAGGACAGCAGATACTGGCTATTCAAGGGTCTTTTGGTGGATGGACACAGTACTCTTCTTATACCTTGTACCACAACAACCAATTTAACAGTAAATGCTACTAAAGGAAGAGGGGAGGGAGGAGGAGAGAGACTGATTTCCAGCTAGGATGGCTTAAGAGACTACACATCCAGACTGGGCTAGAGAAACCATTCCTAAGGTAATCAACCTCTTGGGGTTGTTGGGGCTTCACTGTAAGAAAAACTATAAAGGGATGCAGGCAGTGTTCTTTATAACCCCCACACCAGGGTTTCTTTTCATTCTATATAATTCCTGTCATGTGTATACTTAAAAAAACACTCTCACATTTTAATCTTTATTTTCTAGTTCTGGAGATTCTCCAGATGGTATGTGTCTAGCACTTCAAAGTGAGTATTAAGTATAATATTGTTATAATGTGATTTTTTAAAAAAATATAGATAAATACATAAAGATATAGCTGATCCTGATCCCTCTTCTCCCAAACAGACTGCTACAATTGTGCCATTCAAAACCAGACTAAATTTTAAGCGTACATTTGAAAAAGAGTTAAGCCAACCTGCATATTGCTACTCGTAGCAAACAAAAGTATATTCACTACAGGAATGATTCTGATACCCCTTCTAAGATCACCACAATAAATTCTAACCTCTATATCTAATTCTATTTAAATATTCAAATGCTAAACTTATAGAAGTTTTATGCTAAGACTCATCCTGCACTGAACTGTACTGAAATGACACAACAAACATCAAAGCTTCTACAATAAGCTACTTCTCACTTAAAACTTTAGATGTCAAACTGCATGAACTTAGAACTACACCTCATGCAGTTATTTACAACTCCTGAATAAATCACCAGTCAGAATTCTGTCAAAACTACATCAAAAGTCCATTCCATATAACCAACATGCCAGGTAAAAAATCACCTGATTCTTGACAGAACTGTAATGTTTCATTTGTATAAAAGAAAATCAGTAATCAATGAGAAAATCTGGCTCATTTCTTAAATAAAAACAAAACCCAATTTGGTTTGGTTCATACCTAAAGTTTATAACTTTAAGAAACACAACACACTGGCTCTAAACTAGCTTAGCTGCAGGTTACAGATGAAAGCATTGGTGATTATGCACAACTTAAACCTAAGTCTTAATTATTTTGGGAAAAGTTAGAAGCATTTGAAAAGGTCTACAACTATCTGCTTGAAGAGAATGATAAAAGATTGGTTCCCCTATCTTTTTTTCGTTTTTATATCCTCTATGAATAATTCTATTTTAAATTCTTTTTCCTAAGGAAGGGTCACCTGAAAACAAATGTGAAGAGGCTGTAAAAGACCAGAGGAGAAAGAATAAAGGATAAATAGGAAACAACAACATGCCCAAAATTTTAGCAAAGCCATTAGCAATTTTGTGCTAATTAAATGTAATAGCCTATTTTCAGAAACAGGACAAAAAAAGAATAATCATTCTACCACACAACCTGTACTGATTATCTCCTCCTGAGTGACTACTTACTCAGTTATTTGAGCAATGTAGAGTGTGAGAAAATGGAATATATAAGATTTTCCCCCTTTCAGTGTCATCCCACGGATGTGTTATGCAGAAATGAAAATACATCTAAAGAGATAGAAGTTTCTGTGAAATATAGGCAAATAACTGCCTTCCATTTAATAAATATATGAAGTGACTGTGTTTGATTACTAAATCAACCGTTTCCTCTGATGTTCGCTATATAGGTCCTGAGTCACTCAAACAAACTATAATGGTCTCCTGAATGACTTCCCAGTCTCTTGTAAAGAACAGTTTTGACTCCAGGCTCTTCATGTGCTTTTTAACTCTTTCTTGAAAAGCTTTTATAACAACTATACATCACTGTCACTAAGACCAACTCTGTTTTCTGGCTTAAAATAATAAAATATTGAACTGCTTAGGCACTGTGGATTAAGCTAGCTTTAATTACTAAAAGATCCAAAAAGGGGCCATCTGACAAGATTTGACTAGATAGTAAAAGGATTCCTTTTCTAGTTCCTTAAATGTACAATATAAAAACTAAAATTTGGAAACACACTATTACTATAAAAGTACAAGAATTCATTTTTCCACAATATTATGTGAAGGCTGATACTACACTTTACTTATTTTGTATGTTCTTTTTGTCATGGATTACAGATCATATACACAATACATTTTAATAAGAGCATACCAGAGTGATTTATCCTTTCATTCTATAAGTTTGACCACTCTTGCTAAGGATCAGGAAATACACTGGTGAATAAAACACTGTCACTCCTCTCATGGAACTAAAGGAGGATACAGACAATCAGACAAACATATAATTACAAACTGTGTTGGTTATAAAGAAAGCATTGAATGGGGCTAACTGGGGATAGGTTAAGGTCATTCTGAGGAGGCAACATTAAGCCCAGATTTAAGGGGATAAGGAACCAGCTTCAGAAAGCACATATGGAGGAGTAGGAAAGGGTTGAAGGCCTTGAAGCAAGAAGAAACAGCATATCTAAGAACAGAAGCAGCTGATGTGGCTATGTAATAGCATGACAGGGGCCTTGCTGGCCAGGTCAAGAATTTGGATTTTTTTCCCATGTTAACAGAAGGCCACTGAAAGATTATAATAAAAGCCTGACACAAATGCATTTATATTTCGAAAATACCAACATGGCTATTATAGAAATATATTGGAGGGAAGAATGGTAAAAGAGGAAATGGAAAATCCAGTTAGGAAGCCATAACAGGCTAGGCTAGAAATGACCATGACCTGGGCTAGAGAGTGGCAGCAGAGACAGAACAACAGTCAGATAAGAGGTATCTTTGTGGAAAGAAATGAGAGGCTTATTCAGGATGGAGCACTGGAACGAAGGAAGAGAAATTCCTGATTTCTGATTTAGGCAATAAGGTAAAAGAGTGCCATTTTTTATTCCATTGAAGACAGGGAAGGAACAGATGGAGGAAGTAGATCAATCAACAGTTCTGTTTGGACACTTAAAATTTAAAGATGTCTACAGAGATATCCAAGCAGAAATGTCAAGCAGGGGGTTAAATAAAATTACTGACAGGGAATAGATTAATGCTAGAAAAATAAGTAATACTGACACCATGGGAATGGATTAGAATACATCACCTAATTTAGTAATTTCCAAATTTCATGTATACACCCCACAAAGATTCCAGTTATATGCCTGGGGAGAGGTATAGAAATCTGCATTTCTTAAGTCCATGAGCAATTCTGAAGCAGGTGACCCTCATACTACATTCTGAAGAGCACTGATTTATAGACAGAAGAGAAGTTCAGAACTGAGAATTAGGAAATTCTAAATTTAATCCTTTGATGAAGGAAAAGGAGTCTGTAAAGAATACTGAATAGAAACAAATAAGAAAAACTGGACATTAGGATACCCAGAATTCAAGTAAAAGAGAGCAGTAACTGTTGAATATGGTTGAGAATAGAGAAAAATGATGAATAGAATAGTAAGATCATTAGTCATCTTGATAGAAGGGACATAAACTATCCAGAGTACTTTACAGAATAAACGGGAAATGAGAAACATGATGTAATTCTGACTTGGAATGCCTGGGTGGCTCAGTCAGTTAAGCATCTGACTTCGGCTCAGGTCAGAATCTCATGGTTTTGTGGGTTCAAGCTCCACACTGGGCTCGGTGCTGACAGCTCAGAGTCTGGAGCCTGCTTCAGATTGTCTTCCTCTCTCTCTGCCCCTCCCCTGCTCACACTCTGTCTCTTTCTGTTTCTCAAAAATAATACAAAAGTGTTAAAAATTTAAAGAAAAAAAAAGAAATTTTGGCTCTGAAAGGGTACAAGTAAAAGTCAATAACTGAGGGATGACAGAGGTATGTAAGAAGAAATTCAGCATATTTTTATAGCCTATTTTTGACCAGATATTCGTGACGTTTTTACCGAAATAACTATTTTAATTCTATTCCACATAAGTTATTTTTTTAAATGCCTTTCATTTCAAACGATAAATATGCCGCCTACAACCACATAGAATTTTTCACTATCAATTATATATAACACCAATCTTCCCCAAAAACAAAGGTAGAGAATGAAAATTTCAAATTTCTCGACGCAAAAAAAGCCATTAACTATTTCATACTCTAGCTCTTACTGTTATTTACCCTTGCAAGATCCTCTATTTCAGAACTGAAGTTTGTTTCTCCTTCCATCATTTCTTCCTCTTCTAATGTTCGTTCATCATCAAAATCATGAACCAGCATGTCAGCTGATGGATCAAATTCATGGTCATCTGATGTTGCTGAACCTCCTGTAAAGAATATTTTAAAAAGTTTGGTAAAACAAATTAAGTGTTATCTCATTAATATTAATTTAAGGTATATGTATTTGAAGTTGGATACAGGTCAAACAAAACTATCAGGGAAAAGTTATGCACATCGAGTATTATTTGTTTTCTAAAATTCTTGCCTTTACTCATCACTGTGTCCCTGAAAAATCTCTTCTCTAAGTAATTATGTTTTTGTCCTGTTTCACCTCTATATATTCAGTTAAAACTGCAACTGGTAGGGGTGAGGGAAGTATAGCTTTTGAAAAAAATGTGTGCAGCCCTTAAAGAGAGTCCTATCATATTCTAAACACAAAATTTCAGTTGTAAATAATGGATCACATCAACTAAGAATGATAATTCATGTGGGAAATATCACAATTCTTAATCATTTGATGGATGTTTAATAGACCCAATGAGTATGAGTCCTTATGGCCCATGAGAATACAGTCATGTGACATATACAGTCATCTGCATACACAGTCTAATGAAAATACAGCTGCACTCAAATATTATTCTATTAGCACTTCCACAGAAATATATTAAAATATAGGTAGCTGTCCTTAATTTAGTTGATTTTGGTCTGAAATAATTCATATAGAGAATATAAAGGCAAAATTTATTAAAACTGTATACAGAACTCTTACCAACTCATTGAAAATAATCTAATAGCTAACTGATGTGTAAGCTAGTCTATTTTTATCCTTCTGGCTAGGGAATAGTCCTGTACTCAATAGTGTCAAGCCTGTAATTGCAGATTGCAAATGCTCAGCATATACATTCTATAAACTATCTCCACATTTGGCTATCTCCACATTTGCAATATGCAAACTTAAGTTTGCAAATGCAATTTTATACAAATAAACAAGTTATTTAATATTTAAAAAATCAGTCAGCAATTTCTTTTATCAACTTAAACTGTTAAAAATTTATTAATAAATTTTATTGTTTGTTAAATAATATATAAAAATTATTATTAATCTATTAATAATAAAGGTTAAAACCATTAACCAGTAATATATTACATCGGTATGCTCTTCCTTCAGTCCAGTAAGAGAACCAATAAGTAAAACAGAGCATTAGAGGTTGACTTCTTGAACACCAGACTATTAGGGACAAGGGGATGCTCAAGGTTCAGGGTTCTTGTCATCTCCCTCAATTTTCAGTGTAAATGTCATTTTCTGAGTGCTTACTGTGTGCCAAATACTATGGCTCAAGCACTTCACCTACATTATATCTCATTTAATCTTCAAACAAAAATTTGATAAAACCAAAACTTGTGGTTTGGAGAGTTTAAGAAGCATGTTTAAACTCCTAGAGTCAGTAGGTGGCAAGGATGGAATTTGAATCCTGGGTCTGCTAATTCCAATGCCTGTGCTTTTACCGTGCTCTAAGCCTCCTGCAAGCCACAGCCTCAGAGACATTGGGTATCTTGCCTCAAAGAATACTTGAAGAGAACCTATTTTTACTAAGATGAGTGAACTGCAAGCCAGGTCAGGTGGTGAAGCACTTAGAAGTCATTCTGTTCTTTAAGGTGCATATTACTGATATTAAATATAAAATAACTAATACATTATTTCTAAATCAGCAATCACTTTATCGTACAGATAACTACCAGTTTTAGAATGATTTACAAAATAAAAATATTTAGAAAAGTGTATTAATTTCTTCCGATAATTAAGAAAAGGACGGCATATTTTTAGTAAAGCATCTTGGTACTGGCTGAGGGACTAGCCACAAAAGTTCCATAACACAACAGTTCGAGAACCACTAATTTAGTTGTAGCTTTTCTGTCCCAATCATTATTTCTTCTTTTTGAGTTTTTAATGAAAAATGTTCCCAAAACTTTCAGTTCACCCAGCAATCTTCTAGGACATTTAATCAATAATCATGTTTTCCTACAAATGATGCTGTACGTTTCTTCTTTGTAGGCAGGAAGATCACAGAATGACCTCACACCACAACTCTGTATACTGTTATCCTAATTCCTATTGAATGCAAATATTGTAAAAAATAATTATGCTTAATTCCTAACTACTTATACTTTTTTACCAACTAAAACAAAAACAAAACAAGCTCACGAGTACACAGCACCAAGTTATGAGTGTTATACTACTTACCTGAGCGCTCCCATTTTTTGTTATTATTTGCAAAGCCATTTATATTTTAAAGCCTTGCCACTTCAAGACTTGAAGCTTTAAAGCCCTCTCACTACCAGAAATAACAAAGTGCGGGTGAACCTTTTCTTCCTTCTCACTCCAATCCTCACCACATATATGCCACACTGTTTTCTAACTTTCACTTCTTGTCTTGCCTTTATCTGACTTCTTGGTTTTACTTGACTTATTTTTGCCCTATTGAGAACAATTAACCATTTTCCTTTTTGTTAATTACTAGGCCAACGTATTAGGCTGTCTCCTAGAGGTAAAAATCCCCAAAATAAATTATTAGGGACAGGGAGTCTGGTACTTTGTGTAAATAAATATTTTGCTTCAGAGTTAAGGCAAGTATCAGCTTGGTAATAAAATTGTACCCTATTACAAAATTACTAAGGTATCTTACATCTTTTAAAAAATTTGAAGATGAATTAAATTTAATATATATTAATATAAACATAATTAATTAATATAAATGTACATTCATTTAATCACTTTATTTCTTTCCCTTCCCTAAATCCCTACCTCTAATGACTACTGTTCTTACAGGTAAAGCCCTGTATTTTACCTCCACAGATCTATACCGGGAAAGTCCATAGACAAACTACTGAGCCTGGGTCATATGACTCTTATTACTAACATCAATTCCAAAGTACAGATGTTACAAAGGGCCCAGCCTTTTACTAGTGGACCAAAATTTTTTTTACATGAAGCCTCTATTCCTAATTTTTCCCACCAACTTTTGTTAACTGTCCATAGTTAGTATTGTAAGAACAATAAATATTCCCTTGGGCAGAAACCTGATATTACAAACACTATCTACTTCAAAAGATCTTCCTTAGTCCAAAAACAAAACAAAACAAAAAAATCAATTTATTTGTATAATCATTCAGCAAGCAGTAAAGGCCACCAAAGACATTTGTATTCTTTAAGCTCCACTATTCTTCCAGTTCAGCCTAGACCAATTCAAATGCAATGGAAACTGAGAAAGCTATTTATTAGTATCACTTTTGAAGTAATTACTTTTTTTGAGCCTATGTATTACCTGATGAATTTCTCAAAACTCATTGAAAAATATCTAAAACAGTCTATCTGCAATGTGACATTAACAAAAACAACTACAGCCCACTTTTTCGATGAAAAAGATGTCTGTGTTTGAAAGAAAAAAAAATATTGGGTATAATTCCATGTCCTAAAAAGGAAACAATAATCTGCTATTTATCTGAGATCAGATTACTTCCAACCTCAACCATCCAGAACATATTTATAAACTAAGAAGTTAAAAAACTTGAGTTTTAGAAATCTCACAATGCCTAATACACTTTACTTCCAAGACTATTAGAAAGTGTAAGATATTTGCAGCTGAAATAAAAATGACAAAACTCAAAGTCAATTGAGCACCTAGTCATTTAGAAGAGATCTGGAGGTATCCTAATTCAACTCTTACTTGATAAATTGTACTACAGAGAGTACAACTATTTGTGTTCATATTAAGAGCCCTAAACCATTAAAAAAGGCATATATTAATAAGCATTATTACAAACATTCCTTCTAAAACTTACAACACAGAAAGACTGCTTTAATAATCTGGAAAATTCAGTAATGTGTCATATCTAAATATTCAAAATATATGAGACGTTTTCAAATAAAACAGAGTTCCCTTTATGAGTCTTCAGCTGTATCATACCGTTCTTTACATGTACTCCATTGTAGAAGGCAGTCCTCTCTCTTGGTGAAGTCCCTGGACATGGAGGCAAAGACTGGGCTCTTTCCTGACTGCTATGCTATTTAGTTCCAACTAACTGTTGCTCTAAAGGAATGTTGTAGTGGTTCAGTGGTGCCAGAACCTCTGACTCATCATGAGAAACCTAAATTCAGGTTTTATATAAAATATTTTAAGTTTTAAGATCACTACACTGGCCAAACAAAAAAACATCTGTGGCCCAGATATGGGTCAAAGATCACGTTTGTGGGAGTGCCTGGGTGGCTCAATCGGTTAAGCGTCCGACTTTGGCTCAAGCACAATCTCACCATTCTGGAGTTTGAGCCCATGTCAGGGTCTGTGCTGATGGCTCAGACAGAGGCTGGAGCCTGTTTCAGATTCTGTGTCTGCTTCTCTCCCTACCCCTTCCCTGCTCATACTCTGTCTCTCTTTCTCTCAAAAATAAACAAACATTAGAAAGAAATTTAAAAGATCACTTTTGCAAACCCTAAGGAAAAAAATGAACCTATACTATATTTGGAAGAGAATATGGATCACCACAACTATATGGTCTGAGGGTAAAATTTGATCCTACTCAAATCTAAACATAACCTCCTTAATTTACAACATTGAATATTCATTTTTGAATGTTCTGCTTACATTATTTTTTCTCTCTCACTAAATGCATTTTTTTCTCACACACTTTGAGCTTCTCATACAAGTAAATATTTCTAAGTTAGTGACTCCTTTTGAAAAAACACATGTTATATACTTGAAATCAAATGCCAATAAAACCTGTAAGAAATACACATAATAATTCATTAAAAAAAGTGAACCCACAAGTAGTCAGGAGGTTGAACTCACAGTAGCCTCACCTGTACTTTCATGGGCAGTCAAATATTTCATCCATTTCTTTTTCCCCAGAGAAAAGAAGCAGTCAGAAGAAAAGCAAGTCAGATGATAGTCTAACTCCTCTATACTTTTTATAATAGGACAAATGTTAGTCAGACAGAAATTATAGAAAACACAGAAAATACTTACCTGGACTTGAAGACTCAACAGATGGCTGAGGAGGGGGAGAAAAGAAGAAAAATTAGCATCTTTGTATAATAAATCTTTACAGGAATTATTCAAGGGCTAGTTTGACACCAAAAATCACAGTAAGTTTTTATGTCTGAATTACCTAAGACAAACTAAAACCTTCCCCATAATCCTTTGTCTGACATTATGTTTATTTAAACACAAATTTCAAACACTCCTGAATCTAGAAACGAAGACCTAAGAAATTGATTCAGATTTTAAAGGCAAATATGGGTCTCAGAACTAATGCAGCTTAAAAGATCTGATTTTAGATCTTAGAACTTTCTGAAATATTCTCTCTTATCAATACAGGGGATATTACACAAAAGTTTCACCAGTATCAAGCTGGTCTCTGGCTTAAAATTTGTGAAAGAAGGGAGGCGAAAACACCTTAAGACAATATTTTAAATAAAAATTATGTCGTAGGAAAGTAGAAGGAACAAAATAAAATGCTATTAAGCACCAAATAGTACATTAGGTTAACTTTACAAACAAACATTTTTAAATTATCACAGAATTAGTAACCTTCAAGCTAAAGTCTAGAGAGGTTAAGTTCTCTGATGGAAAAATCACAAACATCCTCAATTATAATGCTGCTTCTACTGTAGCATTCTACCCCTCATAAATTTAACTATAAGCATTCAGAAAATTTAAAAATAAAAATTTTAGCAACTTATTTTGGTAATATGACCACTTGACAGTTTAAGGCTATTATTTTATCTAAATTCAGTTAATTCACAATTACAAACAAGTCATCTATAAACATAAACTTCTATAAATATGTAACAAAAACTCAAGATGCTTCAAATGACATATGCTTTATAGTTAAAACCTTTTTTATTCATTCAGAGCTACTTCATGCCCATTAGAAGTCAGAGACGCTAAGCCCAAAATTATTAGCAAAGAGTGAGTTATTCTAGCACAGACAGTCCCTGACAATTAGGGCTCAACTTAAGAGTTTTCAACTTTATGATACTGCAAAAGCAATACCTGTTTAGTAGAAACTGAAGTTTGAATTTTGATCTTTTCCTGGGCTAGCAACATGTGGTATGATACTATCTTGTGATACTGGGCAGTGGCAGCGAGTTGCAGCTCCCAGTCAGGCATGCGATCACAAGGGCAAACCACCAATACACTTATAACCATTGTGTATTCATAAGACCTTTCTGTTGTTCACTTTCAGACTAGTATTCAGAAAAGTACATAAGATATTCAACACTTGGTTATAAAACAGGCTTTACGTTAGAGGATTCTGCCCAACTGTAGGCTAATGTAAGTGTTCTAAACATGTCTGAGGTAAGCTATGATGTTCATTCAGTAGGTTAGGTATATTAATGCACTTCTGACTTAATGATATTTTCAACTTATGATAGGTTTATCAGGATATATATAACCCAACCATAAGGAAGATCTCTATTTTCCTTCTTTCTTTTAAGTAATAGGGATGAGAGCCATGAACAAAATAAAATGAGGAAAGTGCCCAATTTTTCAAAAGCTAGGCAACTAACACAAATTTCTTATAAGGTGTTAAAATTCTATTTTGAAAACTGTCCACAGTATGCTATTGTATTAAGTATGACATTCTCAATTGTACATGGTGACTTAGGTTCTTTTGAAGCACACTTTCCAAGGGTCCTATTTCTTTTCCCTTTTAATTCGTAGATGGCTCTTGACTATAACATCAACTTATTTTACAGAAGACAGACAGTATTCAGTATTATATTTTCAAATGTCACACCACTATCTTTACTTAAAAGTTACTCTAGACTCAAAACAGTGCTACTTTTTAATTCCATTCCTCTAATAGGAAGCTGAACAGCAGGGTGATGGAGTAATGTAACTATAAAAAGGGTTTCTAGCTTGCTAACATCTTATGGGCAGAGTAACACACTTCTAGCTCAAAATGGATATAACCACCACACAAATTATTACACAGCAAATGAGTATTTTAAAATATTAATCCACTTTTATGTCATGCAAAGCTACAGCAGCGATGACTATCTTTATCTGGTCCCATGCCCCCCACTCACAAAGCAGCCTCGCAGTGCTGTTTTTCCTTTTTATCAAACTTCTGAAATGATTTGCAGAGCATAAACAAGAAAATCAGCATTTCTTTCAAATTAGAAGCCTAAGAGAAATGGCTCTTTGAACACTCCAATAATTATTCCATCTAACAGTCTTCTGACAAAAAGGGGTTTCTGATTAAAAATGTTATTCTTCTGAAGAATAAAAGGTACATTTTCACTGATGTTAGATACTGGCAACAACAAAGATCCTGAATTGTGAATGGCGCTGCAGTTTTTAAAAGGTCTCAAAGAGCACTAACTGCCAATACCATACTGATTGTTGTTTTACTGCTAAAGTTATCTATCACTTTAAAGTTCTGAAAAAGGTCCCAACTATTTTCCGTTAATTAAGATACCAAATATTTGGAGGACTGGTATCATCTGTACATTTAGCTGGCAAAAAGAATACTCAGTATTCAATGATAGTATTAATGATAATTTTACGTTAGAAATAGTGGAATGTTTCAAGAAGTGTAATTTGACTGACGTGTTACCTAGATTAGGATAAAGAAGGGGAAGTAATGATGATTTGCCTCTAGACATATATTTTAGTATTCTATGTTCAAAATAGAATTCCACTGTTTCAGTTTGGGATGGGTGAGAGTAAGATTTGTTTCTTGAAAGTTTATCATATTCAATTAATTTAAAAACTGACATTCTGGAAAACTGGCATTCAAAAAGTTTGTATTGTAAGCATTACTTTTGCCCCAACTGCAGACAAAACAATTACTTTTCAAAATAAGAGTTCAGTCTCATAGTACAGAAAATATACATACAGAATATGAGCATTTTTTAGGTATTTGAAGAAGAGCAGAACCAGCTTACATTTATATAGTACTACATATTTTCAAATGCATAAAGTTACTTGATCATAGCTATTCCAGGCAATAACACCTACTCTGACAACGTCATTTTATAGATTAGCAAACCCAGGATAGAAAGTGACTTGATCGAGCCTCCATGGTAAATAGTGAAGATGAAACTGAAGTCTAGGACCTGAATTCTTCTATACCTTCTAAGTGACCAACTATATTAAATTTTTTTTCTCTTTACCGCTCTCCTTCTTTCCCCTTACTTTCTTCTTCTTTTTTAAATGGTTTTCATCTGTTCAAAGCATGTTTAAAATGTGGCTGCAAGTTATCACTTTTCATGTCAGACTATCTATCATCTATGTCTATTTAGGAACTGGTATGTTAACAGTATCTTCTAGGAAAACCTGCAACATCTACCATTAATGATGCACAAATTAGTACCTGTTTAAAACGAGCTGTTAAATAGGTATTCATTTGTAACTATACCTATTTTTAGAAAAAACACAAACTAGAAAATGCAAACAGTAAAGATTTTTCATTAGAAATTAAAAATGTATTTAAAATGCACTCATACATTATTGGTAGAAAAATACAAATTGGTTTAACTCTTCTAGTGACCATTTTGCTAATATGAAATTACCCTAATGATGTGCCTAAGAAAGCATATCAAGATATATGTTTAACAGTCATTACCATAAAGCGGTTCACAGCAAGAAGTTGGGAAAAATTTTCAAGTCTATCATTTAACTAGTTAGAAATGAAATACAGTTCTTCCAAGCAACGAAACACTAATTACTCCATTAAAAAGAGACAAAAGTCTGTGGTGAATGAGAAAAATAAATGTAAAAACATTTGTTTATTCACAAATATATTAGGAGTTAAAAAAAAAGTAGAGAATACGGTAAATTGGGCTGAAATATAAATGGATTTTTTTTTTCTCTAGAAGTATACACAAAAACCTGTAACAGTTACCTCTAGGGAATGGGTTGGGGAAAGAAGACTTTTTTTCTTTCTATACTGTTGGAATTTTCTAACCACTTGTTAGTATTACTGTTTGTTTGTTTTTAAGAAAAGTTAGTGGAGATTATCTTATGGAATTATGAGAAATTTTCGTTTCCTTCCTCTGCTTTTAGATTTAAAAAATTTTTTTTTTACATTTATTTATTTTTGAGAGACAGACCACAAGTGGGGGAGGGGCTGAGAGAGAGAAGGAGACACAGAATCCAATGTAGGCTCCAGGCTCTAAGCTGTCAGCACAGAGCCCGACACGGGGCTCAAACTCACAACCGTGAGATCATGACCTGAGCTGGAAGTCGGACGCTTAACTGACTGAGCCACCCAGGCGCCCCTACTTTTGGATTTTTAGGAAAACCTATTATTTGGCACTTTTGTTTTTTAACAGGTATACAATTTAGAAAAATAACCCAGTTTTCTTTTAGGTGCATAATTATCTGAGATAGAAAACATAAGTACACAGTCACACAGGGTATGAGTAGGCTAAAATCAAATTAAAAAATGAACAGTTAACTTTTATACCTTCACCACATATATGATTTAGTTGATCAAGTCGCTAATAATTGTAACAAATATTCAATGCCTCAGATTTCCTCAAATGTTTCTCTAGAACATGGTAGGTAACCTAGAATATAACCATTTAAAAAAAAGGTAGATAAACATGAAGTAATCATTAGATTCATATATTCCCAGCAATCAAAAGCATATTTTCAAATAAACATAACTGTCTGAACTACACCACCATTTCTTTGTTATCATCACCTGCTTAGTAATGTAGACACTAAATCAGAGGTTCTCACAGTGACTTAGAGGCCCTCCTCCAGGTGGAGAAGGCAGCGAAACTGTGCTCACCATTTCTCTTCCTCCATACAAACCTACATCACTTAACTTTCCCCTGAGGAATTCTGGGGTATAAAAAAGATTAAGAAAAGATTAAGAAGGTCTTGTTGGTGAAACTAGTAAATTGACTACAGTAGTAATAATTCAGAGGATGAATTGTTATTAAGTACTAGGAATTCAGAAACCTAGTTTCCACTCGTAACTGTGCCACAGTCTAACTTAACTGCACAACTTAGGACAAATTGCATCAACTCTCTGATCAGTTTCATTTTCTCTAAGAAAGATTTAGGTATCTTCTAGTTTAATTTCCTTTGAGATCTAAGTTCTTTACTTTTATTATGAACTGTTCAAAAGACATTAACACTACTAAGGAATACTTAGCTAAAGGGATGGGATAGATGTTTAACAGCTTCTTCTGAATTTATTTTTTTCAATCTAGGACTTTTGGAAAAAAATCTCAAATTGCAAAAAGCGTTTTAGGGGGTGCTACTTTATGAATTTCCTATCTACACAAGCATAATTTAAGAGTCATTCTTATAAGCCATAGCATAAGTGAAACAGAATGAGTCCCAGGTGATGACTGGTACTTGAACAGCTTTATCACTGCAATGAATTTTGAAACCATTTGCAAATCTTTTGAAATATACAGGAACTCAAGCTAATTTCAAGCAAGAAATTTCAGTTTCTTGCTTCAATGGCAGTGTTTGATTTTTTTTTTTCATGCTTATTTAGTTTTAAGAGAGAGCACACAAGCAGTGGAGGGGCAAAGAGAGAACGGGTGAACAGGGGATCCAAAGCAGGTTTTGCATGAGCCCAATGCGGGGCTCAGACCCACGAACTGTAAGATCATGACCTGAGCCCAAGCTGGATGCTCAACTGATGGAGCCATCCAGGCACCCTAGTGTTTTATTTCTGATTTGGGAAACTGATTAGTCTCCTGTAGAAAAATTCTCTAATAGTAATCCACTTCTGTATATCCTACAATCAACCTTTTCTACCTTATCAAGCACTTTATTACTCCTTCTGAATTAGATTCTCATGCATTTATCCAGAGTTCTTGATTACTCTGAATAAATCCTAAATACACTCAAGTATAAACACTAAAAAGTTCATTACCACTATAAAGAACTATTTAGGGCCTAAATCCACTGCAGTGAAACAAGTTTTGTTTAGAATAGAAATGAACACCATCAGAAGAACAGTCAAGGTGATCCTATTTCCAGGGCGCCTGGGTGGCTCAGTCAGTTGTGTGTCTGACTTCAGCTCAGGTCATGATCTCACAGTTTGTGGGTTCAAGCCCTGCATCAGGTTCTGTGCAGACGCTAAGAGCCTGGAGCCTATTTCAGATTCTGTGCCTTCCTCTCTCTCTGCCCCTCCCCTACTTATGCTCTGTCTCTCTCTGTTTCAAAAATAAATAAACTATAAAAAATTTAAAAAAAAAAGATGATCCTATTTCCTTAAAAAATGAAATCCAAATACACTAAAAACCATTAAGCAAGGAATGTGTTTTCAAGAGAAATAAATGAATAGACGTGATAGTGAATAAACAGATTATGTATTGTTTTTGGAAATGGTTAAATACTTAAAAGTAATATAGAAAAGCAGGTTCATTAAATCTTTTCTTTATATGATAGCAGTATGGCCTAGGTGAAAAGATAGGTCTTGCACTATGTTATGGCTTTTTTTTTTTTCCTGGAGAAGAAAAGTCCCTTATGTGTTTATAAACTCTGAAATAACAGAAAAATTGTTCATTCCCAAAGGTCCCTGTACCACATTCCTTATAAAACCCAAAGGATTGACTATTTCTTCCTCTTATTCTTTCTTTCTCATTGCCTTTGGAAAACTGCAACTACCCTGTAATTTCCTTCCTTTAAGTGTGACTAGGAGAACCTCCTTTTAGAAGGTTGATAAGTAATTTTAAGGGATAATAAGCAATAAGAAATATTACTAACAACTGTTAAGAAAAGGAGTATGTGCCATTTCTTCTAAGCACATTAAATATGTTTTTAATGTTAGCACGATTTGAGGAACCATTAAACACATACTTCCTACTTATGCACTGCCTAGATAATCAGATGAAGTATGAAAAATCAGTGTATTCTATTCACATCTAAATCAATTTCTATTTAAGAATTAAACATTTTTCTGGAAAAACAAGGTCAGGGTCATTCTCCTATGTAGGAAATAACAAACCCAGAAGCATAATATTGGTATTTTTCTCTGGAGACATGCTTCTTCAATAACCTGTTTTCCCTTCAGATTTATCAAATAAATGTATATTGTTGCTTTGTATTTTCTGTTATTTCACCAGTTAGCTTCAATGCTCAGGTGTCTACTTAATCAAAGGTACAATAGCACATTTATTTTACCACATGCTTTATATTGGCACCATAAAGAATCAATCTCCTGAGTGCTCATATAAAAGTAAAAACACTCTATACACCAAGCATTTCCCCATCTATTTTTTAAAAACAACTAGTGTCTAAAATCATCCTAATTACTAAATATTGCGATTGGAACAAATTAATTTTACTCTTCACCTCTTTTAGATATTTTGCAGGACACAGATGAATGAAGGTTTCCCCATTCTTCCTCTATATTCACTAAAAAAAAAAAAAAACTATCCAACACTAAAAGATGAAATTTTTTAAAATAAATTCACTGAAAACAAAGTTCAGGTTTACTCTTCTTTATATTGAACCATCCAAGTGTTCCTACTGAACATGAGAGTTCCATTTTTCAAGAATGCAATTTTTATGAAAACTAAAACATACCCTTGAAAATATTAGGAAATGATTAATGACTCAAAATATCACTTTTCCTCTCATACTGATGCAACTATCTTTAATTTCTAAAACAAGAATATTAATATACTTCTATTTACATAAATTTTCAGTGTGCTGGGCAGTTAAAATTTCTGGGTGAAGTTTTCTAAACTTAAGTTTAACTGTATTTTCAAAAATAAAGTTATTTTCCTTCAATAATAGCTTGCCTTAAAATAAGACTACCAAACTTAAAGCTTAAGCCATTGTGAGCGGCACTGGGAGGGAAGCAACCACCTAACTTGTTACAGTACACTTTGCCTATCTAACAGGCATTCACTAAAAGGGGGCATCCACTGAATACTATTAAACAAAATGTAAATAAATCCAGCTACATACAACCCTTTCCCCAACTTACACATGAAAACAAAAAGAAGCACTTAAATATCTAACCAGGACTAAAATTCCTTCAGCTCAGTGGAATGAATCCAGTCACATTTAAATGAAATACAAAGTACTAGGTTTTCTCTAACTCATGTGCCTTAAAATACAATTCTTCCACCACAAAGAACAAAAGAAATGGAAATAAATCTAAGATCTAAATTTAGTTTTAAATCCTAAGTATTAAGCTTTTTAAAGATGACTAGCAACGAAGACTCCTGCTACAGTGAATCAAATACTCCAGTACCTAAGTATAAAGCCAGTTTCCATAAGGAAAGCAGAAGGAGCACCCTAAGAGCAATTCTACAAAACAGCTAACTTTTAGGTCCCTCCACTCAACAGGTACATGAAAAAACATCCAAATTAATATTTTTCCATAATCTATACGTTCTGTACCCCAAGTTTAAAAAAGAGGTATTTATGATATTACAGAAGTACTCACCTAACTCACCAATGACTTCATATAGCAAATAATGGAGACAAAAATAGGGGAGGCTGACTGGTTAAAAAAAAGAATTCCCTATTCCTCAATCTGTTTGGGGGTGTCTGAGCCCATGAAAATGGCAATTCATACAGAAGAAATGACTTATCAATCATTTAGGGAGGCTCTCACTCATAGTAGACTTTAAACTCCAAATACTATCACTTCTTGAACTCCTGGGGGTAAGGAATAACGAATTCTTCCGAGGGTAAGGGGGGAAAAGTATTGAAAAAAAATGTTTGAAGGTTTAAATCAGAAGCAAAAATTTAAACATCCAGCGGCATAACCCTAAGTTTCAATGAATCATAACAGTGGTTATTTGGCACGATTTGAGGCCCAAAATATAAAACAATTACCACCGAGGAAAGGGGGCTTTGGTAACTCGTTTCCTGGAAAAAGGAGGGGGGGGGGAATCTCCCATAAAGGGGAAGAAAAGAGAGAAAGAAGACAATAATCGATAGCCTTGTTAGGAAAGGAGTGTAGAAGGGGATGCCTGGAAAGTGAAGAGGGGGGAAAGGTTGAAAGCAACTCTTCTGAAATGTAGAGAAAAAGAGGTTCTACCTTCGGGAAGAATGGAACTGTTCCGGAGATTCGGGGGGACTCCCCCAGCCTAAAGGGCCGGATCGCGAAAGGCTACGTTTATTTCTCCACGCTCATCTTAGCACCATGAGTAAAATGAGAATTAAAAGCCATTCTGCCTTACGTTTGCCCCATCAAGACGGACTGGAGGTCAGTAGCAAACGGGTGGGGGTGACACGGAAGGGCGCAACAGCATCTCGGTGAAGGAGGGAAGAAACTTCGCAAGAAGAGGAAGCAGCAGCTCCTCTCTCGGCCCCTAGCACCGGCCGGCGAAGTTGCGCCACCGGCACCCCTGCCTGGCGGGCGACCACTCGCCCTCGCCCCTCTCCACACGCACTACTACGCAGCACTCGACCCTTCAAACTGCCCCCGAAGTCCAACTAACGCCTCCGCTTCCTCCTACCCCCTGACCCATCCCAACTAAGTTCCAAGGAAAGCTCCCGCCCAGACCGCGGCCTGTTCCGGACAACAGGTGGGCAGTGGCGCCAGCAGGGCTGGGCCTCTCCTAGCCAGGCCCACTCCACTCCTCCCCGGCCAGGGCCCGGGGGCGCCCGGCTCCGGGACGGGGAGGGGGAGCTCGCTCCCTTACCTCCGCCATATTTGCCGTACTGACGGGTCACATCTCCGCGGCGGCCGCAGCTGGGTCACGGCCAGAACCCGGATGTGAGACTCGGCAACGGGACTCCAGCAGCCGCCGCCGCCGTCTCTGCCGCTCCCGCCGCCGCTGCCTCGGCGGGAACGCGCAGGAGCCGCCCGAGCGCGCCCACCACACCCCACTCCGCCCCCTCGCGGCGCCCCGGCCGAGCTGGACTGGAGGGAAAAGACCCGCGCGCGCGCAAGAGCAGCGGCGCGCGCGCGCGCGGCCCCGCGGCAGCCTTCCCCGGGAGGAGAGCGAGGGGGCGGAGTCAAGGTGGGTGTGGGGGGTAGGTGGGCTTCTCCGCGCGGGGCGCCTCGCCTGCCCTAGCGGATCTGCGACTCGAGCTGAAGGAGAGGGCTCTAAGGGACCAGAGAGGTCACGGAAAGTGCCCAAAAACCGCGTCCAGCATTCACACCGCAGGGGAAAAGATACGTTGTACTTTACATGTAGGCTTTTTTCGAAGAGCATTTGCTGAAAACGGATGTTGCTGTGATGCAACAACGGCAAAGGCGCAAAGTAGTGCGCTTTGAAAGCGGTTGTCTCTAGGCAAGTATTTCTCTCTCGGTCGATTCCCGACAGGAAATGTAAAATCCCACATCCACAAACCTTAGAGGTCAGAGATTAAGGGACTGTGGATAGGTAGACTGCCATCCTCACATCTCTGTTGCTTTACCTCACACGCTTCCTGAGATGCCAGGAGCATTATAATTGTGCAGTGTTTGAATTTTGCACTAGAGGAAATTTCAAAATGCGAAATACAGAAAAGCTGCTCTTTGATAGATATAATCTCTGACTTGACTGCAGAGAGGGAGAACCTGCTTATTTGCAATGCCTGAAATGCCTACAATTTGAAAGTTTCTTTTAAAATACTGGCCTACACCTGCCAATTGGCCTTGAAACAATTCTAATGAGTGCAGGGCCAATGACTGCGAAATAACAAACATGTTTCACTTCCATTACTAAGGCACATACCGGCTAATACAAAGGTGGTATTGAAACATGCAGTAACATATTTTACTAAACCCGGAGTTTAAATCTTAATTTCAAAAAGACCATTTACCCCCCAAATGTTCAAGGGTTTTTCTTAATGCAATTTCAAAAAAAATGATTACCCAAATCAACCAGTTAAATATAAAAAGTCATTCCAAATATTGTGATGCCAGCACTATAATATACTGCATAAATGTGCACATACACAATTTTTCTTTCATACTCCACTTACAATGCAACGTGGCTGTTTTCTTAAATTTGTATTCCCTTAACATTCTAGAATCTATTAAGCAGTTTCCTTTTTACAAAGATTCAACATTAACTTGAAATTCTTATGTCCAATAATAATTTGTGCATGAATAATTTGTGCATTTATAGGTATATGAAGCTGCTAAGTGAAAGGACATTACCTGGTAATTTGACAGGAAAAGAGTCCACAGACAGTCTGTAAACCAATTAAACATAAACATCTGATGCACATTTTCTACTGAAAGAAAAGCAAGGGAAAGAAGAGAAAGGAAAACTTTTAAGGTTCCCAAATCTACAAACAATTTTTACCATTAACTGTACTGTACAGTATTTTCATTTTATTTTTTTAGAATACTTATATAAAAGTGTTCTTCAGGATTCTTTGGGGGGAATAAATATTTTAGCACAGGTATATAGAATTACCCTACTGAATTACCTTAGTCCTCTGGACTCAAAAGCCATTTTTTGAAGAGTCCGTTTGTGTTTATGTAGTTTTCACGTTTGTGTTTATATAGTTTTCACGAGAGATGCTTGATGGGGAAACAGCTGAAGGCAAAGAACAATTGATGTGCATACACCTAAGGTGGGTAAAGACAGAATAAGGTGCCTAGAGGTTGAAACTCAGGCTTTACACTACCATGGGGATAAAGGAGTATTTTCCATTTAAATACCAAAGTTAATAGATGAAATTTAGCTGGTTCACAAAAAGAAAAATTTTAAAAAGTATTGTCAAAATGCAAGGTACAGGAACAACTTGCCTGCTTAAGTCCATTTAGTCTTTGATTCTTAAGTTGAACCTCAACAAAAAAATCCCAATTGTGATTAAAAAGCTGGGGATCATGGTCCCTTACACTACTGAATAAACTCTGAAATTGTCAAGAAAACCCCACTGGGACATATTTGAATGGATAGCCCCTGTTGTTGATAAATGACTTTTAAGTTTATTAATATTGTGTATCAGTTTTACTAATTATAAATGGCATTATCGTTTAGGGGGGATATTCCCTCTACCTATTTCTCCTTCCCTTTTTAAAAAATGTGAGTTCAGTGATTTTTTTTTTTAGGTTCAGATATTCTAAAAATAAAGAGAAATAGCTCCAACACTAAGTCATTTCTAACACAGTACTACTGAATTCAGCATTATTTTACTCCCATGTTATTCTTCTATCTTTCAACATTTTCGGAACCATCTTGAGGAGCAGTCTTTCTCAAAAACTCTTGCTTACCTCTTCAGTATCAAATATGCAAAAATTAACTTTTCAATTCAATTCAAGTCAATTTCTACCCTGTTCAGGTAGGAATCTCTCATTAGGTTTCCCTATGACCAGGCTTTTCTGCCTATGCTAAAACACCTCCAATGACTGATGAAGAGACTGCTCTTTTCAGAAAAAGCTCTATGTTTGGAACATTCTTCTTTTTATTAAACCAGAATCTATCCCCTAGTTACTTCCATCCATTCCCCTGACTTTTTCAGAACTTTGCGTTAATTCAACAAATGTTTTCTTTGTGTTTAAGTGCAAACAATCAATATTTATATTTGGGATAACAAAATATAAGTCTTTAATGCCTTCTGATACTAGAAAAGCTAAAAACAAGACATGGCAAGAGTTAATATGAGAAAATTCACCAATACCTATGAACTGTTAAAATCATTACAGTTTGTTTTGAAGTATGTATTAACGTGATATCCAAAATGATAGTTCTGTTAAATTATGTAGTAAAATGTTTAAAGTTTAAACTAAAAAGTGTGGTTAATTCCAATTTTATGTGAGGTTTGTGGCTAATGTCCTAAAACAAAAAAAAATCTCTATACAAAGCCTGAATAAATGCCTCTTTAGCTCCCATTCCCCACCTAAAGGCTTCCTTATTTTCAGGCAAACTAACATGAACTTTCACCACATTGAAGCTTCTCAAAACTGTTTTTATATTGGGAAATGATTTTTAAGCAATTTACTAAATACTCCCAATAAAAAGTTATTAAACATTTTTTATAGAGGGTATAATACACATACATACATACATACACACACACACACACACACACACACACACACACACACACGAACCCTTCAGTTACTATTCTCCTTTAACAAAAGCATTTTAAGGTCACAATTTTACTTCAACCAGTACCTTAAAGTAACCAATAAATAAACATCTCTGGCAATTTACATATACCTAAGAAATATAATCTTTTATTCAGTACCAATACCTGATGCAAATGTAAGTACTATATGCCTACACTACATAAAATGTTATGCAACTCCGCTACCTCTCAAAATGCTCCAAGAAAATATCTGTAACAATTTAATCTAGGGCTGTTTGAATGAAACATGAATGCAGTGCATTCAAAACCCTAACAACAAATTCTCTACCGAACAATTTTCAGAGTCCATGAGTCCCTTTTGAGATTATGTGGTAAACTATTTACTAAAATTTTTATGTAAAAGTGACAACCTACATATTATGTGAAGGTAAAAATTTATGGATTGCTACTAATTTGGTTGAAAATACCTAAATATCAAAAAACTTAAAAATGACATTTTAGATGAATTTAGAGTTTACCTTTAGTTGGCAGAATGCAAGTTACAAAGCAGTAATGCATTACATTCGGAAACCCCACAGCTATGCAAAAATCAGCATCATCTTTTTGTTAGTTTGGTTTTTATTATTAAACCCATCCCCAAACACTTACATAGCCTTTTGGTTCTTCAAAGGACAGACTTGGTTTTTTTCATAGTTTTTACAGAAAGAGTTTTATCGAGCGGCCCCATTTTATCTGATTATCACAAACTTTTTTTTTTTTTTTTTTTTACAGTCCTAATATTGTTGACATTTTTATCTCACCCAAACTCTGGAAATTATTGGCCCATCATCAGTTCTCAAATACTGGAATATACAGGAAGAGTAATGTATTATTTATATTACTTGAGGGAGTTTGGATTTTCCCTCCCTTAATCTCCAAGTGTGCCCCTGCCTACCAGCATCACATCCGTCTTGTCTGCATTGAACCTCAACCAGTTGGTTCTTAACCACGTCCGAAACTCAGCCAGGCACTGGGAGAATCGAGCCACCACACCATCTGGATCAAAGGAAAGAGAGCTTCAGTAGTAATGAGACCAGAGATGATGACACCGCAAGCTCACCATGTCTCTAGTTCTCAACCTGTCTCTCCTTTTTTAAAAAGATGGCCAAGAATTAGGACAAGGATCCCATGACAATTTTAGGAAAACATTAATGGGCCTTGGGTCGGTCATGCCATTTGGAAAGGAATAAAAGCGACCCAATAAATAGGTCGCCTCATTCCATCCCTGATTCAAGAAGGTTCAAGTCAACTCCGCGTCATCTGGGCTAGCGGCCCCAGTAGACGGGCCAGTCTTAACTGCACAAGCTCTTCTGCAAAATTAAGACTTTTAGCGTTGGAGAAAGCTTTAGGGATAACTGGAGCCCAGAGAGGAGTAGGGACTCGCACAAGGTCACACAGCAACCGAGGACCAGAGATGGGCTTCCAGCCAGGGATCTTTTCACGAAAAGCTGCAAGAACAAGGCCATTTCAAGGAGGGGGAGGGCATCTGTCCCCAGAGATCTTCCCACCGGGCAGGAGAGCCTTATTCCAGTCTTTCTTCCCTCCCTCATCCCCTCCGAAAAAAGCCGCTTGCCCAGGACCCTGCTCACCACCGGGACTGCAGTGCGAGCAAAAGCCACCCAAGGGACGGCTGGGACCGAACCCGGCTCTACAGGGAAAAAGAGGCGGAGCCACAGGGGGAATGGTAGGCTTAGCCCCACCCCGACCGAATTCGGGAGCATACAGGATAAAGGGGCGGAAGCGAACTGCGCGAGACGAACTCACACCGCAGCGGATTCCCAGCGCGCCTCGGACGCCGGGGAAGATCCGCGGCACCGCCACCGCCAGAGCAAAAGACCGGGCTGGGAGGGGGTACCCGGCAGAGAGCAGCTGCGCATGCGCCTCGGGGGACGACGCACTCAGGGAGGGGAAGCGGGCCGGGCGCGTTCTCTCTCAGCCCCTCCCCGGAAGTTAAGAGTCTTCCGGGCGGTACTCTACTGTGGGGGAGGGGAAGGAGAGAAAGGGGACCGAGGACACTTTAGGAGCCCCTCATCCCAATCAGGACTAGGAGAGGAGAGATGGTTTATGGAGGCTGCACTTACAGCCGCTGCCGCTGCTGCCGCCGCCACCTTCACTGCTGCCGCCACCGCCTGAAGAAGCCCCATCCATCCGCCTGCAGCCGGGGAGACTCAGAACCTGGGAGGGGCCTGGGGCCCGGGCCGCCCGCCTCCTTTTTCTAGTCGTCGTCCGGAGCTTCCTCTTGCTCCACCAACCCTCTGTCCTCCCCTCCGCCTCCGCCCTCCTCCTCGATCTCTAGCCGCCAGCCAACCGCGCGGCCGCTTGTTGAGCCAGGGTTCCTCCGTCTCCATGACGCCCGGCAAACATTCCCGAGACTCAGCCAGAGCCGCTAACGCCGGGGGATAGGGTGCAGGGACTCCAGAAGCAGCCAGGGAAGGGGTGGCCCACCACTCCACAGCCTTTCGCCACCATGCCTATCTCTCCAGTAAACAGCCGCAAGCAGCAGAACCTCTGGTTGTAAGTTCCGGCCTTAAAACCTTAGTCCATCCTTCTGGGTCTCGGAGGGAGCCCTTTTAGATCCAGTCTCTTAGTGCGTCTGGGTTCAGTTCCCCTTCGAAGCTCTCATGCCGCAGTATCTCCTTCCGTGGCCTAGTACAGCCCTTTTGAACCCCCTACTGCTGTGCTTGCTCTGCAGGAAAAGACCTACTTTGTTTAGAACCGCTCCTCCTCCTAACGTTCCTGGGGTGGTTTTTCCGGTCTGCCGGGTCAAGCTTGTTCCCCCATTCAATCCTCAGCTTCAGTGAGCCAGAGGACTGAACTTTACTAATGCTGTGTCGTCCAAGTTCTTCTGCCTCCTCATGCTATCGTGCTTTTAAAACCCTTTCCTGCTAATGTTCTGCCATTTCTGCAACACTTGAACGAGAGGCTGGAGAAGAACACACAGCTCTGTGGGTTTGTTTCGCTTATAACTTCAAATGGTTCTTTAGTGCTGCCCAGCAATTGCACTAAAGTTTCCTGATTCATCCATTCTTCCACACTTCCAGACCACGTTTGTTCTCTCAGACGTTCAACATCTCTCCTTCAGTCTCCCCTAGTTCAGCTCATGTTTCTTTAGCAGCAATTGTGGAGAGCTCTTGGAGGAGAACCTTAACATTCTCTCCTGAATATGGTTCTCAGGGTCTTTTTTCCATTCTGTCACACCACCAAACTAGTTTTTGTGAAGATCAGCAATAGGCGTCCATCCAAATGAATGGCCATTTGAATCACTTCATTTGGTTTCTTGGATACCAAAGAACTAGGACTCCTCCCTAGTTCTCTCCTTGGTTTCTGGCTACTTCTTTTCCAAATTACTTGCTGGTACCTTTTCTTCTTTCCCACATATAAATTTTGGAGTGTTGCTGGAGTCAGTTTTTAAACACCTTTTTTTCCTCTATTGTCTTATGCCTTTAAAAATCACCTATATACAGGGGCACCTGGGTGGCTCAGTCGGTTAAGTGTAGTGTCCGACTTCAGCTCAGGTCATGATATTGCAGTTCATGAGTTCCAGCCCTGTGTCACGCTCTGTGCTGATAGTTCAGAACCTGGAGACTGCTTCAGGTTCTGTGTCTCCATCTCTCACGACCCCTCCCCTGCTTGCGCGTGCTCTCTCTCTCAAAAATACATAAACATTAAAAAATTTAAAAATAATCACCTATATACCAATGATTCATAAATTTATATTTATAACCAGCACCTCTTCCTAAAACCAGACTTTAAAAAACCAACATCTGCACTTAGAAGTAAATAGGCATCTCAAAATTTAAATGCAAAACTGAACTTATTTCCCCCTCTTACTTACTTTGCAGTCTTTGCCATTTCAGTAAATGACAGTTCCCACTCTTCCACTCACTCAGTAAACAACCTTGGAGTTTCCCTTGACTTCTCTAATGCCCCACTCCATCAGCAGATTCTATCATTTCTACATGCAAAATAAATCAAGACTAACTCCCTGATATAAGTCCCTGTCACATTACAGTAATCACCTAAATGGTCTTCTAATACCCCAAACTTAGTAATCACTGTGGCTCTTCCTAAAACCCTCCAGTTTTTCCCATGTGAGTAAAAGCTCACGTCATTACAGAGCCACAGGGTCTCACCTTGGACTCTTACCTTTGGCTCATTGTTCCACGATATCAGGCACATTATTTTCCCATTTTAAGGCTTATGCATTTGCTGTTCTTTGGTATATTGTACCCCTAGATAGCCTCATGACTCACTTATTTCCTTCACATATCACCTTATCAAAAAATCCTCACCATCAGGGAAAGGAAGGGTAAAAAAATAGTTATGGAGAGGGAGGGAGGCAAACCATAAGAGACTCATAAATACTGAGAACAAACCAAGGGTTGATAGAGGTTGGGGGAGAGGGGAAAATGGGTGATGGGCATGGAGGAGGGCACTTGTTGGGATGAGCACGGAGTTTGATAGAGAAACCAACTTGACAATAAACTATATTTTTTAAAAAGTCCTTCTCAGGGTGCCTGAATGGCTCAGTCAGTTAAGCGTCTGACTTTTGAGTTTGGCTCAGGTCATGATCTCATGGTTCCTGGGTTTGAACCCCAAGAGGATTGATTCTCTCTCTCTCTCTCTCTCTGTCTCTCTCTCTGCCTCCCTCCCTTGCCCCTCCCCCACTCATGTGCACATTCTCTCTCTCTCTCAAAAAAAAAACCTCAAAACATTTTTTTAATATCCACCTTTCATAACATAATAATCTTTCTAGTTACCAGCACTTCCAGTTCCTCAACCTTGAGTAAACTTATCCACTTATCCCTACTTGGCATATGATATACTTTTTTATTAGTCTGTCTTCACCCAAATAGTGGTACTCCATGAGCCAGGCGTTTTTGTTTTGTTCACTCCTATTGCCTTGAATGAAGAAGGCATTCAATATTTGCTGACTCAACGAATGAAAAATGTATTTCAGTAATACTGGTTACTGTTCATCCTGTCTGGTTTTTGTTTTTACTTATAGATATAGGAATCCTAAAGTAAAATTGTGTTGAATTTATGTAAAATTTTTTTAAAAAGTCGTATAACTCTCATAGTAGCTGCGAGGATTAGAAAAATTCTCTTGGGAATTTCTTACATAATTACAAATTCATAGGAGATTACCTGTTAAGGAAGGAATCAGGTGGGAGATAGGAAGTAGTATAATCTTCACTTTTTGAGATAGCCATGTTACCCAGTTAAAGCAAAATTTCACAGACTTTAAAGTTTACAACCATTGGTTTAACCAATAACCAATGTTATTTCTCATCTTTCTCCTTTTAGGACTTAATCCTGATCATGGAAAGGATCTCATAAAACATGTATTTACCAATTTTCCATTTTCTCACTCCAGGTTTTCCTACATTAGATCTTTCCCATTAGCTTAGCAATATGAACAATCTCCCTTCTTGGTAAAAAAACAACCACTCTTTCTTCAATGCTTTTATCCCACTTCTCTTCCCAGTTCCTCTATTCTACTTTCTTACATGTTCATTCATTTCTTTTTTATTTTTTCTTAGAATTTTCATGCTATCTACTTTTTCTGTTAGAGTCCTTAGCATATATTTTTAAGTTTATTTATTTATTTGAGAGAGAGAGAGGGAGGGAGAGAATCCCAAGCAGTCTCCATGCTGCAGCATAGAGCCCAAGGTGGGGCTCAATCTCACAAACTGTGAGATCATGACCTAAGCCAAAATCAAGAATTGGACGTTTAACTGACTGAACCACCCAGGTGCCCCTAGAGTCCTTAGCATATTCATCATAATTATTTTAAATCCACATTCTTGACAATTCTGAAATCTCTGCCATTTCTTAGTCTGGCTGTGATGCTTGCTTTGTTTCTTCATACTGTTCTTTGCCCTTGGATGTGCTTTGTAATTTTTTGTTGAAAGCTCAGTGTTGCATCACATAATATGAACTGAGGTAAATAAGCCTTTAATGTGAGGTTTTGTATTTATCTGACTAGGAATTGGGCTGTGCAGTAGGTTTATGAGACTTCAGTTTCCTCTGGTATCCTTGTTTTTGTCTCCTGTTTTTTAGGTTTCCCTAGAGACTCCTTTATAGAGTCTGAGCCTTGCATTTCTTCCCATTCCAGACCCGTTATTGTACAGGAGACCTGTTGGTGTGGTGATAAGATGTTGGAAGGAGAGGAAGTGTTCTATAATCCTGTGATTAGTCTTAGTCTTTTAGTGGGCCTTCGTCCCTTCGCTGTGACCTTCATAAGTGTTTCTCAGATTTTTTTTTCCTTATATGGAAAAAGAAGAGGGTCTTGGAGTTGTGTATTTCCCTTCCCCCACATTGGCTAGGTTCTGGTAAAATAGTTTTCTTTGAAAGCAAGCCTTTGTTAAGGAAAACTGAACATTCTGGGTATATTTTAGAATACTTAATACCCTAGCTCCCTGCTGGAATTATTAGGTAGTTTTTCTCTCTCCTCATCCCAAGAGCCTGATGGGTCTCATGGTGGGCCTCTGTGTGAGGCTGGGCCCTCAGGAATTTTTACCTTTCAAATTAGTATACCCTTAGTCTCCAGCAATTATCCTTTAAGTTTTCCTGCCATTTGCTGGCCCCAGTTGCAAAGTTTCTAACTCAGTAAGTTGTGATTCTCTGTTTTCTCCTGCCCAACTTTCAGGCCAGTGGTTTGCCTATGAACTGAATGATGGATCTAAAAGACCTGTTGATTTAAAATAACAAGATTGTTGTTATAAAAACAAGATTGATGACTTTTGTGGTCTCTACATGTTGGACCAGAAACGTCTATGTTCACTTTTCAATGCTTGCAATCTGTTGTCTCCATTCTGTACAGAAACTATTCAAAGGTCAATAATGAGTTACCAAAAGTTTTCAAAAGTCACCAAATTTAATGCGCTTTCTGAACTTGTACCTTTCTGCAGCATTTGACAATATTGATCTTCTCCTGATCAATATTGATCTTATCCCTGAACTTTATTGGTTCAAATACCTCGTTTCTGATTTCTTTCACTATCTCCGGTTTCTCCCCTTAACTCTATTACCTTCTTTTTATGCCTTTAGATTTTTATTTTGGGATTCCGTTCATTTATTATCATCATCTCCATGCAAAGATTCCCAAATCTGCATCTCCAGCTTTCACTTCTGTTCCTTAAAATTCACTTTACTCTTGCATTTTTAACTGATACCAGACAGCTCCATCAAGATATCACTGATATCTCATATGAATATATCTACAATTTAACTTCTTATTGTGTTTTAGAAGTGAAGATTAGTTTAATCATCACCTTAACTCTATGAGATAGGTACTATCATTAACCTTAATTTACAAATAAAGAAACAAACAGATTAATAGCCCGTGAATTATTGGATGAGCTTGAGCATTTAAATTGACCTTTGAGTTTTAGTTTTCATACTTGTAAAACATGACTATTAAATATCTTGCAAGTTATTTTAAGAATTGGAGAATATAGATGGAAGTTCTTTGAAATTTAAAATTTAAGCGGTATTGTTATTATCTGTTACTAATTTCCAATCAGTTCTGTATCTGCTATCTTTTAAGGGTGACTGAGATATGTTTTAATCAGGCATGGTAAGACATTTTGACAGGGACATAACTATTATGAGGAGAGATTATTTTAAATACTCATGGATCCCTATAAACAGGAGGCACGGCATGCCACATGGGGCCACGTAAGAAAGCACAAGAGCCAGTCGAGGTAGAACAAGAAGAAATATGGGTAAGAACCTGTATTGTGGTTTCTGTGGGAAGAACAGACAAAGCAGAATAAGCAGGTTTACAATGGGCTCATTTAAATAACTTCAGAAGGCTCTGATTTTAGGGACTATATCCAATTGTCTGGTTCCTGTCCCAAGGGTGATGAGGACAGATGGATAGTGGCCCAGAGAATGAGATCTCTAACAGACTGATAAGGGATGTTAAGGGTTTAGGCTCTGAATTGGCTGGTTTAAGAAAAGGTGCTCATAGGTGAGTCCCTTACTGTGTACAGGAATCCATTAGCCTTGGGAGGGCAGTCCCTCCAGGGTCAACAAGTTCTTACATGTCAAAGCATCAAGATGCAAAAAATAAAAAGACATGCTTAATATGGTATATGTTGTATTTGTTTTATTTCTACATCTGCCACCCGTGTTAAACCATGATTATTTCTCACTTGGACTGTGCCCATAGCATCTTAACTAATTATCTTCTAGTATGTGCTGCATACAGCTGAATTTTTCTGAAGCATAGTTTAAGTCACTTTATTCTACTTAAAAACCTTCAAAGGCACTCTCTTGCTTGTGTAAAAATTTCCAAAGACTTAACCTGGCTATTTTACTTTTACAAAGGTTAACTTTGTTTTCCTTCATGCATTTAATTGAATCATTTAGGACTCCCTATATATACCACATACTTTTCTACCTTCATTGTTCACAAAGATATTTCCTCAGGATACATTTTTTATCCTGCTCCAATACCTTTGTCCCCCTTCACCTCCGCCTGCACCAAACACAAACACACATATGTATGCACACCCCAAATATGTCTTTGGAATCCCACTTAAAAATTCAAGGCCTAACTCAGATGTCACTCATAATTTCTCTGTTCACACCTCTCAGTGAAAGTAATCTTAATACAACCCTCATTTCATCTTCTGTGTACTTCTTCTGAGGAAAATACAATTTTGTACTTGCATTATAATCATATACATGTTTTATCTCTTTTACTAGACTATAAGTTCCTTAGGGTCCATATCTGATTCATATTGTATCTTTGCCAGTGTGTAGTATAGGACCTTATGTGTAGTGTTTTATAAATAATTGGAATGAGTGAAAGAAATTTATTTGGTTTAGACTGGAATTACCATCATCCCAAGAATGAAATCCTCCCATTCGCAGCAATGTGGATGGAACTGGAGAGTATTATGCTAAGTGAAATAAGTCAGAGAAAGACACAAATCATATGTTTTTACTCCTATGTGGAACTTGAGGAAGTTAACAGAAGACCATGGGGGAAGGGAAGGGGAAAAAATACAGAGAGGGAGGGAGACAAACCATAAGAAACTCTTAAATACAGAGAACAAACAGGGTTGATGGGGGGGAGGGGAAAATGGGTGATGGGCATTGACAAGGGCACTTGTTGGGATGAGCACTGGGTGTTGTATGTAAGCAATGAATCATGGAATCTACCCCCAAAACCAGGAGCACGCTGTATACATTGTATGTTAGCCAACTTAATAATAAATTATACTAAAAAAAAAAAAAAAAAAAACAACTACCATTATCCCATTAAACTAAGAAGGGGCTAATACAGAAACTTTTCCACAAGCCATACCTACTTTTCCTCTTGTGGTTATTTCATAGTAAGATTTGTGTATATAGCATATGTTTTTAATGTCATTTGCCTCTGTGTACATGGAAGTGATCATCAGGAGTTCTTTCTACAGATACCAATTGAAAGCCTTATATTTTTCAGTTATTGCCCTAGATAATGAAGTTACAGGAGTCAAAACAAATGAGGTTCCTGCTTCAGGAAACTCAAGAATGTGCAATTGTACATGACCACTTGTATCCTGACTCTGTTTTCAGCTGTAGTGGTTACCAAAGTGGTTATCTTCTCTAATTTGCCTCATTTGAAAACATCTATTTTCTAATGTAGTTAGAGATATGCCACAAATTTCTTTTTTTTTTTTACGTGTTTATTTTTATTTTTGAGAGAAAGAGAAAACACGCATGTGTTTGCAAGCAGGGGAGGTGTGTGTAGAGTGAGAGAGGGGACAGAGGATCCAAAGTAGGATCCGCACTGATAGTAGAGAGTCTGATGTGGGGCTTGAACTCACGAACCATGAGACCATGACCTGAGGCAAAGTCAGACACTTAAACCAACTGAGCCACCCAGGTGGCCCTATACCATAAATTTCTAACATAACTGGCTACAGGTACTTTTAATTTCTTTCAAAAAGTAGTGTGTATTTTCTGATTGCCTATCCATCAGGCAGAGTGCTAAGAGCTGGAGCTATAATTGTGGACATGATAAACATGGTTCCTTGCCATAAAACTTAAGAGTGTGGAGATTTGGGGAGGTCACTGATAATGCTCTCATTAGATCTCAATGACTACCTAATTGATAGATGTAACATCATTCACTAAGTCCTTTCGATTGGGGTCCTACAGGGAATAAAAGAAGAACTGGTTTATGAGTAAGGGTGATATTCATTATGCATCTATTCAGTTTGAGATGTCTTCTAGATATTTAGCTAGAGCCACTCAGTAGGCTGGTAAACATCTGAGTATGAAGATTCAATGTTTTGAGTTAGATATAATGATTTATTCAACAATTATTCATTAAGCAGCTACTGTGTGTTGAGAACTATTGTAGGCATTGGGGATATAGCAGGGAACAAAACAGGCCCAAATTTTTACCCTCACGAAACTTAAATTCTATGGAGTGGGGAGACAGCTGATTCATAAGATAGGTAAGTAAAAGATGCATTATGTTGGATAAGTCCTAGGGAGAAAAATAAAGCAAGGGGATATGAAATATTTGAGAGGAGTATTTGACATTTTAGGTAGGGGAGCCAGGGAAGGTCACACTAACAAGGTGGTTTTAAGTAAAGACCGGAAGAAAGGATGCTAAACATGTACATTTATTGGAGAGAGCATTTCAGGTAAAGGGAATAGCAAGGACAAAGGTCCTGATAAGGAAATACACCTGGCAGTATCAAGGATGCCAATGTGACTAGATAGAATATACAAGGGAGAGAATATTGAACATGAAGTCAGAGACCTAACTGGGTGCATGTAGGACTTTTTAGGTCATAATAAGAACTTGGGCTTTTACTCGGAATGAGATGGTAAACAAATGGAGGGTTGTAAGCAGAGTAGTGTTATTATCTAACTTGTGTTTTAAAGGATCACTCTGGTTGCCATGTGGTGAATGGACTGTAGGGGATTGAGGTTAAGCAAGAAGATGACTTAGCTACTGCAACAATGCAAGAGACATAGGATAGTTATTTGTACCAGGATGGTGGCAACAGGATGATAACAAAATGGTTGGATTTGGGATATATTTTGAAGTTTTTTCACCTGAGCAACTGAAAGAATGGTGTTATCTTTGACAGAAAGGGGAGAAGACTGAAAGAGAAGTAGGTTTGCTGGACAGGGTGAGGGCGAGATTGTCAGAAGCTCAATTTTGGACATGCTGATTTTGAGTCTGAGATGTCAAGTAGGGCGGTGGGTATATAGGTCTAGGGTTCAGAGGATATAGGTACAGTTAGAGATATATATTTGGAAGTCATTATCATATAGATCATTTTTAAATCATGCATTGGATGAGTTCACCTAGGCTATGAGTATAGACAGAAATAGGAAGAGCCCAAGAGGGGTGCTGCGGAAAAAGTAGAAGGAAAACCAGACAAGGAAAGTGTCCTGCAATCCAGGTTAAAAAAAAAAAAAAAGTCAAAGAACAAAGAAGGAGCAGCATAAATTCTGCTGGAAAGTAAGATGAGAACTTTGGCATTAATATTGTGGAAGTAACTGGACCTTGGTAAGAGGTCTTTTGGTGGAATGATAAGGGCTAAAACCTGACTGGATCAGGTTCAAGAGAGTATAAATGGAGGGAGATTAGAAACAAAAGTATTGGGGTACCTGGGTGAGTCAGTCAGTTGAGTTTTTTACTATTGATTTCAGCCTAGGACATGGTCCCAGGGTTGTGGGATCAAGTCCTGTATCAGGCTCTGCACAGAGTATGGAGCCTGCTTACGATTCTCTCTCCTTCTGCCCCTTTCCCCTACTCACACATGCTCTCTCCTCTTAAATAAATGAATACGTTAATTAATTAATTAAATACTTTATTAATAAAAAAGAAACAATAAGTACAGATCATTCTTTCAAAGGAGTTGCTAGAATTAAAGGAAAGATGAATGGATGTTACCTGGAGAGGTAAATGAAGTCAAGAGAAATTTTTTAAGATAGGAGAAGCAATAGCATGTTTACATGCTGAAAGGAATAATCCAATAGAGAGAGAAAAGTTTATGATGTATGAGAGAATTACTAGAGCAATGTTCTTGAATAGGCAGGAAGAAATGGAATCTAGTACAGGAGTAGAGCAATTTACCTAAGCTGGAATAAAAGGTAATTTGCCCAGAGTAACAAGAGAAAAATAGAGAATGTAGGCATAGATATGACAGGTGCATAGTTGTGACCATGGCAAAATTTGAGAGTTACCTGATTAGCTCAGTTTTCTCATTTAATAAGCTGAAAGTAAAGACGGGAGAAGAGATGTTGATATTCAAGGAGAGAGAAGTATAAAATAGTGACCTTAGAAGTTATAGTAAAAAGTGAACCAAAAAAATACAGTATGATTGCTGGCACATTAAGGACGCACTTTAAAGCAACAATCCATAATTTACAGTGAGACTTGGCATCATGGTTGGATGTTTTTTCTCCAGCTTCTTTTAGCTGTACAGGTTGAATTAAAACATAGTATATTAAAGAAAATTGGAAGTACAGTAAGGTAAACAGATCAGGAAGTGATTGCCATTGAAAAGATAGTTTATTACTCATAGTTTCTAAGAGGAGAGGGCAGGCAATGCCACAGGGGGCTACATGGGGAAGCAGTAGAGTCAGCCACCAGGCAGAGGGAAAGGGAGGAACTATGGGCCCATCTCTGTTGTGCTTTAGGTGCGAAGGAAGAGGTGAGATATTGTGAGGGTGAGCAGGCTTAAGATGGATTAGTTCGAATAGTTTCAGTGGGTTCTGGAACCTAGGGGCCATCCCAAGTTGTCTGGTACCTGGCTATAAGGTGATTAGGGAAGGTATAGAGTGGTCCAGAGTGTGAGAGGCTGGTAAGAGAGGTGGATGGGGATAGGCTGGTTTGCATTGGAAAATTGTGGCCCTGGGAGAGGAGGGGGTGACCAGGGGTGGGAAACCAAGGCATAGTAACTTGAGCATATCAGTTGGTCCAGATCAAGACATATTGGGCCTATACGTGCATGGCAAATGGTAAAGCATCAAGTTTACAGAAGCTAGAAACATGGTTGATACGCAGGTGCAGGCTCAATGTAAGATCATTGGAATGGATCAAAGTTTTGGTTTTGCCAAGCAAATACTGTGAATTTAAAAAAGGAAAAGGAAGATGAGAATGTAAGTAAAGATGCTTATACAGGCATCCCTCATTTTATTGCACTTCACTGCATGGCACTCTGTTGACACTGTGTACTTTACAGACGGAAGGTTTGTGGCAATCCTGTGTTGAGCTAGTCTATTGGCACCATTTTTCAAACAGCATTTGCTCAATTTGTGGCTCTGTGTCACATGTTGGTAATTCTTACAATATTTCAAACTTTTTTATTATATTTTTTATCATGAACTGTATCAGTGATTATGACTCACTGAAAGCTCAGATGATAATTAACGTTTTTCAACAATGAAGTATTTTTTTTAAAATATTTTTATTTATTTCTAGGAGAGAGAGAGTGAGCAGGGGAGGGTCAGAGAGAGAGGGAGCCACAGACTGAAACAGGCTTCAGGCTCCGAGCTGGCAGTCAGCACAGAGCCCGACGCGGGCCTCGAACCCATGAACCACGAGATAATGACCTAAGCGAAAGTCGGACGCTTAACCGACTAAGCCACCCAGGCGCCCCAATGAAGTATTTTTTTTTAATTTTTTAATGTTTATTTTTGAGAGAGAGAGACAGAGTGTGAGCGGGGTAGGGGTAGAGAGAGAGGGAGACACAGGATCTGAAGTACACTCCAGGCTCTGAGCTGTCAGCACAGAGCCTGAAGTGGGACTCGAACTCATGAATCATGAGATCGTGACCAGAGCCAAAGTTGGAAGCTTAAACACCTGAGCTGCCCCTGCAATAAAGTACTTTTTTTTTTTTCTAGGCGAGAGAGAGAGAGAGAGAGAGAGAGAGAGAGAGAGACAGAGTGAGCAGGGGAGGGTCAGAGAGAGAGGGAGTCACAGACTGAAACAGGCTCCAGGCTCTGAGCTGGCAGTCAGCACAAAGCCCGACGGGGGGCTCGAACCCACGAACCGCGAAATCATGACCTAAGGGAAAGTCGGACGCTTAACCGACTAAGCCACCCAGGCGCCCCATAAAGTACTTTTTAATTAAGGTTTGTAATTGTGTTTTTAGACATAATGGTATTGCACATTTCATAGACTATAGTGTAAACATAACTTTTATATGCACTGGGAAACCAAAAAAAAAAAAAATCATTTTACTCACTTTATTGTGATACTTGCTTTATTGTGGTAGCCTGGAACTGAACCTGCAATATCTCCAAGGTATGCCTATAATTAACTCTGGATTATATTTATTATCTTTGAGCTCAGGAGAGAAGAGATTGCATGAGAGGGATAGGGAAGGGAGGAAGGAAACATGGTAGATAGTATCAAGGGCTTGAAGGTGACAATGGATTTGAAGGGAGCTGAATAGAGTTGTTTGAATTGGGGTATTCAGAGCGTGTATAAGCTGGAAAAATAGGAAGTGATAGTTGACCCTTTTTGTACGTATGTTCAGATTGTTTTCGTGTTTCTAAATGAAAGTCTGCTTTTTTATTGTTGGTTAATTTTCCTTCAGTCATGAATCCTTCATATTATGTTTTTTCTTGATATAGGAGCACTATCGAACAGCCAAAGAAGTCTATTAGCTTTATCAGCACAGCAAAAAAAACCCAAATAAAAGGATATAGTGGTTTAAACCAAAGCAGAATGGCTATGTCAAAAACCATGATAATTGGACCTGATGTAAAGGCAGAAAAAATGAATATTTCCACCTCAAAGACAGTCATACAGGTAATATTCTTTAGAATTCTGAGTTTATTTGAAGGTGGCACCATAATGAACTTGATTGAAATGTTAAAAGTAGAAAATATGCTGCTTTGAAATAATGAACTCGCTTCTAATGTTGATACATTGATTTTGTTAGAGTCTTTGACACATGACATAGCTTACAGTGTAATATTGGCTGTTGGTTTCTATAATTCATTACTAGTAATAGGAACATTAGAGTGGAGTGAGGAAAGTCTACTCATGACCTTAAGAACTAGTTGATTATAATATTAATAATAGCTAACCTAGCTATAATTTAGATAGTAAAGCTAATATCCATTCTTCTTTATAATGTACTCTACCAAATATAAAATAAATAATCACAAATTGGTTATCTCATTAGAAAATGTTTAACTAAGGGGCACCTGGGTGGCTCAGTCGGTTAAGCGTAGGACTTCAGCTCAGGTCATGATCTCATGTTTCATGAGTTTGAGCCCCACGCGGGGCTCTGCTGACATCTCAGAGCCTTCCTTTGGATCCCGTGTCTCCCTCTCTCTCTCTACCCCTCCCCTGCTCATGTCCTCCCTGTCTGTCTGTCTGTCTGTCTTTCTCTCTCTCTCAAAAATGAGTAAATGTTAAAAAGAAAATTTAAAAAGAAGACAACACTTAACAAAGAATTAAATTTTTGAAACCTTTAATCTAAGTATAATATATATACAGAAAAGTATGTAATATATAAATCTGAATGGGCTAGGCAATGATTTTTTTAGATATGACCCAAAAAACACAGTCCATTAAACATAAAATTGGTAAATTGGACTCCATCAAAATTAAAGGCTCTGGTCTTTGAAAGACTGCTAAAAAGATGGAAAAATTATTTATAAAGCAAATATCTGATAAAGTATTTGTAACCAAAATATATAAATAATTTTCAAAACAATATTAAGACAACCTAATTTTTGGGGCACCTGGGTGGCTCAGCCCGTTGAGTGTCCGACTTCAGCTCAGATCATGATCTCACGGTTCGTGGGTTTGAGCCCCGCGTCAGGCTCTATGCTGACAGCTAGCTCAGAGCCTGGAGCCTGCTTCGGATTCTCTGTCCCCCTTCTCTCTCTGACCCTTCCCTGCTCAAGCTGTCTCTCTCTCTCAGAAATAAATAAAACATTTTAAAAAAATAAATTAAAAAAAAGACAACCTAATTTTTAAAATGAGCAAAACACTTGAGCAAATACTTCTATAAAGTACATATACAGATAGCAAATGAGCACATCAAATGATGATCAGCATTAGTCATTAGGGAAATGCAAATTGAAACCATGAGATACTGCTGTACACCTATTAGAATGGCTAAAATTAAACACATGCTACAGTATAGATGATCCTTGAAGATATTTATGTTAATTGAAGTAAGCTAGTCACAAAAGGGCAAATACTGTATGATTCCTCTTGTATGAGATATCAAGAGTAGTCCAATTCAGAGACAGAAAGTAGAATGATAAGGCTACTGGGAGGAGCATTTTGCAGTGAGAACAAGTATCAATCATTGACTTCAGAAAATAGTCTCTGAAAGCCATCCAATCTATAGTACTTTGTTATAACAGCCTGAACTGACTAAGATAATTACTATATATACTATATATGCATTTCTACACATTAATATCCAGTGCTCTGAAAGAGAAGTTAAGAAAACAATCTTACAATTACATCTAAAAAAATGAAATATCTAGAAGTAGGGGCACCTGGGTGGCTTAGTCAGCTAAGTATCCGACTTCAGCTCAGGTCATGATCTCACAGTTCATGGGTTTGAGCCTTGCTTTGGGCTCTATGCTGACAGCTCAGAGCCTGGAGCCTGCTCAGATTCTGTCTTGTTCTGCCTCTCCTCCGCTTATGCTTTGTCTCTCTTTGTCCTTCTCAAAAATAAATAAACATTACAATAATTTTTTTAAAAAACCTAGAAATAAATTTAATAGAGTCAAAAGATCTGTATATTGAGCACAATAAGACATTGATGAAAAAAATTGTAAGAGAAACAAATACATGGAAAAATATTCCATGTTTATTAATTGGAAGAATCAATATTGTTAAAATGTCCATACTATCCAAAACAATCCACAGATTCAGTACAATTGCTATCAAAATTTCAATGGCATTTTTCACACAATAGAATAATCTTAAATTTTGTATGGAACAACAAAGACCCTAAATAGCTAAAGCAATGTTAGAAAAGAATAAAGCTGGAGCCATCACCCTCTCTGATTTCAAATTATATTACAGAGCTATAGTAATTAAAACTGTATGGTACTTGCACATGAACATGTAGGTCAAAAACAGATACATAGATCAATGGACCTGAATAGAGAGCGCAGAAATAAACTCACACATATACAATCAATTAACTTACAATGAAAGAGCAAAGTATACGTTGGGGAAAAAACAGTATCTTCAATAAACAGAGTTAGGAAAACTGGAAAGCTAGAATTAATCTGGACCACCATTTACACCACACACAAAAATTAACTCAAAATGAATTAAAAACCTGAATATAAGACCTATATTTCTGTATGTATTAAATTTCATAATTGAAAAGGTTAAGAATTAGGCAAAACAAACAGAAATATGTAAAAATTGGGACATATTTATTAACAAAATGTTGAATGAATAATAATGATTTTTAAAGCTTATACATAAAAATTGAGTATACAAAAATATTAACAGACTGGATGAATTCTCTACCTTTCTGAATTTCCTTGAAATTAATATATATTATTTATATGTAGGTAAAAACATGAATAAGACTGTTTTGAAATATAGGCCTAGTTAAGAAACCTTTTAAGCATAAAATCTTTTATTCAACTGTTCATGCTTATTTCAACCTAGAAACATTATGCTTATTTTTTTCTACCACTTTTTTTTCTGTTTTCTAGGGCCTATTTATTCAGAAACCACCTTTTTTTTTTTACTTATTTCATTTTAAATAATGATTTTCTACAGGTAATTAATGCACAGGGAGTTGATGTCACTCCCCGACCTCTTTACCATCCAGATCCACATACGGGTACAGCAAAGCCGAATAAACTACTGACATCACAAGAAGGATCATTTCCATCAGAACTTATATCTTCTTATAGCCTTTATCAGAATACATTAAATCCTAGTATGTTAGGGCACTTTACAAGGTAGAGTATACTATTCTACTATTCTTATGTATATCGTATGTGCTGTCTTTTCATTTAAGTTGTATATATGTAACTTAGATGTCAGTTGTCTTCATTCTCTCAACTGCACTTTGTGTTAGTGTGCCATCTCTGTGTTCCCCACATGTTTTACTTAGAGGTAGATCTTTGTAAGTCTCAAGAGTTCTCCAACACTCACACCAAACATTTGTGAGAAAATATATGGGTTTTACACAAGTTTTCTTGAGGAACCAAAAGATGGGGCTAATCACATACCCACAGACATATTTCTTCTGTTTCTTTTATGCTACAATTTACAGGAAGAAGTAGCTCTACTCCCACCCAGTCTTCCATATAAATCCCTGTTCTCCTATGGTTTGATTTATCTTTTGTTTTATAATATTTTTGTAAATGAAATGTTATGCATGTTTTATGTAGACACTTTATGTAAGTGAAGTGAAATTTTATTAATGTTTATAGTAAGAATCATTGCAATAATTAAACAGTATGTCCTAAAATAGTATAAAGATTACGGGGAAATATTTGAGTGTGTAATTTTCCATTTTGACCAATTAAAAGTTCCAGAAGTTCACTAAGCACATTTTAGGAGAAAACATGCTATTCTAGAGTCTGCCTCTAAATTTCCATACAGTAGCCACAGAAATGCTCTGTAAAACAAAGAATATTCCAGTAAACTGTACCTACCCTTTTTTAAAAAAATTATTTATTTGTTTTTGAGAGAGAGAGCACAAGTAGGGGAAGAGCACAGAGAGAGACACAGACACACAGAATCTGAAGCAGACTCTAGACTCCAGGCTGCTAGCACAGAGCCAAATGTGGGGCTCAAACCCATGAACTGTGAGATGATGACCTGAACCAAAGTTGGATGCTTAACCAACTGTGCCACCCAGGCGCCCCCACTGTACCTACCTTCTTGAGGACAGTTGTACCTATAAGTATAAAGGGGGGGGAAAGTATATAATATGAAATTATGTTGTTTATATATTTAAAGAAATTATTTTTGTATTCTTCAATGTATTGCTTTTCCAACCAGTACATAGATTTTCTCTTAATTAAATCTTCACAGGGCCTTTATAAAATTGAATAAACCACATTTAAGATGAGATTTGAGTGACAAGCAGAAAATTAGTGAAAAATGAAAGGAGTATTCTAGGCTGAGACTCTAAAGTAAGAGAATGCCAAATGATAGAGGAAGTTAAAAGAGAGGGTAGGGTGGGGGGGCAGTGTGATAAATGAAGATGGAGAGACTAGATAGGTAGGCAATAGATTAGCTTTTTATTCTAAATATATTGGGAGTCCACCAGAGGACTTTGGACATAGGTTTGACATGTTTTATCCCTAAAATATATTTATAATGACTTTTTAAAAATAATGACTTTTTACTTGAGGAACATTACAAATCAGCTTGATGTTTAAAGTAGTTTATTTTTATCAATTTTTCTTATATGACTATAGGGTATTTGATTTCTCAATATGATACTGTTTTTGTTCATGTATTTCATTACTCATAAGAACATCTAAATAAATGAATAATGTTGTTTTTCATGATTAAAGGTCAGTTTTAGGAAGCAGTACAGTTTCTAAGTCAAGTATATCTACTACTGAATCAATAGCAGAAGACCTAGAAGAACCATCCTATAAACGTGAAAAATTGACTAGTTTTACAGGTAATGAAAAAATGACCAATATTTCAATAACAGTCCCTTATTTCTGATGCTTATTATTTGTCAGATACTTGAGATAAAAGAACTATGGTAATGATTTCTAAATGCTGGCCGGAGGGGTAGCTACATGAGAATGATCAGGGTAGTATTAATGTTCCCAAGGTGAGTCTCTTGCAACACCAGCCTCAGGAATCACAGGCTTTGTTTTAGAAGTGCTTTGCTTCTAGAAAATGTGATATATATATATTATATATATATATATAATATATATAATTTTATAATATTTTATAATAAATAAATTTATAATATTTTATATTTATATATTATAATTTTATAATATATATAAATATAATCTATATATTATATATATAAATATGGAATTTTACTCAGCAATCAAAAAGAATGAATCTTACCATTGGCAACTACGTGGATAGAACTAGAGGGTATTATGCTAAGTGAAATTAGGGAAAGACAAATATCATATGGCTTCACTCATATGAGGACTTTAAGATACAAAACAGGTAAGCAAAAGGAAAGGGAAGCACAAATAATATAAAAACAGGGAGGGGGACAAAACAAGAGACTCTGAAATATGGAGAACAAGCAGAGCGTTGCTGGAGGGATTGTGGGAGAGAAGATGGGCTAAATGGGTAAGGGGCATTAAGGAATCTACTCTTGAAATCAATGTTACACTATATGCTAACTAACTTGGATGTAAATTTTTAAAAAATTAATTAAAAAAAAAAAAGAAGTGCTTTCCTTCTGGGGCACCTGCATGGCTCAGGTGTTTAAGCCTCCAACTTTGGCTCAGGTCATGATCTCACAGTTCAAGAGTTCAAGCCCCATGTCAGGCTCTGTGCTGACAACTCAGAGCCTGGAGCCTGCTTCAGATTCTGCATCTCCCTCTTTCTGCCCCTCCCCTGCTTGAGCTCTCTCTCTCTCTCTCTCAAAGATAAATAAACATTAAAAAATATTTTTAGAAGCGCTCTGCTTCTAACTCAGTAGACAAGTCATTCTGTTACACTGTGATCAGTGCTGTAATAGGACATATGCAGAATATGATGGGAGCACTTTGAAAGGAAAGATTAATACCTTTGAGGGAGAAAAAAAAGAATTCACAGAGAAAATTATTGACTTTTGAATTGAGGGTTTTTTTTAAGTGTTTTATTTATTTCTGAGAGAGAGACTGTGTGAGCAGGGGCGGGTCAGAGAGAGAGAGACACACAAAATCCAGAACAGGCTCCAGGCTCTGAGCTGGATGTCAGCACAGAGCCCGACGCAGAGCTCAAGCCTACGAACCATGAGATCATGAACTGAGCCAAAGTCGGACGCGTAACTGACTGGGCCACCCAGGTGCCCTATGAATTGAGTTTTTAAAGATGGTTAGTAATTTGTCAGAAGAACAAATAGGAGTGACTCCTTTGAAGCAGAACATAAAACATGAGGTAAAGGATTATGAAAGTAAAAGTAATAAAATGGGGAAATAATGGATGATCAAAAATGCTGGATGAAATGGGTACCTACTTGAGCAATGTTTGCCTTGGACTGCAGTAAGGATGTCTCTTCCTCTGAGATGATAATGAAGGATTAATGAAAATATTCATAAGGTTGGAAAAGTGCTTCATAGACCCTTTGGTGTTAAGAAATGTAACAGAAATACTTCTGACGACAAGTAATACCCAGCTACCATTAGCTTAAATAATCACTAATTTAATTCACATTAAAAGAACTTAAAAGGTAGAGAGCTTTTGGATCGGTTCTTGTAGCTTAACTGTTAGACTCTGGATTGATGGCTCTGCTATTCCCCTTCCTTAAGTCTTTTCTTCTTCCTTCTTACTTCATGGTTTCAAAATATCTGTCCCAGATCTGGGTATTATATTCACATTAAAAGCAGAAAGAAGGAGAAAGGCAGTAGCTTCGATCATATCACTTTTATTTATCAGGAAAATAAAAGTTTTCCCAGGAGCCTTCTTCTTTCCTATATATTTCTGCTGTTATCTCATTGGCCAGAACTCTGTCACATGGTGACCCCTAGCTTCAAGAGAGGCTAAGAAATCTAAACATCTTTTCTGAATGGAAAGAGGCAAGGGAAGGGAGAAAGCCTTAGTAATGAAAACTTGGCAATCAGCAGTGTCTGCTGCAGGAGGGAAGATCATCCTCTCAGAGATAGACAAGGAGCATCAGATTATTACTGTAATCTTCCTCAGCCTCAGAGGGATTCAATCCCTCTCACAATATAATCTGTTCTTTGACTACAAAAGGCACCTGCAATGTATGACCCATCATGATATTTTGGTAAAATAATAATTAAATTAGCAATTAGTAAATGATTTATATTAAGTCATGTATTTTAGATTTACGAGTTGTGAGGGCAACGCCTGGAAAACTTGTAACCAAAGAAGACCTAGAAAAGACTATAGAGATAATACTCACAGAGACGGAAACACTGACCTTTTTTGACCTACCAACAGTCGTGATTTCTATAGAGTCTGAAGAAGCTGAGAAAGTAAGGTATGTATGGCTCAATTGTCTATATTGCTTCTGTAATTTAAATGCTAAGTCAGAGGTTCCTATCCTTGTTTCTGTTTTGGGGGATTCCTGGGTAAATACTGATGGCATATATGCTTGGTGAAGTTATATATAAAGTTATATATGTGTCCTGTGAAATGATATGAAAAGTATTTATAGCTTTTTTTTTGAAAACTATTTATGTCATAAGGACTTTTTTCTAGAGGAAGAACCCATAGGTTTATCATATTCTGTAAAAAGTGGGTAAACTACTAAAGCAAATAATAAAATAAATAAAGGAAGATTCAAAGTCTCAAATTAGGTTTTAATGATATTTTTTATGCATATATAAGTTATTTCGAGTTTAAAGAGAAAGGACTGGGGCCCCTGGGTGGCTCAGTAGGTTAAGCAATTGACTCTTGATTTTGGCTCAGGCCATAATCTCACGGTTTCTGGGATCAAGCCCCACATGGAGCTCTGCACTGACAGTGTGATGCCTGCTTGGGATTCTCTCTCCCTCTCTCTCTGCCTCCCTCAAAATAAATAAAACATTTTATAAAAATGAAAGGCCTGACATTTTTTTGGTTACTTTTTTTCTTAAATAGTTTATTGTCAAGTTGGCTTCCATATAACACCCAGTGCTCATCCCTGCAAGTGCCCTCCTCCATGCCCGTCACCCCCCTTCCCCTGTCTCCCACCCCAATTAGCCCTCAGTTTATTCTCAGCATTCAAGAGTCTCTCATGGTTTGCTTTCCTCCATCTCCCCATCGATTTTTCCCCTTTTCCTCCCTCATGGTCCTCCATTAAGTTCCTCCTAATACACCTATATGTGCAAACATATGGTATCTGTCCTTCTCTGCCTGACTTATTTCGCTCAGTATAACACCCTCAAGTTCCATCCACATTGCTACAAATGGTCAGATTTCATTCTTTATCATACAATGGAATGTAGTATTCCATTGTATAGATAAACCACATCTTCTTGATCCATTTGAGGCGTGACATTTTTATATTCAAAATTTAAGAAGTATAAATATGTTATTGGAAAACTGAATTTACTATTAGAGTAGATTTTCCATTTCTCCTTATTTTGAATTTAACTAGATTGTTAGTATTTGCCTCATTTATTTTGAAACTCTGCTGTTAGACATATATACATTAAGGGTTGTTATGCCTTTTTGGGAGAATTGACCCCTTTATCATTATGTAATGCCCCTCAATATCTCTGATAATTTGCCTTGTTCTGAAGTCTGCTCTGTCTGGAATTAATTTAGGTACTATAAATAGATTATTGGGGTGCCTGGATGGTTCAGTCAGTTGAGTGTCCAACTCTTCATTTCAGCTTGGGGGGTTGTGATCCCAGGTGCTGGGTCTGAAGCCTGCTTGAGATTCTCATTTTCTCTCTCTTTCTCTCTCTCCCTTTCCCTCTACCTCTCTTCCTCTATTTTCCTCTGCCCCTCTCCTGTGGTTATGCTCTCTTTCTCAAACATAAAAAATATATAGATTATTAATATAGTTATTCAGATTATTTAGATTCAAATATAATTTGAATATGATCCATAGTATTACAAAATCCATCATTAAACTATTTTTAGGATATTATTCTTATCCAAATATAAAATATCCTAGAATTATTTGGACTATAAAATATAGTACATGTAGATTCTAAATAACACACTTTGAAATTCTTAAGACATAAGCGAAAGCTCTTAACACCAGAAAAAGGAAAGGAGCAAATAACAAATGGATAGATAGGTGATCTGAAATCAGGGACAGAGAGATGCTAGAAGCAAATGGTAAAATTAGCACATAGATCTAGAGTCCAGTAGGTCTTGGACCCCTGCAAATTGAGAGAACTAAAAGAGAGATTTTCGTATTAAGCAAAATCTTTAAAAGGATTTCAGTTATCTCAAGTGATCCCAGGTTTCATAGCTATTATCATAAGCAAACATGAATTTTCTCTGGAGGAAAGCATATCCCATGTAGGCTCTTAAAATTCCCTCAGATTGAGTTTGGTAAAAAATATACCAAACCAATAAAAAAGCCACTATGAATGAGAATTAAAAGAGATAACAAACCATAGATCTACACCCTGAGGACTATGGATAATGAGATATTATCAGGACTCTTATGAGCTATAGAATATAAAATATATAAGAAATATTTAAATAAAAGCTAGTGTTAACACCTCACTAACATCAAGAAACTATCAGAATGATGGCTCATATTTGCAAAAACATCTAAAAAGAACTTTAAAATAAAGTATGTGTATATAATTGTTGAAGTTAAAAACTAAGCATTAAATTTAAACCAGGCATAATCAGACAGATTTAATAAATTGAAACATAGATCTGGATAAGTTATACAAAATAAACCTTGGAGAGAAAAATGTGATATACAGTGTGAAAGTTAAAAAAAGAAATTGACAATAGAATAAAGGTCTAACATGCATCTGGTTAGTTCCAAAATGTCAAAATACGAAGAATGGAGGAGACGAACTATTCAAAGAGAGTAGGTAAGGATGTTCCCAAGCTATTAAAAGACACTATTTTACAGAAATGAATAAATCAAAAGAAATCCACAAAAAAAAGAAATAGACTCAGTGCATTATACTGATACTCCAAATAACAAATATTAAAAGAAGATTTAAAAAAATTTTTTTTGTTAATGTTTATTTATTGTGAGACAGAGAGCAAGTAGAGGAGGGGCAGAGAGAGAGAGAAAGGAGGACAGAGGATCCAAAGTAGGCTTCATGCTGACAGCAGAGAGCTCAATGCAGGGCTCAAACCTGCAAACCATAAGATCATGACCTGAGCTAAAGTTGGATGCTTAGCCAACTGAGCCACCCAAGCATCCCCAAAATATTTTAAAAACATAAGAAAAAAAAAGAAAAAAGAATCATCTACAGAGAAATAATTAAACCAACAGCATTACTAGGGACAAAGAGGGTCACTTCATAATGATAGGAAGGTGTAATAATTTTAATCTTGAATACTCCTAATAAAATAACCTCAACAGATATGAAGCAAAAATTAGAAACTTGGTAAATATCCTACTTAAGGAGGAGTGTTAAACTTGCCTCTCTTAAGTACTCCGTGTCAACCAGATAAAAAATTCACATAGATATAGAAAATTTGAACCAAAGACTTAATTTAGTGATCACATATAAAACTCAGCATTCAACAATTAGAGAATACACACTCTTTTCAAGCACATGCCGAATATTTATAAAAATCATCCACACACAAGACCATGAAGCTATGTTTCAAAAATTTCAAGGAAATAGTATCATACAAACTAAATTCTCTGACCGCAAATGGAATTAAGTTAATAACTAATAACATAAGTCTCAGTTAAAACACAGGCACACATTCAGATACATATTTGGAGGTTAAAAAGCATGTTTTCTAAATTCCTCATGAACCAGAGAAGAAATCATAATTGGAATTTAAGAAACACTCAGAAGTAAATAATTATTAAAATAACACATGCCTACAGGATGACACAAATGTAGTACTCTGAAGGAAATTTATAGCTTTCAGTGTTTATAGCAAAGTTCATAAAACCTGTGTGGAGATAGTGTTAGCATAGCGTTGATAGGCACTGAAAGTAGTAGGAATTCTGGGAGGTATAGTAAGTAGAGTCCTTTGGAGGTAGTTTAGTGTGGTCTTGTCTTTTCTTCTTTCTTTTCTTTTAATATTTGTTTATTTTGGGGGGGGAGATGGAGCGCATATGGGGGAGGGGCAGAGAGAGAGGGAGACACAGAACCTGAAGCAGGCTCGAACCCATAAACTTTGAGATCATGACCTGAACCAAGGTCAGATGCTTAACTGACTGAGTCACTGTACTGTTCCAAGTACAGACTTTTTTGAACTCTCACTTCACGTTTGGTGAAATCCACATTAAAGAAGGTAATCTTACATAGAAAGCATAATATAAAGAGATAAATTTTATTAATGAATTGAATATATTTTTTTGTAGGCGGAAAAACAAGAATTATGAGACCCTTTGTAGAAATAGGTTAGGCAATGACTTATATGTTGAAAGGATGATGCAGACTATTAATGGAGCACCAAAGAATAAAGATGTTCAGTGTGAAAAAATCCTAAAAGAAGACAAAGGTAATTTATATCCTGCTTGATAAAGTACATATTTTAATAAACTTTCTTTGAGTCCGTCAGTTAACAAATAAATGTTGAAACATACAAAGCAAAGATAGAAATACATTGGCCAAATCACAATAGTAGCTAGGTCCTGTAGTCTACAGCTTTTAGAACTTGACAAATAGTGAGTAATAAATATAAATATAGATGGTTTAGATAACATAATTGTAATTTTGATATTTATAGAAACTCTATTATAGAATTTTGTACTCTTCAAATGTTTACCAAACATTTAGGGAAACTGATTGCACAACAATAACTAATAACATTTAAAATGTGCCAGATACTATTCTAGGCCTTCTGCATTTATTAGCTGGTTTAATCCTTACAACAACACAATGAGGTAGGTACTATTGTTACTCTCCATTTTTAGAGGCAGAAACAAGCGAAGAGAAGTTAGCTAACTTGGCCAACTTCACTCAGCTAGTATGGCACACAGTAATACCCTCAGACAGTCTGATTCTAGAGCCTGTGCCCCTTACTATACTTACTGTCTTTCAACATTCATAAATTCATTACCCTGCATAGCCAAAACATCTGTGAGGTAGGACCAGAAAGATAATTAGAAGAAAGTTATTAATTTTAATGGCTTTTGTTAGTCAGCAAAACTACAAGCTAATTCTTTGAAAAAATTAAAATAAAACTTCTAAGCAAGTGCTAAATCAAGCCAAGGGCAACTTATAATTAATAGGAAAGTTTTGTGGCACCCTTACTCACTCTTGCCCTACTCCCCTTTCCTGTGTGGTGATAGTCTTTTTTTTTTTTACTTTTTTAAGTTTTTATTTTTAGGGTTTTTTTTTTTTTTTTTTTTTACAAATAGTTTATTGTCAAATTAGTTTCCACATAACACTCAGTGCTCATCCCCACAAGTGTCCTCCTCCATGCCCATCTCCCCTCCCCCCCACATCCATCAGTCCTCAGTTTTTGTCAGCATTCAAGAGTCTCTCATGGTTTGCCTCTCTCCTTTCCCCCATTTCCCCCCTTCTTCTCCCCCTTGGTCCTCCGTTAAGTTCCTCCTAATCCTCCTATACGTGCAAACATATGATATTTGTCCTCTGCCTGACTTATTTCGCTCAGCATAACACCCTCATGGTCCATCCATGTTGCTACACATGGCCACATTTCATTTTTTCTCATTGCCATGTAGTATTCCATGGTATAGATAAACCACAATGTTCATAGCAGCACTCTCAACAATAGTTAAAACATGGAAAGAGCCTAAGTGTCCATCAACGGACGAATGGATCCTGTGTGGTGATAGTCTTAAAGGCAGCAGTCTGCCTTCCCAGTTTAAGACCCTGGCCTTTGTTTCCAGAGGGAGCAGAGCAGACCTTATTCTCAAAGGATTTAGCTTCTCTGTTTTAACCTGCCTGGGAATACCTGAAGGACTGACCCAGAGCACTTGTCTTTTTTCTTTTCTTTCTTTTTTTTTTTTCCTCAGAACTCTTAGATGGTAAAGCAGCTGTGCATATTGCATTCTCCACAAATATTGCAAAGTAAATGAACAACTCATCTCTCTTAGAGGCAAAAGAATACAATGGAGTCAAACAAGAAACACACGGAAAGCCTGAGAGAAAAAGCTAGGGGGGGAGTTTGGGAAATTAAGATATTGAGAAAGGATTGTAGGGCTGCCTGGGTGGCTCAGTCAGTTAAGTGTCCAACTTCAGCTCAGGTCATGATCTCACGGTCTGTGTTGGTTCGGGCCCCACATCGGGCTCTGGGCTGACAGCTCAGAGCCTGGAGCCTGTTTCAGATTCTGTGTCTCCCTCTCTGTCTCTTCCCCTCCCCCACTCATGCTCTGTCTCTCAGGATGAATAAATGTTTAAAAAATTTTAAGAAAAAAAAAAAAGAAAAAAGCTTGTATATACCGGGAACTTTACAAAGTCATGTGCATGCCTAGGGCAGGATGCATGCTCAGGAAGAACTTGAAAAGATCCAACGCTTTCTCCTCTGGCTGATCTCAGCCTGAGTACAAGCAGGAAGTGAAGGCTAAGGCATAGATGTAAACAGCCTGGTTAAGCATTAAAGGAATACCTTAACACTGACCCACTCTACAAAGACCAGGAGAGGTTTTTTTATCCTTTGTTTGTCTGTTCCTTTCTTTTTCTTTTCTCTCTTGTTTTCTTCTGATGGACTGGTAGGGTAGGGGGGAGGAATTCAGGTATTCAAGGAGATCTCTGTCATGACACTTGCTGATCAAAAGCTTCTGAGTTAATACATGGCAAAGAATACAGACTTTAGGGGTGCCTGGGTGGCTCAGTCGGTTGGGCGTCCAACTTCAGGTCAGGTCATGATCTCATGGTTCATGGCTTCAAGCCCCATGTCCGGCTCTGTGCTGACAGCTCAAACCTGTTTCAGATTCTGTGTCTCCCTCTCTCTCTGCCCCTCCCCTGCTCATGTTATTTCTCTCTCTGTCTCAAAAAAAAAAAAAAAGAATACAGACTTTATAAAAATAGTTTAGAAACATTACTAAGCAAACAAACAATGAGTATTCACAGCAAACTACAAAAACAAATTCCAAGGAGCAAGAAGAATCTGATTTCCAGAGTTATTACATTATTATATTCAAAATGTTCAGTTCTCAAAAGAAATAACAAACGATAGAAAGAAATAAAGAAGTATGGCCCACTTGAAGAATAAATTAACTGAAACTCTCCCTGTGGAAGTACAGACATTGTATTTATTAGCCGAAGACTTTAGATTAATTGTATTAAACATTCTGATAAAGCTAAAGGAAACTGTAGGCAAAGAGCTAATGCAAACCAGAATGGTGTATGAAAAAAAGAATATGAATAAAGAGACAAGAATTATAAAAAGAAACCAAACATAAATTCTGGAGATTAAAAGTACAGTAACTGAAATGGAAAAACTCACTAGAATTATCAGTGGCAGATTTGAGCAGGCAGAAGAAAGAATCTGCAATTCTTCAAAGAAACATCAATTAAAATGATCTAGTCTTAGGAGAAGAAAGAAAAAAAAATAAAGAAAAATGAGCACAGCCTGAATGACCTATGGGGCTCCACCAAGCATACCAACATACACAGGGAATTTCAGAATGATAGGAGAAAAAAGAGATAAAGGGAAACAAAAAATATTTGAAGAAATAATGGCCAAAAAACTTCCCAAATTTGATAGAAGTCATGAATCTGCATATCTGAGAAGCTCAATAAACTCCCAAACGGAAAAACAAAGAGATCTATACTCAGGCACATTATAATTAAATGTTGAAAGAGAATCTTAAAAAGAGCAAAGAAAAGTGACTCTTCATGTATAAGGGATCCTCAATAAGCTTACACCCAATTTCTCAGCAGAAATCATGGAGTCTAGAAGTCAGTGGGATGCCATACTTAAAACAGATGAAAGAGAGGCACCTGGGTGTCTCAGTTGGTTAAGTGTCCACCTTCCGCTTAGGTCATGATCTCACAGTTCATGAGTTCGAGCCCCACATCGGACTCTGTGCTGACAGCTCAGGGCCTGGAGCCTCCTTCAGAATCTGTGCCTTCTTCTCTCTCTGCCCCTCCACCACTCATGCTCTGTCTCTGTCTCAAAAAAATAAACATTAAAGAAATTAAAAAAAAAAAAAAAAACAGATGGAAGAGCAAACTGCCAACCAAGAACTCTATATCCTTCAAATAATCCTCATGAGGGAGAAATTAAATAATTAAGATTAAATATATTCCCATGAAGGAGACAATAAGACATTCCCAGATAACAAAAGCTAAGGCAATTTAGCATTAGTAGAATTGCCATATAAGAAATGCTAAAGGGACTCCTTCAGGCAGGAATGAAAGGACACCAGACAATAGCCTGAAAATATATGAAGAAATAAAGAGCACTGGAAAGGTAACTACATAGGTGAATACAAAAGCCAGCATTGTAATTTTGGCTTGTATCTCCACTATTTTTGCAATATAATTTAAAATAAATGCATAAAACAATAATTATAAATCTATACTAATGGACACGCAGTATATAAAGATGTAATTTGTGACAACATCAACTCAAAGTGGGTGTGATGGAGCTGTATAGGAGTTCTTATATACTATTGAAGTAAGGTAATATTAATTCAAAGTAGATGGTTAAAATTTTAAGAAATTAATTGTAATCTGAAATGAAACTTCCAAGAAAATAACTCAAAAATTACAAAAGAGAAAATTAGATAGGAATAAAAGCAGAACACCATTAAAAAATCAAGTAAACACAAAAGAAGGCAGTAATGAAAAAACTGAGGAACAAACACATAAGACATAAAGAAGACAAAATATGGCAGAAGTTTGTTCTGAATAATAATTATTTTAAATAAACAGATTAAATTCTCCAATTAAAAGACAGATATTGGTAGGATGGGTTAAAAAGCAAAAACTAAACATGTTCTAAGTATATGCTATCCTACAAGAGACTCACTTTAGATCCACAGACAAAAATATATAAAGTGAAAGGATGTAATTAACAACCAAAGAAAGCTGAGATGGCTTTACTAATATCAGACATAGTAGCCTTTATATAAAATTGCTAATGTGGTTTATCCTAATGATACAAGGGTAATTCTATATATATAGAATATATATGATTCAACATATATAATGTTGAATACAATGTCATATACATTAATAGGATGAAGGAAAAAAAAACCTCACGGTTGTCTCAATTGATGCAGAAAAATCATTTGACAAAATTCAACATAGTCTTATGATAACAATACTCAACAAATTAGAAATAGAAGAAAACTGCCCCAATCTGATATATGGCTTTTATAAAAAACCTACCATTATTATTATACCCATAGGCAAAAACTGATAGCTTTCCCCATAAAATCAAGAACAAAACAAGGATTCCTGCTTTCTCAATTTCTATTCAGCATTGGACTGGAAGTTCTAGTGAAAGCAACTAGGCAAGAAAAAAAAATAAAGACATTAAGTTGGAAAGGAAAAAATAAAACTATCTTTATTCACAGGTGACATGATCTTAAGTATAGAAAATCGTAAAGAATTCACACAAAAACTATTAGAGTTAATAAATTCAGCAAAGTTTCAGAATACAAAATCAACACAAAATTCAGTTGTATTTTTATACGCTACCAATGAACAATTTGAAAAGGAAATTAAGAAAATCATTTCACTTACAATAGCACCTAAAGTAATGAAATACCTAGGAAAAAATCTAACCGCAGAGGAGAAAGACTTGTATCCGGATAACTACAAAACAGTGCTGAAAGAAATTGAAGAAGTCCTAAGTAAGTGAAAAGATATCCTGTGTTTATAGTTTGATTACTGTAATGTTAATATATAAATCTTAAAGCAATCAACAGATTTGACACAATATGTTATCAAAACACCCAAAGACATTTTGCAGAAATACAAAAATAAGTCATTCTAAAATGGATATGGATATGAAAGAACTCCCCAAATTGCCAAAAAAAATCTTAAAAGAAAAAAGTTCTTTCTACATTTCCTGATTTGAAAACTTGCTATAAAGTTATAGTGATCAAAATTGGATTGTACTGGCATAAAAACAGGTATATAAGACCAAAAGAATAGAATAGAGAGCTCAGAAATATACTCTTGCATGTATGGTCAACTGATTTTTAATAAAGGCCAAGACCATTAAGCGGAGGAAAAATAGTCTTTACAACAAATGGTGCTGGAACAACTGGCTAGTAATGTGCAAAAGATAAAGTTGGACTTGTACCTCATACCATATACCACATACAAGAATTAACTCAAAATGGATCAGTGGCTTAAATATAAGAGCTAAAATGATAAAACTCTTAGAAGAAAACACTAAGGTAAATATTTTGCCCTTCACTTTGACACTGGATTCTTGTCCATTGACAAGATATGACACTAAAAACAGAAAGAATAAAGGAAAAAATAAATTGGGCTTTATCAAGAAAACTTTTGTACATTAAAGAACATTATCAAAAAGTGAAAAGACAACCTACATAATGGAAGGAAATATTCACAAATCCTATTTCTCATAAAGTTCCAGTAGCCAGAATATATAGGGAATACCTATAATCCAAGAACAAAAAGACAAGCAACCTGATTTTTAAAAAAATGGGCATGGAACCTAAATAGACATTTCTCCAAACAACATATACATATTGTCAACAAACACATGAAAATTGATCAACATCATTAATCATCAGAGAAATGCAAATCAAAACCACTAGTTACCATTCCTTACCTATTAAGGTGGCTATGATCAAAAATGGAATATAGCAAGTATTGATAAGTATGTTGAGAAATTAGAGCCATCATTCTCTGCTGGTGGAATTTAAAATGGTGCAGCTGTCATAAAAAGAATTATCCACCAAGATCAAGTGGGATTCATTCCTGGGTTACAGGGCTGGTTCAATATTCGCAAATCAATCAGTGTGATACATTACATCAACAAAAGAAAAGATAAAAACCATATGATCCTGTCAATGGATGCAGAAAAAGCATTTGACAAAATACAACATCCCTTCTTAATAAAGACCCTCGAGAAAGTCGGGATAGAAGGAACTTACTTAAACATCATAAAAGCCATCTACGAGAAGCCCTCAGCTAACATCATCCTCAACGGGGAAACACTGAGAGCTTTCCCCCTGAGATCAGGAACACGACAGGGATGTCCACTCTCACCACTGTTGTTTAACATAGTGCTGGAAGTCCTAGCATCAGCCATCAGA